>NW_009647046.1:2730503-2783728 GCF_000708025.1 Charadrius vociferus
GCTAAGAGTGCTACTAAAGAACTTTACCTGTCAATCATCTCCTGAGGTCCCTGGTCCATCCCCATTCCTTCTCTCTCTAACATCACGGCATCCAAAAAAGCATCTTCCCAGAACTGCATCTGGTCCCACAAAGTTGAACGTTCTTTGCCTATGCAATGTATACAAAACTTGAGCATTTATTCCATTTACTCCAGTCAAATACTTTAAGATTAATTCCTGTTCCTTCCTACTCCTTGAAAATACCATAAGCGAACACACAATTAATCCATATTAAAAAAAAAAAAGGTTACTTTTAAACCACAAGCAATATCACAAGTGAAGAAAAGTGTAAAAGAGATGATAAGATGTATTTCACATTCTAATTCATGGCATCATCTTTTCAAACCCTTACACACAAGTGCCTCTCATCTCTATTCTTTAAGGAGTACATCTTCTTCCATATACTGTTAACACTGCCCAAAAGAGACAGGAATATCTCACACAAACACAGATCACAGCAAACACACAGAGAAGTGGAAAGATAAGATTATTACTCATAGAGAAGGTTTCCATTGCAGCATCCTCTAACTGGTCCCAGACAGATCCTTTATCCCTACCTGCTCCATTCCAAGCAGGTAGGAATGATAAATGGAAAGGATGAAAAACACAGGAAAAAAGAGCTCTTGATTAACAGCAAGTCCAGATGAAATACATTTCAAAAAAGCCAATATACTCCTATTTCAAGGATACACTCGAAGGCCATTAGTATTCTGAGTTTAGTAGCCCTCTGTTCAATGACTTAAGCTGAAGGATCTTTTTTCAAGGTGAGTGATACGTTTTAGCCTTCCATGCACAGCTAAGTTCATTTTCCCCTTTCTCCAACAGTTTAAAGAATTCATATTCAAGGACAGCAAGAGACTTGGACAAACTACGTTTTATGCAAACTACTACCACTCACACCTATCTCCTCTTACTCGCATTCAATTTCCCCAGCAAATCTTTGGCTTTACTCTGAATGGCCTGATGCACCCTCCTATTCTCAGCATGGACAACAGTGAGCGGTTATAAACAGTCTCTGGGAATGTAAAAATTCTATTCTGCCTCACACACAACTCCACGTGAACTTCACCCTAAAAGATGCCCTCCCCGCAACAAAAAATGGTTTACCCAGAAGTCCTTCATAGAGATAGACACGTTGGTTCCCGTCTTCTGGACCTCTCCCTAGAGTACTGCCTTTGCTATCCTTCACACTCTGCTTCAGGTTGTGAGACTTTGCCTGAAAGTAATACAAGAGGTGTCAGACAATTTAACTCTGTGCCCTGCAGGGCTGTTTCTTGCAGTCCCCCAGTGTGCTTAACAGATGCAGTTTGCAAGCTATACTTCATAGATGCTTCTCCTACAAATGTTCACAAAGCAAATAAATTACTCTGTTCAGAGAGCAAGGTAATACACTTAAAAGTCCAGAGTCAGACAAAGGAAAGACAAAGAGAGACAGATAGAGAAATCAAAACACAGAGAAAGCAAAATGCTTCCCTGAAGGAAAACTGAGACAAAACAAAAAATGCAAATCCCAGACTAACGCAAAGCAAAGTTAAACCTTTTCTGTCATTTGCCATATTTCATGCTTATGCAGTAAGTTTGCCCGAAGTCTTATAGTAAATCTTTCGCACTGTTAAGGAAATAGCTGAATAGCACGGTCATTGTACAGATTGTGAGGAACGGAGGAAGACATACAGCCTTCTCAGGACTACAAAGAAAATGAATATTCACAAGCAGAATAAGATTACCTGAGTTCACTCTCACATTCAGACTTTATAGGTTTTTTTTCTTTCATTTACCATGCAAGATGTTAATTACTATTCTCAAAGAACAATGTATTGCACGGGAAGTGAAGAAAGGTAGGTAGATCCATACAAAATTACATCTTTAATATTTTAATATTGTAAGTCATTGCTGATTAACCCTTAGAACAGAATCAGAGATCCTCTTCCACACATGCAGGAATGATTATTGTATAAGATTTAATTTAAAAAAAAAAAGAAAAAAAAAAAAGGAAGTCTGCAATGCCCTTACAAAGATAGAGCTAGTAGCAGAGTTTGTCTCAATTTCACTGTCTGACACAGTGCCTCTGGATCCTGTCAAATTGCCACCATTTTCCACACTTGGGCCATCACCAGCATTGCTACTCAAGTCACTGTCCGCTCCTAATGTCTCTCCGGAACTGTTACTAACCTGTGGAAAAAAATAAAGCAGTTACAAAGCAGTCAGACACTGTGAAGAGAAAAGTTGTAAAATGTTTCTTCTTCAGGTACAAAATAAGAAGCAGTACAACTGAAGGCCACATTTGCCTTCTCTCCTTCAGTTACATTATCTTTTCATCAAATCCTACTCCACAGAAAAAGAGGGGAGAGACTCAAAGAGCCCTTCAGAAAAATCACCGAACTGTTCACATTGGAAGGGATCTGTTAAGGTCCTGTATAGACAAGCCCTTCTGCTCAAGCAGGGTCAGCTAGAGTACGTTGCTGAGGACCACATCCAGTCAGGTTTTTAAAGTCTTCACAGATGGAGAATCCACCACCTCCCTGGGCAAACTGCTCCAGTGTTTGATCACCCTCAAACTAAGAAAGTGTTTTCTTGTGTTCAGATGGAATTTCCTGTGCTTTAATTTTTGTATTGACTGCCTCTTGTCCTACCAGTGGGTAGCACTGAGAAGAGCCTGACGCTCTTGCCTTCATTCTCTCCCACCAGGTATTTATACCCACTGATAAGATATCCCTCCTGAGCCTTCTATTCTCCAGGCTGAAGAGTCCCCGCTCTCTCAGTCTCTCCTCTCACAAACTGCAACCTGCTGTAGGTGACCCTGCTCTGGCAGGGGGGTTGGACTAGATGATCTCCAGAGGTCCCTTCCAACCCTAACCATTCTGTGATTCTGTGAAAAGATGCTCCAGTCCCTTAACAATCTTTGTGGCCCTGAGCTGGACTCACTGCAGTAAGTCCTTATCCTTCTTGTACCGGGGAGCCCAGAACTGCACATAATACTCCAGATTCAGCCTCACTGGTGCTTGATAAAGCTGAAAGATCACCTCCCTCGACCTGCTGACGATGCTTTTCCTCATACAGCCCAGAATACCGTTGGTCTTTTCTGGCACAAGGGTGCATTGCTGGCTCATGGTCAGCTTGTCCACTAGGATCCCAAGGGCCTTCCCAACAAAGCTGCTTTCCAGCCAGTCAGCCCCCAGCGTGTACTGGTGCCTGGGGTTATTCCTCTCCAGATGTAGGACATGGCATTTTCCCCTTGTTGAATTTCATAGATTTCTCTCGGCCCAGTTCTCCAGCCTACTGAAGTCCCTCTGAATGGCAGCACAACCATCTTGTGTGTCAGTCACTTCTCACAGTTTTTATACCACCTGCAAACTTGCTCTATACTGTCACCCAGGTCATCAAGTGAAGATGTTGAACAGTATCGGCCACAGTACTGACCCCAAGGGTACATCACTAGTGACTTGTCTCCAGTTGGACTTTGTGCCACTCACCACAACCCTCTGGGCACAGTCGTTGAGCCAGTTTTCAGTACACCTCAACACCTCACCGTCCACTTACCTAATCCATATTTTGTCAGCTTGCCTATGTTACAGGAGACAGTCTCAAAACTTTACAGAAGTTGAGGCAAACAACATCTGCTTCTCTCCTCTCACCCACCAAGCTAGTCATCACATTGTAGAAGGCTATCAGGTTGGTTAGGCGTGCCTGCCCCTTCGTAAATTCATGATGACTAGTCCCATTCACCCTCTTGTCCTTCATGTGCTTGGAAATGTTTTCCAGGAAGATTTTCTCCTTCACCTTTCCCAAGGACTGAGGCTGGCCAGCCTGTAGCCCCCGAGATCTTCCTTCTTGCCCTTCTTGACGATAGGAGTAGTATTTGCTGTCTTCCAGTCTTCAGGAACCTCTCCTAATCACCATGACTGTTCAGAGACAATCGAGAGAGGCATCGCAAGGGCATCAGCCAGCTCCCTCAGCGCTTGTGGCTGCAACCCCTCAGGAACCATGGATTTACATATATCCAGTTTGTTGAAGTACACCCTAGCCTGGTCATCCTCCACCAAGGGTAAGTCTTTCTTGTTCCAGACTTTTCCTCTGGTCTCAGGGGCCTGGGATTCCAGAAGGCCAGTTTTACTGGTGAAGTCCGAGGTAAAGAATACCCCAAGTACCTCAGCCTTTTCCATCTGTCACCAGTTCTGCTGCCCCATTCAACAGCAGGCCCATATTTTCCCTAATCCTTTCTCTTTCTGCTTATGTACTTGCAGAATCCTTTCCTGTTTCCATTCACATTCCTTGCCAGATTCAACTCCAGGTCCACATTGGCTTTCCTAACCCTATCTCTGCAAGATGAGACAGCAAATGTATACTCCTCCTGGGTCATCTACGCCTCTTTCCACCTCTTGTGTACTTCCTTTTTAGGTCTGAGTTCAGTTATGAGCTCTTTGCTCATCCATGCAGGCCTCCTGCTGCCTTTGCTCGGTTTCCTACTTGTCAGGATGGACCTTTCTTGAGCTTGGAGGAGGACATACCTGAATATCAACCAGCTCATCTAGACTCCTCTATCTGGGAGAGTATCCCATAGAATACAATTTCTGGGTCCATTACAGAAAGACAAAGTATTATTCTTGTTACTGGCTGGGAAAAGATCGTGGAAGGCTAGGTATTTACAGGTATGCAGCATTTTAGAGAGACAAAAAACTAACAACAACAAAAAGGAAAGTTTCTTGAGTTTTATCCCTGGAATATGCCATATCAGATAACGTGGTAGGGAGAAGGCACATTCTTTTTTTACTGAATCATACCTGCTACCTTTTCCCTCTAGGCTCTACAGTTGATTGGAAAGCAAACGTACGTATTTTGGTAAGATTCGAGTGCTTTAAGCTAATACATCAGAAAGTTTGTTCTTGTTTTTAATACATCAAATGATCTGCCTTTTTTGCTCTCGGGTTACATTTTTAAATTTCTGTTCCTCATAGATGGCTTAGACACAACTAAGACATATTTATAAAATTATTGCAATCCACCAGTTCCATATATACACCAATACGTAGCAATACGTAACAGCAACAAGCACCATACATGAAGGAGCCAATCTGCTAATAAAGCACTATGTATATGTTCTGTCAGACACACATCCTTGCCACCCACTCAGAGGCTCTAGAGAGAGAACTCATAGACACACATTATGCATACATGATAATACGCAGCCATACCACACAAAATGCAAGCACAAAATACCCTCCCCCACTTTAGAAAGCAGTGAATCACATCAAGATTTCCCTTGTGGCATATCCTACCACTGTGCTAACTTCAGAATCCTGGCTCGTACTTCGGACCATAACTGCTGGTCCTCCGCTGGGAACAGAGTCAAAATCACTCTTCTGCAATCAAAACATATAAAGGACAGGAAGAAAAGTCACATTAGTTTTCATCATAAGGAGACAACATCACTCCCTATTCCTCTGGGGCCTTGAATCACATGCCTTATGCTTCCTTGGTTTATTTCCCCAGCCAAATAGAAACTACTGCCTGCGTGTCAAAAAGATCATGGAGTCACACAATTGAGGAGTTCACAAAGATCAGTCCCCTACAGGAAGTACTGAATGAACCTTTCAAGAATGCTCAAACCCTAGAAGTCTTCCCACAATTAAGTAGCAAATAGAAGAATCCTCTCCTACCACATGAATAAAGCGAGCATAGGAGCCACTGACCTGAGAACCTGAGGCCAAACTGAGGCCACTATCTGCACTGATCTGGGATTTTTTCTCATCCGTTTCTCCCAAATCAAAGTGTTTCACACCTTCTGGCCCTGAACAAAGGAAAAAGTAAATCATTATTGTACCAAGAAAAAACAGTATGGCCGAAAGCAGGTGACAGACTGAAAGCAGGAACAGTACCAAGAAAACAAATTTGCTTTCTCTTTTTTTTTTTTTTTTTTTTTTTTTTTTTTTTTTTTGTTATTACTTGATACTGTAAACAACAAGGCCAGCAGGACACATCTGCCATTCTTCAAACATGAGTTTGAATTTCAAATACTCCAAAGGTATAGTCCAGGAGCGACTATCACTAAACAGTACCTTTGTTAGCCATTCAAGAGAAAAAAGAGGACAGACAAAGGTCAAGTAGCTTCCAGTTACAATAACACATGCAGAGCAGTTGCCATTAAACTCTAGGAAGCCACATCCTTTATCATTGGTAAAATAAAGGATACTTATTTACTTAAAATCAGAATCCTTTTCTGAACAGCTAATTTGCTCAAAGTCTTGGACTGAGTTTGTTAGGTTGCCCACAGCAACTATCCAGGCAAAAATCAGGCAACACACCACAAGAACATAAACAGCGACAATTGGTATTACAGCAGTAAGAATTTCAAGGAAGAAGCTTATATGATGCTGTACTTCACAATAGTCCCCAATTACATTAACAAATGGCTCTCCAGAGTTGGCAATCACATAGGTCAGTAGTGAGAGAGGGAATCAGCAAGCCTTAAGTCATGCATTCATTAACCCGCCAATCCAAAAACAAAAAGGGGGGGGGAGGGGAGGGAGGATAAAGAACTTTATTTTCAATTTCCCATGCAGTTCTAGAATCATATCATCTATTGTCCTCTGATGGGATGGCGGAAGGAAAAGAGAATGATGGAGAGGTAGAGCCTGAAAAGAATTTTGGATAAGCATTTGGATTGTACACAGAATGTCACTACTCTCAGAAAGGGGAAGAGACTGAATGCAACACTTCTGCCATATCCATATCTGCCAACTATTCAGTAACAGGAAGACATGATCAGCAGCTGGAATATTTGTATTATATACCCATGACTATACCCAGTATCTCTAAGCAAACAATGCCACTATGTCTGTTAACCACTGACCACCACAACCTGGGAATTATGAACATGTTTGTATTATGTGTAATATTAGAGAGGGTAAGACAGCGAAAAGGAAAGAAAAAGGGAAGGGAGGAGAGAGAGAGAGAGAAGGATAATATACAAAGATTTGTGGGAGTGAGTTTGAGATGGTATGTAAACTCATGAATAGCAAAGCCATAAGCGGGCTGTGCAGACCATACTAGCTTACTAGTCAACCACCAATTCGCCATGTGAATTGTTCTACAGAAAATATTCTTCATTTGTTACAGTATTCCACCTCTAAAGCCATATGCTTTAGTTACTGTATATCAAATCAGAGTCTAACAAAGAGAAAGTATAAACAAAATTTACAAGAAAGAAAAATAACTAAAAATATCATTTCTAAGATTTGGAATCTTATTTTCCACTGAAATATACATTGCTCGCTTCTAGAGGTCTATTTCCACTTGTTCAAATAGCCACCAATTCTAGCTCCAAATAACGATGAGGCAAGTTTTATATCTCGTTACTATAGCAAGAATACTAAACTTCAGCTGTGTGTTTTAAACAGTTTAAGAGTTTTCTGTCCCAATATACAATTGAGATATATTTGACTTCTGAAGTAATTTGACTGTTAAAACAAGTGAAACTGAGGGAAGCGGTTTAGGTATTCGACAGCTGTGGGCAATACTGGTAACTGAGTTTAAGGACCACAACAACCACAATCACATTGTTGCCACTACCAATTTACAGGCACTTACAAACCTCCTCTTCCCTTCTTTATGGAGTTGTATGTCTCGTACACATAAACCACTAAACCCTCCATTTATTCGTCTCAATTTAGGCACCTACCTGAAAGGCCCAGTTTGGGAATAGGTGTGTGCATGTGCTATGTGTCTGTCTCATGCACACTCCTACCTCAGCAGAAAGCAATTCAGATCTTAAATGCAGTAAGCTGCACTGCAGAGGCACCCCATTTGCCTCGTTCTCTCTGGACTAACTCCAGATGCTTGCTTGTACTTAACTGAAGTATCTAACTGAAGAGCGTAAAACTAACGTAGCAAATCCAGGCCCAATCAGAATGTCACGAATTTTCACCCATTCATCTTAGCTATTAATCCTCCCCAACCTTCAGTCTGTAAAAGGGGCATCAGCTCTGCAAAGTACAAACTACAGTTATGGTTAGGAAACACCTACCGCATCATGGTTACTATTAACTAGCTATTATCCTTATGCCATATGTACCTATTTACAACAGTGCTAACCAAAAGAGCAAAATCTTGTACTACACCTGCACATAATATATATTCAATATCATATTTCAATAGACGTTAAGATTTGTGTAGATTTAGACTACTATTTAGACTCTGCAAACAGCCTCAAGACTATTTCACTCCTCCTTTAACATGGAACATAAAAATCAAAATCAGGTTGATTCCTTATTATGAGGCTATTCTCTAACAGCCATCAATTACAATACAATTCTTCACATACACCTTCTCTCTCCCCCTCAAAATTGTTTCTTGTTGCAGACTGACTGTGGTTGTAAACTGTTCACTGTTGATGCCAGGTAACAAAATTTGCCATCCTACAGCTTGAAAGAACAGAGAATTCTTCATTGCAGTAACATTCCATCAATCAGTCAATCTATTCATGTCAAAGACTTGTCAAACAAAACTGTCTTTAACTTTCAAGAAAGCACATGGAATATCTTAAAATCCTTCCATGTATATCTGATACGGTAAGGATGCAGAATGCCTGCTTCCCCTTCCTTGAAGAAGACAACATTCAGGGGAGGAAAAAAAGAAAGGAAAAAAAAAAGAAGAAGAGACATTTGAACACAATTTCCCCAAGGCAAACTGATCCATTTGGTATTCTCTATAATGCAGGTTTTCTTGATAGACCTTTGTTTTTGTGGGCATAAAAACTGTGTGCCATAGATGCAAGCTCACCCTGCACCTGGGGAGTTGGCAGTTATGGGGAGGCTGGAGGAGTCAGTTTCTACGTTTTTTAATTTCCTTACTCGTTTTTTCCAAAGATTTTTGCTTTTTCACTTCCTGGTGCTTGTTCCACAATTCTACCCAAGACGCATTGAAAGCAGGAGAGAAAGAGAAAGAGTCAGCGGCTGGTCAGACAGGTGAAAATGGGGAAAAAAGTTTGAAACAAAAAACCCGCCCCTTCATCTCAAAAAAAAAAAAAAAAAAAAAAAAAAAAGAAAGCAGAAATGTACAACAACTACTGATTGAAGGGTCAATTAACACCATTTTACAAGAAAGCAATGTTAGGAATCGAGCACTGCATCATCTCTCATTTACAGAATAAGATGTTAAGAGATGACTTCATACAGTGAACCAACTAAGGAAAAACAGCTATTATGAACACATACAATGCAATCGATCACCTTTCCTGAGAAAGGCCTTTAAGATTGCCAGATAATTATTCTCTCTAAAACTTGGGCATTGCAGAAGCTCTAATTAACAGAAACATTTTAATGTCTCTAGTTTATATCATTGAAAGGAAAGGGCAAAAAAAAGAGCAGCAGCAATTCCAAGAAAATTAAAACTGTAGGTTAACACAATATTCAACCAATATTATATTTTAAAAATTATCACAAAGCTTACAAGTACAACAAGCTATTTTTGACCTGACAGCATTCTCAATAAATGCTTAGCTCTGCCTATCAACCAGTCCTACATGAAAAAGCTGAACTTCTCTGCATCCGCTTGTTCCTATCAGGGTATAAAGAATGGAAAATAGGGAAGAAGAAGAAAACCAAGCAAGATACCAATCATGCTTAATGCCAACTTCCAAAATTCAAATTAGGTCATGGCACTCCAATCAAGTCAAGGAATTCTGTAAGAGAATACAATGCAGAGAAAAGGAAAAATGCCTGAAGTCTGCATGTACTCTTTCCATTTGAAACTTAGACTTGAGACGAAATAGTGATGAGGCACTCACACTTTTCTAACACTCACATTCCTCAACCCTCTGAACTGCAGTCATCTTTTCTGCTTAGAAACATCAGATCCTTCCAGGTGCTGACCTGTTGGCCAGAGGAAACATTACGTGCTGACCTGACTGAATGCTGGGCACCATCCTCTCTCACTAGCACGGTTAAAGCTGGGACTGCTACAGAGGAAGATACTCTTAGAAAAGCAGCAAAGGCAAAGGGAAGGAAAAAGAAGTACAATGTTCTACTGCTCTTCAAGAAAACTTGCTGAGCAACTAAAAGGCCACTTGAAGTGTGTCAGAAACCCATCCCACCCTGCACATGGCAGAAATTAGGGCAAGACAGGCTCTAAAAACGTTCTATTTAGCAAAATGTCCACTGGGAAAAAAAAAAAAAAAAAAAGGACAGTGTTACAATTGTGGAGGAAGGCTCCAAAGTATTATCATTAAACATATCAGGAGCGAGGCAAATGTAGCAACAGAGACAAAGCTAGAAAGACAGCTGCCAGTCAACTGATTTCTGTATCTGCTTCATGATTGATGGATGTTCCTTCAACTTTCATAAGCACACAGATGGATAGGATAAAATTGCTTATGGATCCAAACAGCATCCTATAGGCTTATCTAGCTGAGCACACACTGACACAGATAATAATCTTTTTAAGATGTACGGAATTTGTTTGTTAAAGGGCTTTGAAAACACCTGGCCTCTTAAGTGCTCAGTCTACATGGCTTTACTTTAAAAACCACCAGACTGAAAGCTATAATACCTGCCATTAAATTACTTTTAGCTGACTTACCTGTTAATTCAGAGTAGAGTATATCCTAGCACATTAATAACAGCCTAGATTTTACTCTCAACTACTTTGTCAAAGAAGAAAAGGAAAACCTCAAATAAACTCAAGCACCATAAAATACTATGCCTATGACTTTGTTACATGAGCCTGAACTTAACAGGACAGCAGGTCCAGAAAGGATCTGACACAGGCAGAGTATGTAGCATAGTCTTCTGTTTCACAAAACTGTCAAAATAAAGTGATGTGCCAGCATTAAACAATTATTTAAAAAGCAGTAATGGAAACTTCAGTAAGTACTGACATTGTCATTAACACTTACTGCAAGTATGCAATAAAACCAAACTAACCAACAACATAAAAGAGGAAACTATTAACTATCAACTTTAAAGCCACCAGTGCCCTAACAAAAAGGTCAACGCTATAGGTGATGACCATGGACCCTGGAAGACAAGAATCCAAATAGTAAGCAAATAATTAGTGATCTTTTAGGAATCAAAGTTTCAGAAGCATCATCTTCACAATGAATTTACTAGCTAAGCAATTAGGCATTAAAGCACAGCAAAAATCAATCCTCAACTGATAAAAAGCCATCACTCTTCACCTCAGAAATAACAATTTGGAACACCAGCGGCCTTCCCTGTTACAAGGGAGTATCCTACATACTGCAGAGGTACACAAGAAACCGTAAGCTTTTTGAAAAGTGAACAAGAAAAGGGTGTCGAGCAGGAACACATCCACCCCGAACTCCGGAAAACCCTGCGAACCTCCTGGCTGTTGTTCCTGTAGTACAGGAAAACTGCACACATTCAGCCACCGTACCTCTAGGTCTCAGAGATGCAGTTTAATCCCCACACTAACATACACTTTAAGCACTGCTATTGCAAACAGTGTCATACATGATTTTACTCCATCATGTTGATGACTTATTTTTCATTCTAGTATTTCCTCTTGTAACTAGGCGAAAAGGTTAGCAACCAAATTTGTATTTTGTCCATACGATGCCAACAGATTCATTGAGAGTTTTATTTAAATACCTGCAGCCTGACTTTCCAAACTTCACAGAATCAAGGGACTGCTGAGGTTCAAAGGGACCTCAGGAGATAGTCTAGTCAAACCTCCCTGCTCAAAGAAAGGTCAACTAGAGCAGGACCGTGTCCAGTCAGGCGTTCGCTATCTCCACAGATGGAGAATCCACAACCTTTCCAGGCAACCTGTTCCAGTGTCAGATCATCTTCACATAAAAACATTTTTTCTCATGTTTAAATGGAATTACTTACAAATACTTTGTTTGTTCACCAACATGTAAATGTTTACCACATGCTTCTTCCCTAAATAAGTTAGTTTGAATGAGAAAATCTATTTCACTACAGAAGGAATTTCAGCCTAGCCACAACTAGCTCCAATCCTGTATATCCAAAGTATTGTCTTATACTGATGCTTTCATAACAAAACATAAAAAGGAACTACGATAGCTAAGCAGCTTTAAATTATCTTCCTGCAACATAAGAGAAATTCCCATTACTTGTAAATCTCAGAGAGTCAGATGATCGTGGACATTACATTGTTTTTAGAGCAATTTCTTAAAGACTGACTAGCATACTAGTCCATGGTTCTTGGTGACAGACAAAACCAGTTAGAAAAAAAGGCTTCAGAAAAAGCATTAAAGTCTTTTGAACTTTGGTCACTTTTGGTGAAACCATGTACTTCTGTAACTTAGTTCCATAGAAGACAAGTGGAAATCACTAGAGCATCAGAACCACTAATAAGAATTTACCTGTTGCCTGTCCTTGCAGATTGTGAATTGTTTAAGGCTAATATTCTGGCAACAGTGGTTGACGGTAAGCAGCACTTCTTTGAAAAGCACTTCTTAAGATGCTTCACAAACATAGACAGTCTGATCTCTAGGATTTCCATTTCTATGAGGCTTCAATTTCATCTGAGGGAAAGGAGCAGTCTCAGGATTCCAATCAAAAGATCTCTCTTTATTCTTTAGAAGAATGCTGCCCTAGCGTCTGTTTTATTCTTACTTGTGTCAGAAGCACAGCTTCTGTAATTTCTTTTCTGCAGAAAAGCTTCTAAGTACCTAGAGCAAACTAAACCACCAAACTGAAATACTGGAAATCTGAATCTCTTTTAGCTCCCTGATAGATTTTCAAATAGAGTGCAAGACCAGTTTCTGAGCAACTGCCTCCATACATTACGTCTTGAAACCAGAAAGCAAGCCAAGTCGGAGGGGTTCAGTATCAGTTCAGAAGGACTTGACACCATTCTGCCTGCAGCTATTATGGGGGTATAAGAATGAATGTCTGCACTCCTGCCACATAACTGACCAACACACACATTCTCTTGTCTCATGCCACATACTGCAGGTACAGCCTCACAGTAGTGTGCTGCTTTCAGAAGATTAATCTCTCATACAGTGATTCCATTAAAAAAATATTTTAAACGGGCTGTAAGAAGGAATGGCTAAAATTTAACTTGACATATTTTTGGAGTTGACAAAAGATTTATCTTCCATGCTGATGGTACTTTTCTCCTGTTTACAATCCACAGCAGTTCGGATCCAACCAAAATATTTTTTTCTTTTTTTCTCCCCCCACTTCCCCCACCACCAAATCTGTAAAGCCCTTTTTAGATAGAACAGTTTAAAGTCTACCTCTAACTTTTTCCCAGACATAGGGAAAAGCTGTACCAGCTAAGAAATTAGACTGTGAAAATTTCCAGTGACCAGCCTAGCAGATGCTGTTTAGAAGGACACGCATTCTGTTTGCTATTGCATAGAAGGAATATCCATCAGTCCTGCTCACTGAAACTGTAACACTACACCTGGAATCTTTTTGGCAGTTTTTATTATTAACAATCAGCAGATCCTGGGTCCCACTTCTATCAGGATGCAATCTAGATAATCCATAGGTAGTCAGCAATGTTTAGAAAACTTTTGTTTCATGTAGTCCTTTCCACAGTTGCCCTTTCCGAAGTCCTGCTGGCCCTGTTTCCCTTTGCCATTTCCTGTTGCTTCAAAACGTCAGTCACTGAGCAAAAAATAAAGTTGTCTAAAGTGTAATGAAATTCAGAAACAATTAAGATTGAAAAGCTTCCAGGAGAAAACTGCCCTGGATAGTTTATCCAAGAGTAGAGTGAAAACACATATGATTGTTCCTTGTGATCCAAGGTGTAAATGAAGCATGTTACAGCAGCAATGTAGTGCGTTAAAATGGAGAGAATGCAAATAGAACCTAATGCCAAAATAGAGTCCCTCCTGCACTTCACGTGCACCACAATACACACCAATGGAAGCAATAAAATTTTCTTCCTTTAGACTCCTCGTGTCAAACTCCCTTGGCCCTTTGCCTGCAGGGCTCGGTGCCTTTGGCATCAGGTGAGGTACCGGCAGCTGCATCACAGGTTTTGGCTCCACTCTTGGGGATGATGCAAGATCCTTGCCAACTGGAGTGACAGATCCATCTGTTGGACTTCGTTTTCTCTTTTCTGGTTCTTTAAAGAAAAAAAAACACAACAAAGCATTGGGGAAAAAAAAAAAAGAAAAAAGGAAATGAGAGCAGGAAAAAGAAGATGAGACAGATGGTCTCACCTAAATCATTAAGCCTGGCACTGAAACACCTCAGTTCCCATAGGTCACCATGGCTTGCAGATAGTCTGACACACTGGTGGAAACAGTCGAGGAGAAAGCCAGAGTGCTGGTTTGGGGATGCTGAAATTATGTCCTTCCTGTATACTTGCAAACCTAGGAATCTTCTTTGACTGCAGTATCTCCTCTGCCGAGTTGTGCAAAATTAAACAACTCTGCCTAAATTACCAAGAATATCACTTCTAGAATATAAGCAAGCTCCTCTCACAGTGAAAAGATGACAAATACAATCCGCTTTGACAGGTAACACTAAATGAAAGTTCAGTTAAGGAAAAAAACTCCAAAAACTAACAGCTATAGCTTTTCCATCATTCTCCGAGACTTCCTATAATCATATGGCCCCAAAGGCAGTTTGGATTATTCCTCTATATCAAACTTCACAGTTTGAATTACAGCAAAACTTTCAGAATAGAATAATTAAAATTAGGTTTTCTGTGAAGAACTTCCTGCAATCCTGCACAAACTGTTCCAATAGCTGATGAGGCTAACAGTCAAAATTTCATATCCTAATATCTAATTTTGTTGTACTACTAGACCTTGTGATACCTTCATCCAGCAGATTAAAGATTCTGCTATCAGCAACACCTTTCCATTTAGATAATTGAAAACAATCAACACCTAACATTCAACAGACTGAACACTTCCATCTTTCAGAGCAAAAGTGTTTTCCCAATTGCTTGTAGGTCTTTTCAGAAATCTCCTCAATTTTTCAAGACGTGATGATTAGAACTGGAAGCACTGCCTCAGCTGTGGGTCTTGTTAGTGACATATCCAGAGACAACACAATAGCTGCATCCCAAACATATACTCCCAGGTTTACAATGCAGCACACCCCTCTCCAGTTTTCACAGACAAGGTAAACAGTGGGAAGTTCACACACAGCTGCCATCTTCAGAGACACTGCTTCCTAGGACACAGCTCCCAATCCTGCTATTATTGGCAACTGTCCTTGTTCCTAAACAAAAGTCCTAAGTTTGGCCATATTAAAATAAATTAATCACAACCACGCTTTATTAAGACTCCGCTTCCTCTAGACAAATCACCAATATCCAAGAGTATTCAAACACTATGCATCACATGCAAACTGAAAAATTTTAGGATTACTAGGTCATTGCTGTATGTTAAATAACATTAAGATAAGCCCCAATCTCTAGAAAACATTTCTAGAAATACCTAGATCAACCCATTGAAAACAGGTAAAACATACCAAACAGCTAAAATCTGACTGTAAATCAAGATGTCATGCAATAATGACAGAAGTCATTCAAAGATATATCAAGGCTTTATAAGTTTATACCAAATGTTGTCTATTGTGACCACAATTAATTTACTACGCAACCTCTACTTACCATCAAATAACGATATCTGGCATTACATTACAGAATCACAGAATGGTCAGGGTTGGAAGGGACCTCTAGAGATCATCGAGTCCAACCTCTCTGCCAGAGCAGGGTCACCTACAGCAGGTTGCACAGGATGGCATCCAGGCAGGTTTTGAATGTCTCCAGAGTCAGAGACTCCACCACCTCCGCGGGCAGTCTCTTCCAGTGTTCTTTCACCCTCAAAGTAAAGAAGTCCCTCCTCATGTTTAGATGGAACTTCCCACTTTCCATGTGCCCATTACCTCTTGTCCTGCCACTGGGCCCACTGAAAAAAGACTGTTCCCATCCTCCTGGCACCCTCCCCTTAAGTATTTATAAGCATTGATAAGATTCCCCCCCAGTCTTCTCTTCTACAGGCTAAAAAGACCTAAGTCCCTCAGCCTTTCCTCATAAGAAAGATGCTCCAGTCCCCCAATCATCTTTGTCGCCCTTTGCTGGACTCTCTCCAGCAGTTCCCTGTCCTTCTTGAACTGGGGAGCCCAGAACTGGACACAGTACTCCAGATGCTGCCTCACCAGGGCAGAGTGGATGGAGAGCGTAACCTCCTCCGACCTGCTGGCCACACTCTTCTTGATGCACCCCAGTATGCCACTGGCCTTCTTGGCCACAAGGGCACATTGCTGGCTCATGGTCATCCTGTTGTCCACCAGGACTCCCAGGTCCCTTTCCACAGAGCTGCTAAGCATGAATTCACTCTAAAACCATTGAGTTTTACATTAGTCACTCTGTAATTTTGCTTAGGATCAGTGGCAGACTTACATTTACCACGATCAGCCTATTCCCCATGTTCAGGACTGTTACACTACCACAGTCTTCCGTATCCTCCTCAGCATTCTAACAACGATAGGAAATGAACACCTGTAACCCACAGGGAACCTAAAATCCCTGATCCAACCCACCCAGAACACCAATTATAAAACATTGAGTAGATGTTACTCCTCTGCTACAGTGAAATAAATAGCTTTTCATAATTTGAGATTACAGCTGAGACAGATATTAAGCAGAGAGGTAGCTTTTTGTCATCTTTTGCTCTTCTTCCTTATGCATGCATTTTCTTATTTTGCACTAAGAATCAGATTTTAAGAAAAAGCTGAAAAATAAAGAGGTATTTTCAGACTTTTCTCTCCAATGTAATGTGTAATGGAAGGTGGTTGGTGAGACATAAGTCTCACATAGTTCCACATTAGAAATATCTCCCTCCCTACTCAGGTTGTCTGCAAAAACTTTCCAAGACTGTGGTTGGGGCAGTACTAGCTGAAGGTCCACACACTCAGAATTTCCACTGCATCTGTGAAAGTCCCAGGTTTTGTATCTTGCTGCACAGGTTCCATTTTCAAGCAAATATCAGTATGGCCATTACTTTGCTTTGGTCTGGTTATATGTGTGCAAGAGAATGGTTTCAAGCTCTGTAAGGTTTCAGTAACAATAGTACAGTTGTCACCTATTTTGAAAGTGTTGCAAAATTCCTGAAATATCAGAAGCCACAAAACAGCAACTTTTACAATAAGGATCTTGTGTAGTTCATAAACACTGTATTCTCATAAACACTTTTCTTACCTTTGTTGTAATAGTGAGTATGTGCTATCTCTAGCAGGCCGAAAACACTGGCCATGCCTCCCAGGCCAGCATTTGCATATGACTGCTCCAGGCTCAACACTGTGCACTTCAGCAAGTCCAGCATGCCTTTATAAACCTTGCGGCTGATCTCCTGCAAGGAAAATCCCGTTAGTGTCACTAGTTCAGAAGTGAGAAAGTAATTCAAGAACATAAATTCCAAAACTGCCGTAACATCAGCTTTTAGAAGGCAATTTAACAAAAACTTTCTATGAATTGAGCCTCAGACTAGGTATAAGGACCCTCCCGAGTTCTGCACTGACCACATCCTGTATGACATCCTGTCGAGCATCTTCTTCTGACTGGATCGTGCGATTCAGCTTGCTTAATACAAAGACGCGGAGCTGCTCGCTCTCCAGCAGACGTCGGACTCTCTTCATGTTCAGCCAGCCAACACCTTGCCCATCAAGAACATTGTGTACCACCTCCTTCAGGAACTGCTGATTCTCACTGATGGATTTAAGAGGAAGCAGGCAAAAGTCAGCCCTCTGCTTACCTTGGCTTGCATGGGAAGAGAGATATGGCCAGGGCACACACAGAAATGCACTTCTTGTCAAAGCTAAGTTTACAAGAAAAGAAGTTCAAATCTAGCTGTGCCTGCTGCTAACATAACTGCACACGGCCCAAGCTCTGTTCTACAGGTGTAGTATCAAATATTTTATTTTGTCCGTTATTTCCTATAATAAGCAGCAATCAGATTTTGCTCTACTCCCCACCTTCACACCATTCCTCAAAATCCATCGGAATCCTCTATGCCTCAACCTTCTCTCACAGCCACCTTGTCTGACCTGTAGGCTTTCCTTGAAAGAGGAAGCAGAGCACTACTAAGAGCACTACTGCAGTAGGCTTGGCTTCAGTTTGTTTTGCCACAGAGTGGAGAATGGTCAGAAGAAGGGAACTCCTGGGCAACCTGCTGCATTTCCCAGTCCAAATTGCAGTTATTGTTTCCCAACCCCAGTAGCTCAAAGTAAATGTCAATCTATCCGTGACTGCTACATAAGAAAGGGAGGAGAAAGCACAGGCACAGCTCAGGCAATGTTCACTTGTACCACTCAGAGTCCCTTCCCAATGCTGAGAAAAGCATTTCACATGAATTCAGGGAATCAAAGAGCTTCATATGACTCAGATGATCCCCTGCATGGTGCATTAAACCTCCTCTGGCTAGACTACCTTGTTCAGAATGGACTCAATTACAAAGAATAAATACTGAGTTAAAGTAGGGACCTAGAATTTCTTGGATCTCAGACACAGAAAAATACATATGTGCGCTATTAACTGTAAGACCATCCATACCAAATCTTCTTGGACAAAAATACATGCAAGCTTAGGGCCACAGAGAAGTACAATATTTAGTTTTCAACAGCTAGACTTCTGAGGAAACATTGGCCAAGTATTAGACCACTCTAACACCACTTTATACTCATAAAGCAATGAAAAAATATTACCTGGAATTGCTAGATCGTCCCTGAGGCGATGGAGATTCTCTCTTCACTGTTGGGCTGTGCTTAATGACTGAAGACTTTTGATCCACAAGGGCTCGTCTGTTTCCTAAACAGGAGAGGACACAGGATGAGAGGAAGGAGTGGGAGAAAAACAATCTTATCCCAGGACAGTAACAAGCAATGCTAAGGTTGGCTAACACGCCTATTTGGATTACAGGTAACAGACTTCAAACAAAATGGAAACTCCAAAAAAGCAGCAGCGTATATCATATTCTAGCATCACACATCGGCAGAAAACAGTAATGGGAGTAATGCAGAGAGAAAAAGAGAAGATGGTAATGGGAGCAGGAGGTGAAAGGCAGGTAAAGTTTGGCTGCTCTGCATGCAGTTCCACAACATGAACCATCTTCAAATTAGTCACTGTATGTAAAAGCATAATGCATTGGGGGTGACTAGTATAGATCACGTGGTACTGGTTACCCAGTGAGAAAGGTAGCCCAAAGTCAGGCATAGGGAATGCTGGAAATTGTTATATCATGCACAGCTCATGCTGTAGGGAACCCACCTTCATTGCTTACTGGGCCAGCTTCAGTAATAATCTCCATTATAGTATTTAACCCAAATACTGGGACACAAAATATACAATTAGTAGTGTACTACAATATCTACACTCCCCACCATCAGCATCAAAAGAATCCAACTACCAGCTTCTTCCCAGCCCTCCCTCAAAACAAAACCCAAATGACGCTAGAGCAGGAAGGATGCCTGAAAGCCCAAGACAACAAGGGCCAGCGAAATTAATCTTAGAGATAGTGCTTGACTTGAAATTTGGCATCGTGGAACCAATGTATTGCATCTTCAAGGACATTATTGCACATACTGTATTTCAAGGGCACTATCAAAAACATCTGCATCACTGAGGAAAAAATATCAATGGATGTGCATGAAATAAAAATTAAAAAGGAAGATGGAAGTGGTCAAACAGCAGCAATGAGATGGGAGTCCCAGCATTATTTCCCATTACAGTTAGAAACACAGGGTACCACACACACTTGGTAAAAACAAGTTAATGCAGCAATTTTATACCTGTACAACAGAGACAAACACATTTAAAAACCAGTGAAGTGCCCAGTGGGAATCCCAGTGAGCCAGCATGCACACATAATGAGCATGAACACAGACACACACACACACACACACACATTGCACATGCATAAAACAGACTGAACTACTCCATGGAAATCCCATCCTCACATCTGTATAGTAACATCAAAAGCCCTACAGGATTACAATAGTCAAGAACAGAACACCAAAGTGCAGAAGATGAGGCGCAAAGCATGAACGTGGAATGGCAAACCCCATCACTGTTTTCTTCCAATGCATGGAATCAGTCATTAAGTTTACCAATGGAAATAACCCTGACATGAATCATGTTTCTTATCCAGTACAATAAGACATGAAAATGTAACCAACTGGTAAAAGGTTATCAAAAACAGCTGTGCAGCGTCTGCTAGTGTTTTCACCATACCAGTCCTGTTCCTCCTCATTTTACACACAGGGAATGATTACTTGTCTCAAAAACAAAGTCCAAAGCAGAAACACAAAAAACAGCTTTTGGCCTTTGTTTCTACAAGGTCAAAGGTCAGCAAAACATCATACCAACCTTCATCCACATCCCTTCCCACTTCCAGATTAAAGTAATCTTTACCGATGAAAATGATGAGGAGGAAAAAATAAATGAAAAAAAAATCAACACATTAAACAAAAGCAGTAAGTTCTAATCAGATAGAATAACTCAAAAGGTAAAATAAAACCTTTACCCAGTTCAGCAACTGAAAAGCTCTCAACACTAAAACACCAGCACGTGCTCAGTCACCATTCTGTTATTACATCTGGTACAAGGACGACCAGACTAACGCCCCAGAGTAAGAGGATCATTTCTCTAGTGCTCATTGAGACATGTTATCTAATGATACTGCAGACAAAAAGGAGATGTTCCCATGAAAACGTTGTGCACATAAGTTAGCGATCGATCTTCACTCTGAATGAGCTGAAGTATGGTTATAATTTGATTTTGATCAGAATTTTTTTATTTAGTGAACTGAAAAGACTATAAACACTTTGGAAACCCACAGAAACTGCAATCTCCACAGGAGGCTGGCATTATCCCCACTTACAAATGCAGCTTCGTTGCTCTACCAAGTTACCTAAGGTTAATCGTGAAGACAGTGACAGTACAAAAGTAGGACCTACCTCTTGGTTCCCATTCTTTACACTAAGTATTTAAAAATAAAACAAAACAAAATACAAACCAAAAGCAATGTTCAGAGTGTATCCACTAACAGAGGCTAGACTAGCCAGCCCCCCATCCCAACATAGCCCAATTGTTGGGAAGAAGCCTGACTGAGTAATATCAAGACAATTTACTGTCTTGATACTTAAGACAGGTACTACCCAAACTACCAAAGTGCATCATCCCCAGGATTCCTGTCAGGGGTAAGTCCTGAGACTGCCAAGTCACAAGAACTGTAAAGGCTGTAAAAGGGAAAAACGGTTACCTTTCAGGCTGGGAAAGGGAGTATTCTTGTCTCTCCCAACTTTGGTTGGTAGGGTTAAGTTGGACAGACTGAAACTTGTGCTGTGATTTCTGTACAGGCTGCCTATGATGGAAGAAGAAAACAATTAAATGCCTAACACTTACTGCACACACCTGAACTTCCTAACCTGCCTGTAATTCACCTTCTTATTCCAGACCCTTAATGATGAAGTTCTTTAGTACCGCAAAGTCTCACAAGCATAACATTGTCTCATTTGTATTGCAACCACATCTGTAATCCGATTATTCTAAACTGTACAAAACCGTAATTCTTAGCTTTCATGTTACAATCATTGCTGTTGTACCTTTGAGTCTCAAATGTAACAGCAATAGCCACCTGTCTTCCCACACTAAAACAGGTAATCACGTGTCTTCAAGTTTGATCATCATTTTAAGAGCAAATGAACGGTAGGGGCTGCGTGAGAAAACAGGATGATGGAAGATCTCCAAAATATGTAATTCTAAAGAGAGGATTGTGCACTGTGCTTGTGAAACACTGTATATCTGCCACAGAAGTGTGCTTTAAAATAGAAGCTTTCCATTTATTAGCAGAAAACAGAAGTTATTCCTAGTACAGACAGATCTTAAGAACACAATAATGCATCATCATCTGGTTAAGCCTGTAGATCAATGAGCTGATTAACACTTCAAGATGTTAATTTAAAATGTCAGCATACTATTTCCTTTTGCTTTGGTTCTTTTTTTGCAACCTTATTTTAGTAACAACCATTTTACCAGAAGCGTCCAATATACTTCCTGCACTGCTGCAAACTTCTTGCACTAATCTCCGCTCACAGAGCAAGAGTCAACTGGCCATATCTTCTTTCATGCATTAAAAACAATCTAGATTAGTTTTCCACACCTGTGGATTTTATTAGTAAAATATAATTGAAAATAGGTGAGCAGAGTCAAGAAATTGAATTTAGCACCTAAACACACAAAATGGTAGCGTGGAAGGCATACTACTGGTAAGATTTTTGTATCAGCTTCATGGAATTGCACAATTTTTTGTTTAAATGGAATCGAAAAAATTTCTGATCTGTGCCCTGAAGTGCCACATAACTCAAGGGCCTAAACACATAACCCAAGCTTTTCTTACTGAAAAATACATAAAGTAGCAGTTATCAGCCGTGTAAGTTAAATAGGTTCTGTGGCTCCAAACATGATTTCGGGGGAGCTGGTAACAATTTGCCAACCAAGACATTCTCTTGACTCGCCATCCCTCTGTTCCATCTCCCCGTAAACTCTAATATAATAAATAAAATCAGCTTAATGAATGCATTAGTACATACTTGCAAAAGACATGATGCCCCCAAAACCTTCACTGCTGTTGTTGGAGACAGTAGAATTTGGCGAGCTGGCCCTGGAATCTGAATCTGCATCAGAATCATTGGCCAGTTTTAAACTGTTTGGACGCAGTAACTTCTGAGACCTTTAAAGAAATTAAATGCAACTGTTATTAGCTTTCTAACTTCCCATCCCAAATCAGCACATTGTATGATTGCAGGAGATCGATGCTGGTCTTATTCCTCATCAGTTTTCACTACACTACTCTTATCGTGTGGGAAAGAAAAAAAAGAAAAAGAAAAAACGAGAGAATTGAAACATCTTTGCATTCAGGCTTTTATTACCTTTCAGGGCATGCTGAAAACTTGTTTGCAAAAGAGCATTTCTAGATTTGGGGGTGAAAGATTTCTGCTTTGAGAGCAGTAGCAAGAAAACCTAATGTCATCAATCACTATAGTATCTTTTCCACAAAAGACAAAGCTTCACACACAAAAAAAATAATCATTTAAATGTTTCCAGAAATCAGTAGGTGATATACTAGAATATTTCTAGGAAGAACTGATAATTCTGTTAGCTCATACTGCCCACATAAAGGCAAGGAACTGAGGGAACTGAGCCTTTACTCAAGCCAGAAGGGTCTACAGAATTTCAATATTAAATGGAAGTCAACAACAATACATTTCAGGGGCTAAAGACATTTGAATGAATGAACATTAAACTACATGAAGCAGATGGAAACCCCAAAAGTGCTGTACAGAAGGGCAGGAGACAAGGACGACTGACCTGCTTCCATTGAGATTCTGGTTAAATCTTGGGGTGTAGCTCTCTTCCTGCTCATCATCTTCATCCTCCATAGGAAAACCATACTGTGGTTCAAAGTATGGATTGTCATACTCTCGCTTCCTCACCACCCCTTCTGAGGAGCTCATGCTGCCAGCTGCGCTGTCACTCTCACGACGATCCAAGTTTATCTTGGGAAAGCTTGGTTGCAGTGGCAAGGAAGGGAGGTGGTTTGAAAACCCAGCAACCAACTTCTCTTCCATTTCTGCTGAATCTGCTGACTCCTGTGGACCAGTCAAATCATTGATCTGTTCGCTAATTTGCGTTACATACAACTGAAGGGCAGGACAAGAACAATTATTTCAAACTGGGAAGTTTGCAGGGTCCTTGCTGTTTGTTACTTGCCCCCCACCCCATCCCCACTATCCGTGGCTCTAATCTAGGATTTTATGTAAACTGCAGTACTCCTGCATTGTTATAGGGACTTAGTCCCCTGTAAATCAGATCTTACACATAAGTGTTAGCTCAGGATAACAGCTCTCCATTACCCTGTTTTGTGGTTATGCAAGCAACTCCCATTCTTCCTAAATGACCACAAACCCACAAGTTTCCCCACCCCACTCCTTACTCCTCTAACACATCAGGTCTTTTCATACTCTGTAAAAGCAATTCCCGCAGTCATAACCAGGACCATTGCTCTCTGTTAATGCTGCATTTTTCAATGCATGGCAGCTTTTATGTACAGGAATGCTCTGTCCCAGCATAAGAGGGTACCAGTAAACTCCATCTTGCTCAGAAAGTCCAGAACGAACATGCAATTTAATCTGTGCATGGTTTCACAGTCCTATTAGCCTCTGCCCTTCTCAGAAAGAACCACGTGCATTCTCCCATTCTTTATATCCTAATACGCTGATCTTGGGGCTGAACTCATCTCAGTACACACATGATTCACTCCATGGATGACAGTGCTGGGGCTGCTACTGGCTGTAGTACTGGAACTTGAACGAGGCTGGTTGTTCTCTTGGGAGTTTTCACTGTCCATGGCCTGTTCATCCAGATCCCCTGAATACTCTTGAAAATCATCAAATTCCACTTCACTAGCATCACCAAGGGCTGCGTGAGTCAGGGGGTCAACATCTGCAAACACATCATTTTGCATTAAAGAACACTGCCTTCCTCAGCCTTCCTCCCATCTAACTACAGATCCCTAGCAGATGAAGACCGCTCAGTAGAATAAACTTGCATAAAAACTTTGGTTGTAAAGGGCTTTGGGAGGTCATCTATTCCAACCCTCTGCTCAAAGCAGGGGTAACTTCAGAGTTACAGCAGGTTGCTCAGGGACCTGTCCCACTGTATTTTAAAAGTCTCCAAGGCTTGACATTCTGCTGTGATCCTGGGAACCAGTTTAACTATGCTAACCATGAAGATCTTTTTCTTATGTCTCAGCAGAATTACTTTTGTTGCAACTTATGATTATTACCTCTTGCCCTTGGGATATAGGAAATGTGTTGGCATTCCTAGATTTAGTTTACTGAAGAAAGTAAGAGTTTCCCACTCTCACAAGAGAGGCTATTGCTGCAGCCTCCATATAAGCCACAGAGAATGCATTTTCCTGACCCCACTAGGATAGAGTGACTCATTAAAGCCAGCTCTGAGAACCAATATGTGGGGGCAGGAGAAAGCTCATCCTCTGCTGCCCATATTGCACAGTATCTACCAGCAGCAGTAGGTTGTTTCCAGATCTAGTGAGCCAGTTTTGTTCAGCAGCACTTATTTCTTTTCTTCCTCCTCCCAGTGTCCTTTGGAGGGCATTGTTTGTAGGCAAGAGAAATGTCTTTTTTCAGGCTACTAAAGGATAGCAAAGAAGGAGTATCGAAGACGCTTTTACCTCAGAGCAAGACTACAATAGTTTGCTCTGATTCAGGGACTTAGGGGAGGCATTTTTCCCCAGATGAACGGGGAAGAGGAACCCATGCGTACCTTGTGAAAGTAAAGCTCAAAGTTACTCACTTGGGGTATCACCATTAATGTCACACTTCATCATCTCACTGACAAAGTCACCGAGGGAGGAGTAGGAGGAACTCGAGTCGTCATAGTCGACACTGTCACTGCCACTGCCACAATAGGTCAGAAAGAAAGATGAGTGGCAGCATAACAGCAATAGCAGGGCCCAATGTTTCAAAGGTGTGAATCAGCACTGTTTTCACAGGCCTCTTAAAAACCTCATGATATTACAGTCTAGACAAACAAATTTCTGGCAAGAGTCAGAAGCCAGCTTCACGAGAGGTCAGAGCAAATGAAATAACTTTGAGGTATACGAAGAGACAATAAGGGAAGACATTTAAAGGCTCTCAGCAAAGTTAACAAGGTCAAGCATAAGTGGGCAGGGAGTAGTGTATTAATTCTCAGTGTACGCATGTGGGAGATGACTCCAAGGGAACCGGAAATCACAAGTAAAAGCATTCCTTTTTTATACGAATGATAAATCCCACTCTGTCAGGACCACTGGTGCTGCGTAGAACATAGAAGATGTGGCCTGAAAGATCTCACGGGCTAGCAGAGAATGAATGATAATAAAACGAGACACAAAACTCTGGGAAATATGGCCAGAACTACTATAACAAAAAAGTTTACTCTCACTTTACTGAACACACAAGAAGATCTCAAGCAGTAGGCAGTACTAATAAACTTTGCATAACTATGTGCACTGAGTAGAGACTTGAAAGAGTGGTAGGAGGGGTGTGAGTACTTGTAGTACTGCAACAGAAATAACCAGAGAAAGAACAGGATGGAAGAAAAAAGCATTAAGGCAGGAGAAAATAGCAAATGTCAAGTGGCATACAGGTAGCAAAAGAAAACAGAAAAAATACAAATGGAGAATCACATTAAATGAAAGCTTGAGAAGACACTAGCAAAGGGTTAAGAGGTTGCTATGATCACAGACCAGCGAGACAATTTCCTACAGTGTCAGTATTCTGCCCAGACAGAAGAAATGAAACAGCAACCTGGCAGGATACAGGAATGTGCCGCAAACAACAAGCAGGAGGAGAGGCCCAGCAATCTGAAGTAACTACCACGTGGTCATGCTCCCCACTAACCTGTCATCAGTGGGATCAGAATCTGTTTCTTTCTCTACTGGGACATTCAGTGCTTCAGCCAGCTGTGAGTTACTGTCATAGACACGATAGTGGATGGGCTGCAGCTGGTGAGCATACCACTTCGGTTTGTCACCAATCAGTGCTGGATCAAACATGTCTGCACAAAAAAAACCCAAGAAGAGTTAACTCTTTTATTGGTGTCAAAGGCTTCATTCACAGCGAGGCTACCCCCTACTAAGTCTTGCACAAAGGAAGGGACAATTTCTACCCTAAGAAGGCTACAAGACTTCTCTGTAAGCAAACAAGACAAGAGTTAAAATTAATTGGAGGAGTGAGCGGCTAATAGCAGGGCTAACTTGGTAGAAACACATAAGAACATACATACACAAAAAATAGAAAAATGTTCCTCAAACTGGATTTCCCTCCCCAGCAGGAACAATATGGTGTTAAAGTAAGTCCTTTCCTGGAATCTCTCTGCTTTTAAAGTTCCTACATTACATGGAAGTGCAGGAAAGGCAAGACCAAAACTTACTGTTATGAATTCTTTGGAAAGCATAGTTAGTAGGGTTGAGTGACCATTCTCCAAAGTATTCTACTGCCTGTGTCCTGGAAAGCTTATCTGCAAAAGGTGTTTGCTTCGGCCTAGAGGCAAGAAAAGAATTTGCCTGGAAGGCCACCACTGGTCGTGGGAAGAGACGAAGAGTGCGAGTATGCATCTGGAAACCTTGCAAAACATTCGGTGAGTTGAAGAATCTCACCATAGCAACCCTAAAAAGAAACAGAGGACAACATATCAGATAAAAGCACAGACCACAACAGAAAAGACGACAGAGAGCCTTTAAAAGATAGGCAGTAGGCAATGTTTCAAACCTTTGAAGAATGGTAACCCAGTGCAAAACAACCCTAAGTCTTCTTAGAAAACAGTTGTCTTTGAAAAAAGGAAAAGGAAAAAAAACAAACCACCAAAACCAAGAAATCACTTTGTTTTAATTCAACACCAAGACCAACCCAATGAGGGACAACGTTCTCATATCCACTAGCTGAGGTGACAACTATGTCTCCAGCTTTTTTTGTAGTTCAAGGCTTGGAATTTAAGCTACGGATACAATATCAGACTAAGTCCAGGTAAAGTGGATGATCTACAGGAAAATGCAAGAAAAAAACCACCTCCCTTAAGACATACAGTTATGTTCATGCAGTTAACAGATCTGAGGTAAACACTGTAATTTCTGCTCTTTTTTCTCCATGATGCAGAGTAGAACCGGCAGTAGAACTGGAAGATGCTGCTTCCACCACAGGACCCATAGAAATGTCTGTGCTGCCTTCAAGTGCAAACTTTATAAAGACTCAACGCTACCTTTTTGTTCAGCCTCACCTGGTAGCCACATCCACAGAGTCAACATCATTTCCATAGATCAGAGGGTTGAATTCTGTGGAGGGAGTAGACTGCAAATCATTCTGTGGTCTGCCCAGCAGCAGCGGCACCTCCTGTCCTTCATGGAACTTCTCCAGATTAAGAATGGGCTGGGTATTCAGACTCATGCTGGCCAGGGCCTAAGGAAGGACAACATTTCAGCAAGAAAAGCTATTCAAGGAACAAGAGAGAGAGATCAGAGCTACCCTGCCCTCTAGGCAATTGCAATTGTGCATGCTCCATTAGTTTGTCTTAAACCACCTCCTACGCTGAGTCAACAAGCCTCCAGGCCCTCCTTTATGTGGATTGTTAAAACGGTCTCCTCAATGCTGAAACAGTCCTGGAGACAGACAAGGGGTAGCACGGAAGTCCACTTCGCTAGACCATTCCAAATTGGATCACTAAGTAGTATGTCACTGCATACAATTTACTGGAGAGTTGTTCCCATATGTAATTTGAATACATCTTGGGACCTAGAGGCCTTGAAACTTGCCTTGCAACTTGGCCATTCAACCAGTGAGTTTGATATCCCAGGACAATGTGAAGACACCTTTACATAGGCATCTGCCTGTACGTCTGCAAACCTCCACTTCCCATCTGAATGAGGTCTTCATCTGTCCATAAAGCTACTATCCTCATAACACCTTCAGCGAAATGCACTGGAGCAGCATGAGTGGTAAATCAGTCCTGGACACCCAGACCAATCCTAAATCTTCCTCATTTCTCCCATTTGCCCACTGAGTCTTCCTCTTTTATTTCAAAAATAAACAAACACATAAAACAAAACAAAAACCAAAACTCCAAAGGAACAGGGTAAAATGGAAAATTGAGGGGAAAAGAATAAAATAAAGAACCTTGTTGTCAGGAGTGAGCAGCTGTTTCTGAGTGATTGCAGTCATGCTAACCAGACACTGGAGGCAAGATGGAAGATCATATGATAACACCAGCAGCCCATCAGAGCCAAGACGAACACATGACCACAGAGAAACAGATGGAAGAAAAAAAAAGTATCTATTACTACCAAATATCACAAATGAGAGGAAATAAAAAAGGACCACAAAATAGGCAGATCTTGGGAGAGAGGTCTAACTGCCCCACCCCCAAACATTCACATCTGGCCACTTTGGAAAGTGGAAAGGCTGCTGTCCTTACTGATGCAGCTAAGAATTTCTACTGCAGTTTAAAAGCAGATATATCCTGAATTTTATTCGTTGACGCTAAGACCCAAAGGCACACAAGGCTGTTAACCTTAGTGACATGGGCCACAATTTAGTCTTCTCTATTTCGTACAGCAACCACTAGCACTATTTCTCCTTTGCCAGTGGTGAACTCTTAATGATAATGTCTATAGGAATACATAGGGATGTAACCTGAATTTGGGTGAACACTGAGAATTTTAAATACATCTTCAAGGAAATTGCAATGTGTTCTTCTGATATTTAACTTTGCCCTAGTAAGACAGTTTTGCTGAACAGTGCCTGAAATTGCAAAGGGGTGAGGCAGAAGTGGGGGGAAGGGGTATCTAACGAAACTTCAAGCAACACATTGCTTCCATCTGTGCTGACAGCAGGTACCAGGGTATCATAGGGGTTACACACTTTGCTCTCCTGGTCTACAAGGAGAGAGAAAGAGCAGACCTCATCACATTAGTAACACACTTTACCTTTAGATACTGCATGCAGCGTGCATAAGGAAAACAGAAATAAAGAGATAAAACCTGCTTGACACGATCAGCCAGGATGACCCAAGCTGATTAATGGCTTAGCAGGACCTGAGAGGAGAGACTGAGACCTCACACACAGATCTGTGAATGGAGGGGAAACAAAGATGATCATAGCTTGATGGATCAGGTCAGAGTTTAAAGCCCACATGGCAAATGTAAGGAGAAATCTGGAACTTTCTGCACCAACTGGAAACAAGTTAGCCCCAAACAACAGTAAAACACAGAAAACACCTGTTGCATCCAGGAGCATTTCAAATTATCCCTCGCCTGGCTACGAAATTAACTGCAGTTATAAGCCTCAGTGACCGCTCACTTTTCCAAATTAAATCTCTGTATTAAAATAGAAAAGCAGCAACTGGATACCTACCACTTAACATCTGTATCAACTGATACTGCTTTTCAAGCTCAAAATGCTGTTGTATTCTAACATGGGGGATGTTCTAATTCGCCAAGTATACAAAACAGGCATCTCAAACAGGTTGACAGAAAATTCCTAGTCCTGTGCTTCCCCTACAAATGACAAAGGTGGAAGCACTAGAGACAGCATAAGATTGACCAGGTAACTAGAATTACAATGAAGTCCTTTGGAGAAACTACAGAGAGATCTGAAGCAAGATGAAAGTCTCAAATTTAGCTTAGTCAGGAGCAAACAATGTTAGAAAGCCACACAGCTCAGAGAGCTCAAAAGAAGACACCCCTATAACTTTGTTTAATCAGCCACCCTCTTGATTAGCCCATCTCACATTCAGAGAAGTGGACCTCTCCATGACTGACCAAGGGGCACTTTCTTAAACAAGAGTATTCTAGTAGTCTGATACATTTCCACATCCATCTGTTGTGCCAGGATACACACCTGCTTTTAAAACATTTTGCTTTACATTTGCTGACTTGCATCCTTGTCCAGTATAGCAGAGAGCTGTGCAAGACTACGTCTGCTAAGTTCTACTGAATCTTAGTCCTTTCCCCAAAGTGCTTATTACCTGTTTCAGATGCTTTTTCAGCTCTGAAGCTTCTGGTTCTGGCAGTGCTGGCAAAGATTCTGCATTTGTGGGAACGATCACCTGGAATTAAGCACAGCAACAGACTAAAAATTCCCCAGCTGTAGTCATTTCCAAAAAAGAACCTCCTGAATCTCCACCACTCCAGAGACCAAGGAATGAAAGCCATAAAGTAATATAATTAATAAAAAAAGAAACAAATCCCCCAATACAACACACAGACACCTGCATCAATACTTTGATTTTCACTTCTTTGTGGTTTTCTAGTGTTTACAATATCACAAGCAATGGAGGAGTTACTTTATCATTTATGACAAAAAAGAAAAGTTTGAATGAACCCACTCATCCTTTGGAATGTCCATCAAGTAGATGATTTTATACATATTTCCCTTGAACTACCCTTGCTCATGCCCCAGTAGAAAGCAGGACACGTGGTCCCATTTGAATCATGACTGCTGGAAGGCTCTTACCAGACTGGGCTTCCTAGGTAGGGCTATAAGAGCCAGGGTCACAATTACTCAAGAAGACAACCTTATAATTTGTTTAAGTATTTACCTTCTAATGATATAGCCAGATGGATTAAGTGAAAAAGACTGCCTTATAAGCAAAAGAAATGGAATCCTAAAGTTTAAGACAGGAGTGGCAAAGGCAGACTGAGGCCAGGCATTCTTAAATTCTCAGGGGGTACACTGATAAAAGTGCACAGTTCCCTGGAAACAAAGCCACAAGTCCTTATGTGCACGACTTACCCTATTGGTATCCAGGTCAATAAGCCATACATCATCGGGCATTTTAAAATCCAGTTTGTAAAGGAAGAAACTTGCTGGAACACCAATGATATAAGGTGTAGGGGCTAGAAGCAACTGAGAGACAGAGAGAGACTCTAATAAGGACAAGATCTATATTTGATATCACCACGTTCTTCCCAAATATTTATTAACTACAGTATGTTTATAGCAGAGGAGACAACACACAAGGCATTGATGAATAAGTAACTAATTCCATACAATAGAAACATTGTTAAAAAAAAAAACACCACGTTCTTCCCAAATATTTATTAACTACAGTATGTTTATAGCAGAGGAGACAACACACAAGGCATTGATGAATAAGTAACTAATTCCATACAATAGAAACATTGTTAAACAAAAGCTCCTGCTCAGAAAGCTTCGATTTTCATCTAGAAGAAAACAAATTTCAGCCTCCTGTGTTCCCCGCCCCCCAGGGATGTAATTTATATAGCATGGCTCTTTGGAAAAAACTTAGTTAATCTAACAGCTTGCAGGTCTATCACAGACTAAGGAAAAAGATGTTCAGAGTACGAGCCTAAGTAGAGAAGCAGCAAGTTGCAGCTCAAACTAAGTCTGTGCCATTGTAAATTCGGCTTTGCCCTTATCCTTGTAATGGTAATCTGGTTTCAAAACAATGACATCTCTAGGAAGCAGGATAAATAGACACGTTTTTTCAAATGTATATGGAAAACCTATGGGGAAATTCAGGTTGTTTCTGATAAGGGAATCAGCAGGGGGAAAAGGTTTAAATCAGTAAGGCATGTAGCAGCTTGAGACCAGTGTCTTGACAGGCTACTTTATTCTTTAAATCTAGAACAGTTGGTCACCTCCAAGGGGCACTACGAGAACAAACCTGCAGCATAGCATTGAAGTAGTAAGATGGCCTGAATTCTACCTTTGCATGCAAAATAATGAGCTCCTGCAGAGAGCTGACTATTGGCAAAACCCAGTCCCAGCTGAAGTAACTCAACATTTCACATTTCTGAGGTGAATAAACTGCAGGCTATAGTTTCTAAACCCTGAATCAAGAGCTCTCAAGCATCCTTAAGTATTATTGACTCTCCCCAACAAACCTTAATACTTAGTTGCGGGGGGAGGGTAGGGGATAAATACTCATCATGATATTGCCAATCTACGGCCTTTCAGTCCACTGCTTGTGAACTACTGCTTTGAATCATGCTATTCACCGAGCACGCTTTGAAGATATCCTAAGTGGTGTTACGCACAGTTTAGTTATCGGTGCTCAAAGAACATTGCTTGCAAGGCAGACTTTGCTACAATCCCTGAATAAAACAGCGGGGAAGGAAACAAGGACTACTCCTACGTAAGTCTCAAACATCACAGAAACATCCTTTGCAAAAGACCAATAAAGGAAAAATATGTACCTGTTCTGCAGAGGCCATGCAGGTGGGAAGCAGAGGGATCACTGGGAACATGTACTCTAATGGGTAGATCATAGCCACAAAGGCCATCACAGACATTGAGAGAGCATTATAATCTCGGGACTGCAATACAACCTGCAACCAAAGAAACTCTCATTAGCACTGCAGCAAACATTCACTTCCAATACTCCCCCAGGGTATACAAAGATCACAGCCTGCAGGCCTCTGATGTGATGCCTGTGAACTGGAGGATCCTCTGTTAATCTGTCTGAAACCAAGCTTCAGATGCTTTCTCGATTGAGAGCAAAACTTTTCAAAAGAGGAACCTCAGAAGGAGCTATTCCTTCCCCCTGCAGAAAAACTGACTCCAGACAGTGCAGGAGACAGCTGTTCTACAGATCCAGCCCACCCTGGTTTTAGGGAGGGCAGAGCTTCCTACATACCTATCAAAGAACAACTCTTCCCTTCTTACCTTGTGCTCCAGAAGGATGCACGTCAGCACCTGCAGGCAAGCATCCACTCCCAACAACTCCAAAGGCAGATGTAATGGAAAATCCACCAAGGTGAAGCGGGATGGATCAGGAAGAGCAAAGGTCAAAGCTGGCTGCAACTCATGTGGCAAGACTTCCACATCTACCCGCTTCTGACCAGCAACAGGCATTGGTGAACGGAGCAGTCGGTATATCCAGGCCTCAATCTCCCGCAAGTCATGTAGCAATGCACTAGACTTTTCTTCCACCAGGAGGGAGCCTGTGAAAATCCGCCACGTTGTATCCCTGTACAGGGAGAACAACAACATTAATACTCCAAGAGTTTCACCTGACAGCCATTCCACAAGGCTCATCCAGGGAAAGGGAAGATCCACCGAGAATTAAAAGATGCGGCTAACAAACATTTGGTCAAAGAGGAACAGAAGGTAGGGATTTAAGCTTACTGAAACAACCACTGCGGGGAAATATAAATCTTTGTGTGGCAGGAATCAACACAAGTACATCACTTCCATCTCAGAGTTCGTTCGTTCATTTAAAGGGTTCAGTTAGGTCCAGACCTCTGAAGATCTCTCATCGCCCTGGTGCTTGAAATTCAGCATGCACTTAAGATACTCTCATATCTCATTCAGAATTGTGGCAGCCTGATTGACTATAGCATTCTGCTTCCAGCAGTGTTACAAACCTTTGCAAGAACAGGAACTAAACCTGAGATGATAAAAATATGCCACATCAAGATCTCCCAGATGTTCTGACATCTTTTTCATCCTATACCAAATTGCATTGTGTCACTCTTAAGAGCTGAATAACCCATGGCAGAAGTGGATGCATTCCAGCTGAGAAGATAAATTTCTGAAAGTTGTCTAGAAAGCACTGAGATACCTTAGCAAAATAAGCAGCAATTTTTCCATGCCGTAAACTAGCAATCCGCCACCTTGTAGCTCACAGACAGGCTGGCAAAAACACATGCAGAGCATTGCTCAGGGCCTTCAGAGCTTCAAAACTTGAAACTGGGTCTGACAAAGGGAAGCAAAGCGGCTTGTCCTTTTCAGCCCTTAATGTTGTAGCACGGTGAGGGCTGCAAACTTGCTATAGCCATTCTGCAAAAAAACTTCAGCCTGGTAAGTATCTTCAGTTACTGTAACAGATCTCTTAGAATGGTTCTAAGTTCTACCTTACTGTTCTCAACTTTAAAAAAAAAAAAAATTAAAAAGAAAAAAAAGATGACAACACTTGAGGCTTCAGAAAGGAAGAAAAACTAGAGAAATTTGGAGGGATCAAAAGAAGGGCAATTTGAGATTTTGCTGAGTAAGTGATACACCTCAGGAATCGTCAGACTTCTCATCCTCCACTCTTCCTTCAGCCTCTTGCAAGGCGCAGGACATCAGGTTATTAACAGGCACACTCAACCTTTAGCAAGCTGTAAGGATTCAGTTTCACTTTTCTTCTGCCACTACTTCAAAACTATTCTACTTTTCCAGGTCACGGTTTGCAAACCACATGGTAATTCAAATCTGCTGCTTTACTTTTCCCAGAGATGTATGCTCAGCATTCCTTCTCTTGCCCTCCTCATCTGTCACTCAGTTCTTCTCTTTAAGAATTATGTCCAACAAGAGCAAATTTTTCAAATACCACATGCCATTCAAACACTGGAACATCTTAGCACCCCTTTCAAAAAAACAGATAAGCTCACAGAGTTGAGGAAAATAATGAAATTTAGCTTTTTTTCTGCCTCAGTAACTATCAGACTAAACCAAGTGACAAAAAAAGTTCCCTTAATACATACTTCCACTAAATAAAAAAAAAAAAAAAGTTTTGTTCTGGCAGAACCATTTTTCCTCAAAAATCTGTTAATGTAGGAGTCAGTCATAGGCCCAGGACACTCCCCTAGAACAATTCCAGGGCAGTAACCCAAGAAGTAGGCTACTGCTCTGTGAACGAGACAGATTTCCCCTTTAATGCAAAAAGTACAGAGCTTATAAAGATGAAAATGACAGATGTCCTGTCATTTTTTGGTTTTGACAAGTTTAGAGTGTACCAAGCTACTTAACTCACATTATGACTATCTTACAGCCGCATCCCTCTTATTATTGAGATAATCCCCTCTTCCTCCAGAAATTCATTTTATATTTTCTCTTTTTAGTTAGCAGATTGGAAAGGAAAATATCACCCTGGAATGCAGGTGTCAGGCATAACAACACTGATATACATCCCTGACATACATATATAAAGACATTGTTCCTCCTGTACCCTACAGCGCAACAGTTTTTGTAACATACCCAACATTATAATAACAGATATGCAAGATTACTATTTTACATTAAAAATACACTAAGTTCCTGTTAATTTGCTGTTACCAACCCCCATTCCCATATGCTTCCTAGACAAATCCTTTGTTTTCTACCTCTCCTCCCTCTCCCCTTCAAATATTGTACTTTGATCTCTTTCAGCCGTTCCTGCTTCTCTAGTCTTTTCTCTCCCACACTGCAGTTCAGATTGTTTCATAAGCTCATTAAGCACACTTTCATCATTTCCCCCTCTTGCCCCAAGTGGAAATTCTCTCTGTTATTTCTTCGCTGTTTCTAATTTGCCAGAGAATCAGTCCTGACATACACTGCCACGGAGCTTATATGCCAAAACAACAATAACAGCATCAGTGCTCATCTTCAGGAAAGATCACGCTCAGTCAGTTAGCAGGATAGGGCCTCCTTAGGCATATCAAAAATGAAAATCATACCAGGTTACAGAATCAGACAGAGAAGTTTTAAAGAAATCATTACAAAAATTTCCTTTTCCTACTGTGATCCCAGGTTAAAACAGCAAAAACGTCAAACATCAGTGTTTGGCTGCTTCTGCAACCACAGCTGTAGCCACAATTTGCCATGCAGACAACTGCAGCCCTGGACACAAACAGTGGAAGGAAAAAGTTCATTCTTCCCCCTCAACATACCTCTGCACCCCACGAGGAATCCCCAACTTCTTGCCCAACAATCTCTCGCTACAGCAGTCCACGAGTCTCTTGAGGGTGTACAGACACTCACGGAAGGTGGAAAAGAAGGGATAATGACTAAGGATGCACAGAGAAGTCAGAGTGCTGTTCCGAGAGCGATGGCTGCCTTTGGCCAGACGCTTACTGCGCGGCGATCGATTCACATCTGGGGTTGATTCTGTACTTGGAGCCTGCAGTGAAGAACCACTCTCCGAACTCTCGGTGCCCACTTCCTCTTGGGGTGCAGACGAATCCCCAGATTTGGGAATTTTCTGTCCCTCACGAGCTCGATGCCCCCCTGTGCCTTCTCCCTTCTCCTTGGGTACTCGCTTCTGGAAGGAGCGGTAGAAGTTGACACAGATTCCATAGCGAATTACACCTGTATCCTTGTCTGTGAGCGTGAAGACAAATGAAGTGTCATCACGGAAGCTCATGCGTTTTTGCCGCACGCTCAGGCATCCTTCCGGCTGGCAGAAGAACACAACATCAGGTGGCAGAGGAAAGTCCACGTGGTCTTCTAGAGGGTAACGTCGCAACAGCTCAGGAGTCTGAGCAACACTATCACTACTTGGCTGCCTACAAAAAAAGCAAACAAAACCACCATATAGTTAACTAATGCCAATAAAAATCTTTTGTATCTCCCTACTAACATGTCAGGAGCCTGTGGGCTCAGCTTCATCTTTGGTTCTTCTCTCCCCTACTATCCAGGGAAGCGCAGCTTCTCAATCACTAGCCACAATGCTCACACACTAGCACAACGCCACAGTTGCAGAAAGGTTAAATAAAAAAAGTCTATACCATCATTACCAAGGCCCAACAAGTAGCCTGCTCAAATTTGACCCAGAAAAAGACTTTCAAGAGCATGTTGTTCCCAGGAGAACATTGTATTGTCATGTTTACCTGACTTTGATTTCCAAAATGAATTTTACCACACAGGTGTCTGGGCAACGCTTGGGTAGGAAATACACTGTCCCTCTCCAAATATGCAGTCAGACAAAAACCTCTTGGATTTCAGCCACTTATGAACAAGATGAAAAATTAAATGGTAAAATCCAGTATCAATTCATAACTGGGAAAAAAAAATTACTAGGAAAGAACAGATAAATGGTGGAGTGATATGGACCTCATCATGTAAAATTTTCATTAAAAAGTTCTAGCAACCGTAGATATATATATTTCTGTGTTTGATTTTCAAGCTGGATTTGAAATGTAAGTTAATATAAAAGCTGGGTAGTAATATGCAGACCCATTTAACACTGTGGCTCAGCAACCTTTGTACCACAAATCACTAATGTAACACAAAGACAGAACAGCAATACCGTTTATTCCTAATTTTCCACCAGAAGAACAGATTCTTTCAAGGTATTAACTACTTTCCTACCACTAGTTTTCCATGAAAGTTGCCAAATAACTGCCAGAGGAATAGGATGAGATCCACATACTGAAGGAAGAAAAATAAGTCCCCAGAACAACCTCTTTTGGTTTGACCCCTTTGCTATAAAGTCTGACGTCTCACCATTTTCTAAATTACTTAGCATTTAGTATCATGTTTACTAAATGGAATGTAGGAGACCTGGCTCCACCATCACTCCCCTATAGGATCTCATACAAGACATTTTCTCACCTTGATACTTTGGATTTGCCCATTTCAAAATACAATGACACTTGTATTTCTCTTATCTTAGACGTGAGAAAACCCAAACAAGTAGTAACAGAATGTCTGTAATTTACAAAAGAAAATCACTAGTGCAAATATCTCTGCTGACTAATTCTCCCAAACTATTACTTTATTAAAGAAAAAGTAAAAATGCTTAAGTAATAAAGCATAAATTGGTAACAAAATTTATACTGCCCTGTACAGTTAAGTACTGAAATACTGTATGAAAAGAAAAAAGAAACCCTAAAAAGCTTTTATATATTAGTGGACACAACTAATGTATCATCTGCTTAAGAAATGTCAAATAATGGTGGTACTGTTTAGAGAGTCTATTTGGCAGTAAATGATTAAAAAAATGTCATCAACAAAGTACCAGTAAATATATCATCAGTTCATGCCTTTGCAGTAATATTAGCTACAAAGATAGACTCTTCTCAGACATTTAGAGAACTTGCATCGAATAAAAGGGAGTACTTCCAAAAGGCAAGGCTATTTGTGCTCGGTGGGTAACAAGATGGAATGGTAAAGGCCACATGGAGCTCCTAAGGACTCTGCAGTAGAAGCTACTTCAGTCAGCTCCATCTCTTATCATAGGCATTTGTGGAAGTGCCTAATGAGACAACAGACCTCTGAGCATTAGCAATCTAGCTACCGCTGCACAGCAAAAGGCAAGTGAACTGTCGGAGTCCAGAAGTGATGCCACCAAACTTTTAAGTAAGAACATCAGACACTATAACCATCACTGGAGGAGGCGGTTAACATTTCTTCCTCCTTTTTTTCCTAGTGGGTGACACACATATGGAAACTTGATTATTTTTCTACAGATAATAAGAAGTAATTAAACTATTAAATTATTATGTCAGTAAAATACGACAATAAAAATAATTGTTACTTAGGATTATGACATTTCCTCCACTTAGCCTATTTAAACATTGCACTCTGAAAAGAAATTGAGAGGTAAAGCAACATGCTGATGCACGTAAACCACTGATATTTAGAAATGAAAGTAACATAGACTTTGGAATACATCCATTAAATAGACTGGCAGAAAGTTACTGCATAAGCTTTGAATAAAGAAAACCAACATTTATTAAGCACCTGTGTATTTGACAAACAGCATACCTATCAACCCCACATTTCATATACGCTTTAAGTAAATAAGCACAACATTTTATCTATTGAGAGTTAATAAAACTTTAAAAGAAGAAAGCATTCATGTCATTCCTATGAGGATAAATGAGCATCAGAGAGAAAAACAGCCAAGTAAGGCAAGTTCCAGATTATTTTTTTAAACTGTCTACACTTCAAAAGCTAGAAAAGTAACCCCAAACTAGTATTTTACTAGCATGTGGCTTTCAGTATTTTCAATTTCTGAATCCCTCTATCCTGATGGCAGTAGAAGCAAAGAAGTTCAGACACACAGGCTACCACAGAGTCATATATTGGCTATTCTAAGTCACCCTCTGCAGACCATTGAAAAGCAGTCTACAGACCACAACTTAAAAGCCTTCGGCTGCACCAGCATCTTTCAAAATATGCGCTGGCCCAAGTGGATACTCCCATTATGGAAGCATGCTGCACGCATTCCAGACAGCCCTTCCTCAGCACCAAGCAAGGCTTCGCCAACAGAAGGCTAGGCTATTCAGCCCCACTCCACTGCCCAAGTGAAAGCAGAGCTGAGATTCTTTGACATTACCTGGCTCCAATGATCACAAGGTAGTCGAGTAACCGAGGGCAGATTTTCTTTTTCTGCACCATTGTCCTTGACACTCCTTTCTATGTCATCTCAGTGAACTTCTGTTCATCGATCCAGTAGTCAGTTTTCCAGTCAACCGTGATTGACCGCCTTTGGGGAACAGGATCTGCTTAGAACTGTCTGGCAAGTCCAACCTATGACCAAGAAAAGCAAGACTGTCAAAGGCACAATCAGGAATACCAAATATGTATAATCAACCTCATGACCTTAATTACATTTCCAAAAAGCGTCAGTGTTCTGTGCAGTCATGGCCATCCACAAATCTCTCTCTTCATGAGTACAAAACCACAACCACATTCCCATAAAAGTAGAGAGCGCTGAAAAACACAAAAAAAAGTACAAGAGGATCTCAAGAAAGACCACAGACAAAGCAGCATATCCCTGGCAAACAGCTATTCCTGAAATGGTTTGAGGCAAAAGTATTGTTTAGGCAAATCCCTGGGATTCCTACAGCGCTTGGGAAAGCAGCCTTAATTGGCAATTCTGTACAGTTAAACACCACTGAAGAAAAAAATGCAACCTGCACTTTAGCTGTCTGATGAACAGAATAACTAAAGAAGGGGTAATATCAAAAGAAGCCCGATTAGATATAATGCACCTCACCCTCCCAAACCCGGATGTGGCCTAGAGCAAGAATGATCCCCACAGTCCCAAACAACTGTGATCTCTAACACTTTTTCTGTGAAGATAGAGAACCACACACTGCAGTTTGCAATACCAGAAGTGTTTCTTGTAAGTCATACTGTTTCTGTCACTTACTCTATTAAATTTCGTTTCTTTTGTGTGTCTTCACCATTTACTCCTGATACCCATGCCTGCTAATACAGCTACTTTCTCTGCTCATTTTATAATAGAAAAATCCTCTTGGCACAATTGTTATTTTACTGCAGCATTATTATTTGTCAATAACTATGCTTAACAGACATCCGGAATGCAGTAAGCACTGTAAAATTGTTCCTTCCAATCCCACCATTCACACTCCATTGAATTCATGACAGGAAAAAAAAAAAAAAAAAAAACCCTTAAAAAGTAATCAAGTTCCATATTACAATACCCTCTACCTACATTTGAAAACAATCTGAAAACAGAAATTTTCTGAAATAGGGAGTTCTCTGAAACTCTAAAATCAGAGATGTTCAAACTGCACTACAACTTTACTGAGCATCCCAATTAAGTTATTTTATGTTCAAAAATTTGAACTGATTGCTTTTTGGGGCATATTCAGAGTAAGGTTTCCATTTCAGCTCATGTTTACCTCCTAAGGTTATCACAGACAGAGAATCATAGAATGGTTAGAGTTGGCAGGGCCCTTAAAGATCATATAGTCCCAACCCCCCTGCCATGAGCAGGGACACCTTCCACTAGACCAGGTGGCTCAACAACCTGGCCTTGCACAATTCCAGGGATGGGACATTCACAACTTCCCTGGGCAACCTGTTCCAGTGTCTCACCACCCCCAGAGTAAAGAATTTCTTCCTAATATCTAATCTTAATCTACCCTCTTTCAGTTTAAAACTGTTGCCCCTCGTCCTGTCACTACGCTCCCTGATAAAGAGTCCCTCCCCATCTTTCCTGTAGGGCCCATTTAAGTACTGGAAGGCCACTATAAGGTATCCCCGGTGCCTTCTCTTCTCCAGGCTGAACAACCCCAACTCCCTCAACATGTCTTCATAGGAGAGGCGCTCCAGCCCTCTGATCGTCATCAGAGAATTATTATTACTCTACTGTAGTCATTTAGGTCTGCAGCATAAAGTTCAGATTTTATTTGCATAAAAGCTTTACTAAAAACCTGTAAATCTCAGCAAAATTACGTAATTTTCTTGACGTTTCTCTCATTACTTCAGAACCAAAAGTTAGTTATAGGTACTGTAACTGTCACCATCTCGCAACCAGGTTCCAAGTCTAGCAATATATCTGCTTTTTTCCCCAGCCCTTCACATTCCAGGTACAGGGTCAGGGAATTTTATTTATTAGCCCTCCAAATACCAGTAAGAACACACACACACACAAAGTACGTATATGACTTATCAAAAGGGAAAATCATACCAGTTAGTAACTATTAATTATGGAATAATAAACTGAAAAAGAAACCTTAACTCACACACACAAACCACATTTTGTAAGACTTCATGGCATGGTTTTAGTAGATTGTCAATTACAGTCGCCATAGATTGCTAAGTGACAGCACTATAAATTACCTTCTCTCAACAGCAATACTTATATAAACTATCTTCTCTGAACAACTAAGAAAATACAGACACAGGAAGCAAAGCTCCTGTTTCTTCATTTTAACAATATCATTGAAAACATTATAGAATCTGTCCTGCAACAGTTCTTGATACAACATATTCTGCAACTATCTCAGTGTAGATAAACTTGAGAGGAACAAGATGAAGTTGGCATGATCAAGTGGATCTTTTTGCCTTCAGTTTGAAGAACTACTTTATCTGTATTCTTTCCAAATAGCTTTACCCAGAACACTTAAAGAACAGAGATATGGGCATAGGAATAAGTTACCATGAGGTAATCAAGAAGTACGACTTCGAGGAACTTCTGCTATTCAGTGATAACCAAACATACCGTCTTCCTCTAGAACAGAAACTACCCTACCCCTCAGTGAAGGTGGAGAAAGTAAACTGCATATACAATGGAGTAAAAACATATGCAACTGCTAGAGAGAGGCTACAAGACCACAATCTTATGTTACCTTTCAGTAAATTATCCATACCCTGTGGTTTTTCTTCTATTCTCTAGCCTGGAGAACATCTCTTATAACAGCAATTCATCTTTCTCAGAGTTCTGCAAAGGAGCTAGCGAGGTATCTAATACGAAGACCCGCATCAAAACCATAAAATTTTCAAAAGAGTATCTGAGCAGACCGGTACAAGGAATATATGCAGGGCTTTCAACATCCCTGGAATGGATGAAGCTGCATCCTAGCGATGCCATACATCAAAGTTTCTGTCAGTTTAAAAAAAAAAAAAAGATCCGAGAACTTTTTGAGAAACAGCCCTGATTTCTATCGCAACACAGGGAGACCAGACTCAAGCAGACAATTCTGCAGGGGCTTCTAGAGTCTCCCTTACTTGGTTATTTATTCTCAATAAGACCACAGTTACAGTGAGACATAAGACGACAAAGGCTTTCTTTTGGAAGATGAAGTTTTGTTGGACAAGGTAGAAGATAGAAGAATTAGAACCAAGTTTAGGTTTTTTTGCTGTCCCCTATTCAATTGCTTGCTTCTTCAGAGATCTAGTAATGGCCGATGACGGCAATTATAGAGCATTAGATCAATATTTGCTGGAACTCACCTTCCTACTCCTGGTTGGAATCAGACACCACAGTTGATGATCTGTATAAACCAACACAAAGAGGCACTACAGTCCTGCCTCTCCCTCCCTATCTGCCAAAAGCTTACTTTCAGGCCAGTGTCGTTCCCTCCTCTGCGCTGGTAGAAGTGCTTGTACAGTTACATGGTGAACCAGATTGTGGAACTGATATGGACTAAAACTAACACCCTCCCTTCTCCTCCCTTGCCACTTTTGTTTTTACTAGGTTATTTCTACGGTTTGGTTCACCAAGTGGCCACACATACGCTTGTGTGGGCACAAAGAAAAGGCAGGAGCGAGCAGCTAAGGGAATCTGAACTACAGATGACAGCTTCTCTACAGGCAATAAGGAGGTAAAGTAGTTTCTTTCTCAGAGATTTGCTATCATCCTTCCTCTAGCTCCTACATTTTACAGACTAAGTACATTAGAACAGAAAGAGATCAAACAACAAGAGATGCTTCCGTTTCTTGTCTTGCATGTTGGTATTTGGACCGGAACTGTGATATTATCTTGACTCTGAGATGGTACAGGTTTTGACATTGATGGCCCCTTATTTCTCTAAAGCTGCTTTAACTCTAGGTTGCTTTTTCTGAAAAGGTCTTGCACCGTGTGCCTTGTCTTTGCTTACATCTTGGAACCAGCCCTTTGAAGGCTGAATCCTCAAGCAGCACTTGAGAAGAAACTTCCTATAACTTCAACACAAGAAAAGGAGAAAAATAAAGACGTGAAGGCCACCACAGAAACATACTGCACAAACGAATCGCATAAAATCGCATATCATAATTTAATAAGCACTCATATGGACAGTGAACAGGTTGGTGAGAACTAACACTACCCACGTACTGTAGCAGCTCTCAGCAATACTCACGAAGTAGTAGAAATTGGCACAGTAGCCTAGATGCAAAGACAAAGGCCAGAGCCAGCACTAACCCACAGCCTACCAGTAACTCAAGACAAAAAAGTGTTCAAAACAACACATCTATTACTGGCACTACTCTACACTTCAAAATTCCCCAAACACCCACGTTTTAGGTTGTAGCACAACTTCTCGGAGGACAATCTGCATGGTATTCTGCAGTTTAAAGTCCTCCCAGAAATAAAAGTCTCTATAAACACACGTAGTGTCATGAAAACCACCACACCACAGCACAGATACGGTAGTGTGAAAGAGCTGCAGCAGACTTTTTATCAGTTTAGAGCCATCTGTGTCAGACCGATACCCAGCACTAGTCCCGAGAGACGTGAATTGTGCAGCACCCCATCTCATCTCCCCCTTGGAGCCTTCAGTCTTTTAAAAAGTGTCTTTTCTTTCTAGACACAAAGTTAGAGGAACAGAGTTATTTAGTCAAAGTATAACTTGAACACAACAAAATGTTAACCCAACCTAGCTCACGTAAAGTCGTCTTCCTCAGATAGAAGCTTCCAGCTTTGGTAGGCCAGCCTCACGCTCAACTGTACGATAGTAAGCAGGTATTTAAATCATTGCTTGAAAAAAATGATATGAAGACAGCAGGGAGTTATTTTCCAACAGGCAGACATTAAGCCTGGCTTTTATTGCAACTCTTCTGTAGTTCGGGATGGTACCAGAATGAGGCCTCTCCCTCCATTATCTTCAGCTTTTATCTGTTACAAGGATCATACTGTGCAGTTCACCAGTGTATGGATACCTTTAGAATATAAATCTGGGTCATACAATTCAATTTACTAACTGACCGAATGAATGAAGAGCATACAGTAGGACATTAATTTCTAAGAGAAAAAAGAGGAAGATGTGAAGGAGACAGCAAGAATTACAGGACAGAAGCCACATGAATTCTGGTTCACTGAAATCTTGCCTTGCAAAAGACCGGATTTCCAGCCATGTTCAAAAGGAACTAAATTTTCAGTCCTAAAATGTCCTCGGAACATCTTGAATTTCTGTTTATTCTCAGCCAAGACAGTCTGTACTCAGTTCAGATCTATGGCCACTACGCCTGACCTTAGTGCATTGTTTACTGTGAACTCAAGATCCATACCAATCAGACTAAACTGAAAGCTGAAACAAACACAAATAGGGCCAGGAGTTTCATTGCCCAATTTCTGGTTGATTTATGTTTCCTTTCCTCACATTACACACCTTGAGTATACTGAGACAGCTATCTGCTAAGCTATGCGAAATAGATGCAAGTACCTCAGGACCAGCCAACCTCACCTGTGTGGCCAGGAACTCCACTTAACTCACGGTAGAACTGGAATCAACACAGTTCGAAGTGCAATATGAACTATTCATGGTAGCTTTGACCTCTCTTTAGACATTTTAATAATCTTTATGGAATCTTTACCACTGAAATTTTGGTTACTTCTTCTGAGTCTGTTTCAAGGGATTCCATTACCTTGGGTATAGCACATACTATTTTTCCTTATACTAAGTTTTTGAAAAGGCAGACAAGTAGTCCCCATTTCATGTGAGCCATTTTACACTTTCTCTGCTTAATGGCTATATTTAAACACTGCTAGTAGTTTTATACTTTAAAATATGTAACATTCTAGGAAGCCCATTATCCCTATTACCCAGATACTACAGTGGTTCTACTAACACAAGAAACACAGATGATAGCACAGATGAGTTAAGAACATCCCCCCCCCTTCTCCAGAGCTTGACCGAACATGGAACAATTTCTAAAGTCAGACCTGGATGGACTTGCTCTACTGGTGCAGCTGCTTTGTGTGTTACCATCCACCTTGGCAAGGCAGCAGTGCATGCCAGTGCTGTGACTCCTTAAAAGATACTAGCACTTTGGCACAAAAAGGAAAAAAAAAAAAAAAAAAAAAAAGGAGGCAGTTTCAAAGCATTGCAAGCATGCTTAAAACAGACAATGGCATATTTATCTAGTATGGTTAGTCTATAATATAGGCGTGGTTCTGTGAAATGCCTAAGCCTAGGGATAGTACCAAGCATAAGAATTCACCCAGTAGAGAACAGGGCTGCAGGCAGATGCTAAAAGCATCCTCCCTGGAGCACACATATCACTTGAGTCGGTAAAAGTTCCTTACGGATAAAATAGCAGATGCATCCCAACTGTTTCCACTTGCCATCTATCCCTAAAGCCCGAGGGAAAGGACAGACTAAATTAGATTAAAGAAAAATAGAGAATGGATTGTGAAACCAGCTTTTTGGTAATACAAAAAGACATCCTTGGAAGCCCTTCTGAAGAATAACAATAATTTAAAGATTTCTTCCTTTCCTACTACAGAATAGTATTACATGTTCACCTTCCGAAAACTGTACTGACACAAACATCTTTAGCTTCCACACCCATTTTCCAGAGCAAAATGGAGGTAGCATGGACAGGGATGCCGACAAATAGACAGAACATGACCAGAATTAGTTCACAAACAGAAGTATCATGCCACACAGACAGGAACCTTTTTGCAGCATCACAGAGTGAAGCTGGCTGGCCTGATTCAGGTTCTCGGTTGCTATAGGAACAGATTTCTCCGTCCTTGTCATCCGCTGGCCCTTCAGCCCTGCCTCCTCTCTCCCCCCTGCCAAACTGCGTGGCTACAGCAGCTTGCGGTACATGCGTGACCACGCAGCCGCCACACATGCACTCATGCTGTGAAAACAGACCCACAGGTAATCTGATTCAGATCAATCTCCATGGCAACCCAATCTTTAGTCCCTAGATCTTAGCCTGTCAGGTCTATTTATAGAGCAGCCGCAGCGCTCCACCCCCTTCGCTCCACCACCAGTGCTCCCAGCGCTGCCCACACTACAAACAAGCTTCACCCAAGCACAAGGACCGCCTGGAGCCATGGCTGAAACATACCCCTCCTGGCACCTGTGGGCCCCCGAGCGACATGACGGCATAGCATCTGCAACACGTTAAAAACACCTCCCAGTCGGTGAGGTTTTCCATATCCATGAATATTGCCAACATCACAAGTCGTTATTGCTCGCGGAGAGCTGAGTACCAACGGCAGCTGACAAAATCTGCTTATCCCGGTACACGCAGGATGCTCCCACAGATACCCACTGCAGCTGCTCCTTTAGCCTCGCGCAAAAAGGACGTGCAAAGTGTGCCAACGCAAATGTGCAATCCTAACGGGAGCTCACAGGCAGCGGCAAACGCGGAGAAGCAGTCCCGGCAGTACCTGCCCCACAGCAGCAGGGCTGTACCCACCAGTAGGTATTTGAAAACCATGCGGCTGGGACATTCATCTACTAATGGTTTAAAAAAAAAAAAAAAAAAAAAAAAAACAGACAAATCAAGACTGAGGCCTTGAATGAGCCATGAGAGATAAGCACGTGAGAAAGAATGGTATGCAAATACTGTTATCCATTTTATCGTACTACACTCCTGGGGAAAACCATCAACAATAAACTCATGCGGGAGAAGCGTATACTTTTATAGTAGTCTATTCGCTAATAGGAAGGAGGTGACAGATTTTTGCCTCAGCCCCAGTTCGTTTCACACACTACAATTTAGGTTAAGGACATTATTCTCCTCCCCTCCTTTACTGCCTGAAACACCTCTCTCGTGATCCTCCCTGCTGCTCCTCATGGCGCAGGGCACGCACAGCACCATCTTCTCGCAGAACATAAATTCCGGCATAAAAACCCTCTGTCAACCCAGCCAGTTCTCCTGCTCTACGCTGGTTGAATTTAAATTCCACTTTTATTTAAAAATGATCTCCAGATATTTGCATGAGAGAACAGTAACACAGGAGCTTTGGCTCCCTGCCCTTCACTCTTTTCAAGTCTGCCTCTTTTTTTCCCCCCCTCCTTGTGCAACACCACCATCACAAAATACAAGAGCCTTCTCATCTATTTCTACCTCATCAGCTTTTCATCGACCCTCAAAACTCCAGTAGCAGCCACTTATACACTTTGTGAGGAGGAAGAGGGGAGGAAGGCAACCCAAAACCTCAAAACCCACACAATGCCCCCGAACTGAATTAGCCTCACCTTCTGCAACCCCTATGGCAGCACATTATTTTCCAAACCATTACTGCTTTCAGCTCAAGTTTGGAGCCGAGAAACTTTCTTGCTGCTTTTGAGCCCAACCTGGACCATGAGATGCTTCCATTCCCGTCCCTCTGCCCAGTTCCCGTTCGAGAAATAGGCCACAGTTCCCATAACGCGGGCACCAGCAGGGTTTTTTTCCAAAAAGCCAAACACTGCAAATGTACAGCCATAAAAAATTAACAAGGAAACAACAAAGCACGTGACATTTAAATTGAGAGAACTGCTGGATGCAGCTGCAACTGCTAAATTATTCAGTGCTCCCTCTTTCCACGGTGCCTCCCCCCGCCACGGTACGCAGCTCCGAGCCAGGAGCTCAGAGAAGAGACTCGTCCAAGAAGAGGGCAGGTGGAAAAGACACACCGCAGGCAAACAGCAAGGAGCGCACCGACAACTAGCGGCTTCTCCTCTCACACAAGTTTCAAGCTATTCACCTGCTCATTTAACAGGCGACATCACTCGTGGCGCCACCACCACCAAACACAGGCACATTCGACTCTCTTTCCTGGAGGTGGGCTGCACAGGGACAAACGACAGGCTCGCTGGGATCCCGACAATAAATTCCAGCCATTTAAAAGGCAGACAAAGGGGGGACACTCACAAGCAGCGTGGAAACACTGCTCAGGATAACGAGAACCAGAAAATAAAGAGAAGTATTTGAAATAATCCAGTTATTTGGCTGCTGTTAGCACCACAGAACTGGTACTCAGAGCTTCACATCTGTTTTGCCTCGTCTTAGAAACACCCACCCTGTCCCCCCACGTGTGCCGCCTGCCTTGTTATTCCTTCCCTCTACACTCCTTCCCCTTCTCTTCATCAACACCTTGGAAGATCAGAAATTCCTACTCTCAAACCGATCCTACTGTTAATTTTGGTGATAAATCATAGTACCAGCTGGTCAAAACTGAAAGGAAAGCAAAGCAAAAAGCCCGTTTTCGCTCTGCTACAGCTCTGGGACGTGGGAAGTGCGTGTGGCAGATTCACCCACCCGTAAACATTGGAGGAAGCGAGCTCAGGGCGAAGAAGGGATAGGAACCGCCTCAAGCGACTGTTAGGGCCAGCAAGTGACAGAACAAGGGGTCCCAAGAGGACCTTCTAGAGACCGGCAGTCACCATGGCAAAGGCGGGAGGGAAACCACAACACCTGCTGGATGTGTCTGAAGACTAAGGAGAGAAAGAAGGGAGAAAAGAGGCGGCCTAGAGGAAAGCAGCAGCATGCCCAGCTCATAGCTCCAGCAGAGCACAGTTTAAGCGCTATCAAGCGGAAACAGACACAGAGCGGCTAAATGCTCTTGGGTGAAGCAATTTTGGTGAATACCAGTTTCAATCCTCAATCTTCTTTATCACAAAAAGCACTCCTCTCCTCCTGCTATCTGATGCAGGGGCAGAACTCCGCATCTCCTGCCACAAGGGCCTTTCCAGAGCAAGTACAACATACCCAGGCAAGCAGAGATCCAGGGAAGTTGGTGTCAAAGCTACAAGCAAGAAGAGAACCCAGCATCTGATGCTGACAGTGGGAAATTCAGTTAGAATGTAAATGGAAGAAGGACACAACCATGGCGCTGAACTCGCAGACATGACAAAGAAAAGGAACAGATTAAGAAAAAAGCCTGCTCCGCTCATAAGATAACACACAGTTCCTGGAGGTTATCAGATACATTACTGTCAACCTGGGTATCTTTGTCCCCCACGTTAAAAAAAAAAACAACCAACCAAGGTTAATTTCCTGACTCTCACAAATACCACTTAGAAACTATTCAGAAACTAGTTACAAACAAAACCAAAAGGAGAGATCTGACAAACATTACAGGACACATCAAAGGCACCACAATGACCAGCCCTTTTCTGAGGGCTACCACTGCTGTGAAATACTGAACGTTGTGGAAGAAACAGAAAACCGTGAAACATTGTCCCTTGCTGCTACGCCGATGCATTATTTCCCACATTGACCTGGAAACACAACGGTCTCTCATTTAAGCGCAACGCCCAGGAACACGGCACCACAACTGCCTCAGCACAAGGAACAACGGCATATGCAAGCAGCGCTTCGGACTTTTAAATCATTGCAAGGGTCCTGCTATAGCAGCGATTAAAAGTAAACACAACCTCTCACAATTCAGCTGTTTCTGGGCACCAAAAGGCACAGCCTCCCCATCTGGGAGTTCTCGGGTATAAAGAGATTTTAGAGCCCCTGGCAGCATGTGGGTACTGGGTTTGGGGGTTCAGTTGGTTATTCTAGTTCCAAAAGACAAACCAGGAGCATGGTTCTCAATCATCAACAGTAATTTTCACGTGGTCGTGACAGGTTTAAAGGCCCCCAGTGACAGAGAATCTAATCGCTCTAAAATTATTTTCTAGCTTAGACAACAGAGCAAAGACCAGCTGAATTATACAGGCTCGGTTACAGAGAGTGAGCAGTAGGTCGTCGTAACAGTTTTTCACAGCTCTTGAGGCGGAGCAGGAAAAGCGGCAAACCTTTCTGCCATCAAAAGAACTATCACAATTATTCCACAGATTATCCCACTAAAAACATTGCCTTCTACTTGATGCCTCACGCTGCTCATTTTTATTTCACTTCCTGTCTCGTTAGGCCACTGACAATGCTTTTCCTTCATGAAAATTTATACCTTGAGATAGGTGGAAATCTTTTAAACTGGGGAAGTATTATTAATCTTGTATATCAAGCTCTTTCATTCTTGTTTCTAAATCCTTTCCTCATTGCTGCAAATCCCCAATCAGTAGCTGCATTCTGTATTTTCTACTAGTGCCCTGAATAACTACGTCAAAGCCTTCCTGCTAAGGGGCTGCCCAGAAATTTAATGCAGTTTATCTTTAAATGCAGGCACAACAGGGCCAAAGGACATTTGCAGGAATTAATCTGGCTTGTAACCTATGCATTGCCTGTCTCCAATTCCTTCCTAATGGAAAGTTAAGTGAAACATTCAACTCTGTACTTGGTTTTAACAAAAAGGTATCAATTTCCATCTTGTGAGCACGATGGCACTACCCACCTAGTTAAAAAACTACAGTGTGAAATGACAGCCAAGTCACTAAATTTTACATCATTTGTTATCCACTCGCATGCACTAAATCTCTAACCGTATTTTTTTCCCCAAATAGGAAGTAATTTCTCCAACAAACATTATCTGGGAAGAAGTATCAGAGCAAACCTACTAGCTCAAGCGCTGTAAATTAAGAACTGTGAAGAGATTTATTCTCTTAGAATTCAGCACTACTTGTGACTTGCTAATTTAATACCAGAAATTTTCATAAATGTTTCGGCTTTTAACTTACTCATTGCAAAAGATACTAAATAGACCAAACTGAACATCTTTCCAGAGGTATGTCTAGTATATCCTGTCTATACATAACTTGAATATTTAATATGGCTTGAGATGAGAGGGGAAAAAAAGCTATAAATGATGAGCCTCTATGCCCCTCACCCCAAGCCAGCTAACATCAAAGCCAAAATTAATTTAATTTAGGAAGATGATATGAACAACTGTTTCAGTAGAACTTTAGATGCATTGATGCCTCTACCGTTTCTACTGAACCATCAATCTTGATACTCTAAAAACTAAAAAGCGACTTTGGCTAGGTGGGCAAGGCTTACTGCTAAAAATCCTTGAAACTTTTATTTCTCTGTCTCCAAAATCCTTCTGAAACAGACTGAAGTTGGGTACCCTGTCTGCTTTCAAAAGAATTACAGAGCAGTATCAAGGCTGAAGAAGAGGTTTGCCCTCTAGAATATTTACTTTATGGTTTTCCATGAAAACTTTGAACTAGAAGACCTATTTTTTGCCACACAGCCTTCAGTTCACCACCATTCATGGCTTTGGCACATAACACATACATCATCAAAATATATCCTGGCCATATTATGCATTGTGTATGGAAAACATGCTTCCAGTGTGGACATTATTTTTCTTTTTGCACGTGTAGTAAAACTAGAACTGCTTTAAAAGTAGTATTGGTGTGGAAACTAATGCAGGAGGACTCTGAACTCTTAACAGCTTGAAAGCTGTTAATTTGGCAAAAACACAAAAGTCCTGACTTGCGATACAACTGCAGCACCACAGGATAGGGATGTACAACATCTTTTAGTGCAGCCAAGGCTATATTATTTTCCAAACGTGTTCTAGAGACTTGCTGATGATTTTGCATTTTATTAAACACACAGTAAGACGCTTAACGAGTGTGCAATTCATTCCGGGGTATATTAAATTGGGTGCCACAATAATAATTATTCTAACAATAAACAGTAAAGCAAAAGAACAATTGATCAGCTCTGTATTATATAACTTTCTACGAGAGGATGGCCAGATTAGATCCTGCAAAAAACTGCATTTTAGCTATGTTAGATGTCTGAGGTGCTCTCTCTGATGTGTCAGGATTGCAGATTTTCATTAGTGCTGAAAACAGCAAGTAGTTCTTGTGCCCATCCACAACAGTTCCCAAGATTCAAGCAGCATAAAGTCCAAAAATGGAGACACTTCCCAAATAACCTATATTTGGATGACTATGGTTTGGTTATGTGACCCTCAGGACACCACAATACATCTTCCCTCCCCTTGTCTACCAGTAACATCCTTTTGGCGTACAAGTGATGCTGCAAAGAGCGCAGCAAGGACACTTGAGAGCATACAGACAGAAATGCTGACCCAGAGTTGCACTGAATGTAGAGAAAATGGCTGGCTTGCCCAGGGAAAGCACAACGTATTGCCAGATTCACAGTTCTACCCCACCACTGTGGGGCTGCAAATTTATTATTTCACGTGTGTCCGAAACCAGTGCGGTATATAGGCAAGTTCGGGGGGAAAAGAGAGAGAAGAAAGCCAGGCAACAAATCAGTTTCCTCCAAGGCTTATCATTTCTCCAAGCACTTCTTTATCATGACTCCACACAAACAGTAACGCAGACTGAGCTTTCTTCCCCTCCTCCGCCTGAAAATAAAAGTGAGCAACACAGCAAGGTGGTGACACCCATTTCTAAGGGGGAAAAATGCCCTTGATGTATAGCTTACTCCATAAGAAATTGCCGGGGCTAAATTGGATTTCCTATTCTATTATCTCGGGAAGTAACAGGATCTGCTGTTTACAAACCGAGGAGTAGCAGCAGCACCTTTCCAGTCCCATTCCTGCAGCAGCCCCTTCGCACGCCCAACCTCCTCAACGGGGACCAGTCCGTCCCGCGGCTCCTTTACCTGCCCGAACTGTCCCGCCCGCCTCTTCCC
>NW_009647046.1:2784544-2816290 GCF_000708025.1 Charadrius vociferus
GCCCCGGCCTCCCCCGGCGCCATCACACGGAGCTGTTACCTGGGGACGGTGAGGGGCAGCCGGGAGGCTGAGGGCAAGATGGCAGGAGGGGGAAGAAAGCTGCGCGGGGCCGGCTGTCCAGCCCGGGTTGGGTGAAGGTAACCGGGGTTCTAAGAGTGCAGCATTTCTGTGGGGGAAACACCATCTCTGGAGGGATTTAAAAGGAGGGAGGACGTGGCACTGAGGGACGAGCAACGATCAACAAGGTTATGTGACGCTGAGGGGTCACAAAGTTCAAGCTGAGGTTCAACAAGGCCAAGTGTGGGTCCTGCACCTGGCCGGGGCAATCCCAAGCACACATAAGGGCTGGGCAGGGAATGGATCAAGAGCAGCCCTGAGGAGAAGGACTTGGGGGTGTTGGTGGATGAGAAGCTCAACAAGAGCTGGTGGCAAGGTGCACTCACAGCCCAGAAAGCCAACCGCATCCTGTATCACACCAAAAGCAGTGTGGCCAGCAGGGTGAGGGAGGGTTTTCTGCCTCTCTCCTCCACTCTGGTGAGACCCCACCTGGAGTACTGCATCCACCTCTGGAGCCCCCAGTGTAAGAAGGACATGGACCTGTTAGAGCAGGTCCAGAGGAGAGCCACAAAGATGAACGGAGGGCTATAGCACCTCCCCTGTGAGGAGAGGCTGAGAGAGTTGGGGCTGTTCAGCCTGGAGAAGAGAAGGCTCTGGGGAGATCTTATTGGAGCCTTAGAGTATCTGAAGAGCACCTACAAGAAAGCTGGAGAGGGACATTTTACAGGGGCATGTAGTGATAGGACGAGGGTGAATGGCTTCAAACTGGAAGAGGGTAGATTTAGAATAAATACTAGGAAGAAATTTTTCACTCTGAGGGTGGAGAGGCACTGGAACAGGTGGCCCAGGGAACCATCCTGGAGGTGTTCAAGGCCAGGCTGGATGGGGCTTTGAGCAACCTGGTCTAGTGGGAGGTGTCCGTGCCCATGGCAGGGGGGGTGGAACTAGATGATCTTCAAGGTCCCTTCCAACCTAAACCATTCTATGACGTGGTTTAGTGGTGGTTTTGGCAGAATTCGGTTGATGGTTGGACTCGATTTTAAAGGTCCTTTCCAACCTAGATGATTCTATGAAGCATCAAATTACTGCTTTCAGATCCCATCTTGGCAAGCAGAAGGTGAAGCCTCGCAGCAAAGTCCGGCTCCAGACAAGCAAGGCCAGCAAGAACCACACGGATAAGGAAATGCTACCTTACAACAAGGAGATACAGCGCTGTATACCTTCACCCTGTATGAAATTGTATTGAGCTACTTACTTGTCGATTGGCCACTGGCTTCATAAGATTGCAAGAGAATTTGGTTATTAAAAGCTTAAGACACAGCTTTTTAAATTCCTTTCAAGCCCCTATAAACCAGTACACTGTGCAACCAAATCCATTTATTAACAAAACCAAAATTGCTAAAATAAACCCAAAGTGCAACCAAAACTGACACAAATAACCCAATGGATTTTTTTAAGAAAATAAAAGGTGCAAAATGCTGAAATACTGGATTTGATATTCCACATCTGTACTCTACCCCTTGTAAGGGAATTGGGATTTCATAAATACACCCATCTTTTCTTCTTCCCCCTGCTGATCCACATAGATCATGAGCAAACACGTCTGTTGCATGAGGATAGAGCCAACAGGGAACACCTCCCGAGATTATAGTTCAAGCACTTCACAATTTCTCCAGTGGCCAAGTTAGCAAAATTAATTTGAAAGAGAGAGAGTACAGAGACTGAGTCTCAAGCCTAGGTAGCATTTTGTAAATATTAAAGTACAAAGGACCACTGATCTTAAGGAACGTTCTTCCCCACACCTGCTTACTTGAGCTCCCTGGGCTAACCTGGGAAGCTGCTATAAAATGAAAAAGTAATTCTGTACTGATTTGCACTTAAAAAAAAAAAAAAAAAAAAGAGAACATGAATACATAAACAAGAAGCTTATGTTTGATTACAAGATAATGAAAAGGGATGGAGAAGCCAAAGCCAAGGAAAATCACGATTTTCACCACTGCCATCAACAGCAACATTATGGGTTGTACCTTGAAAAATCCCTCAAGTTTACATGTAGTTTTTATCTTCAATTTAATAAAAATAAGATGCAGCTGAAAGTGAAGCTAAAAAAAAAAAAATGAAGCTGCAGCTTCATTGCCACTGCCTCATTCTTTAGCAAATCCTTGGAGTAGGGCCCAGCCACCTTCTAATCCACCCAGGGCTGGCTTGAGCTCTTCAGCTCTGCTCATTACTCCCCACCTCATACCCCACTGCAGTCTCCTATAAGCCTATTCCTATTCCCTCTTCCTCTGGTTAAGAAGTTTCCAATTTAAGTTTTATCCTCTAAAGTAATGCAGAGGCTTCAGCAGAATAGCCTGTGGCGTGGAGCCTTGCTGAATTGACACTTGCTTTCCTTTCCCATTGTGCCAGGGGATCGTCAAGTCCTTTGGAAGCAGCTCACGCCAGACAGCTCTCCGCTTCCCTGTTCTACCCTTCCCTTCAAAGTAAAACATATGGACAGCAAATCCCTCTCGCTTCTCCCGAGGTGATCATTTCTGATACATTCGTAACAAAAAAAACCTGCTGAAACCCACTCGACAGCCAGGGGCATACTGAACTCCTATTTCAATTTTGGCAAGCCACAATATACAGAAAATGGAGTAGAGCACATGGAATAAGAGGGTTAAATTCTGAATGTAGCGGTACAAATCAAGATGAGGTGTGTATGGATAATTCATGGTCTTCGTGACGTGCACTTAATCCACTTCACCTCTTTGCCAGCTCTGGCACACAGCAAGGTGCATAGCAAGCTAAAATCTCATACTGGAGACCAGAAGAAACTGCTGGGGCTTGCGCTGCTATTTCTTTTTCAGCGCTGCTTGCTTCTCCCCAACCTATATACGCACTTTCTTCTCAGCTTTGAGCTTGTAACATCAAGAACTTATTCCACCCTTCTCCAGTCTAATGACAGCACATCAGAGAATGTCAAAATCCTGTATTAGGCTTTATTCTTTTATATAAACATTAACATTTCTCAAACAGATTAGTTAAAAATACAGATTTAAACAAGAATTTTTGCAATTGCAATGAGTTATAAAAAACAACAGATTTTACAGATTGTTACAAGTGCTTTACAAAGGTGCAGAGTGAAGGCCAGTGGCAGGGGACCAACCTCAAGTGCAAAATGGACACGATACCCTCACCACGGGCATAGCGCTCAGATACACAGCCAAAAAAAAAAAACAAAAAACAAAAAACAAAACAAAACAAAGAGCCATGTGAACCTAGGCTTTTGGGATGCTCACCAGGCAAGCAAACATAGACCCCTATGACAGAGAAGACTCATGAGACCAAGCTACCAGGATACTTCAGGTTACATCTCTGAGATCAGCCATAAAATGTTGTTTCTCGGAAAATAAGGAACATGTTTTACAACAGTATATTTCTCTTCTGTCAGACAAAATATTGCTGTAAATCCTAGAATACTTACGGATGTGGATACTTAAGAACTCGAGGCATAAATCCAGTGTGGATCTCACAGTGCCCAAAGTGAAAAAAGGATACAAGACCCAAGTGTCCTTCTAAAGCAGTTGGCACTCCTCATACAGGAGGGAGCTCCATATCCCATGACCATCACTAAAACCTTGAGCAAATACCTTGGAAAGACTTTGGCAAAAGGAAGAAGACGCCAGTGGATCTGGTTACACCCAGTATTCCTGCAGCCCATGATCTGGGAGTTGTGCGGCCCACAGCTTACGCAATGCCCACATATTTCACTAAATGTAGTGTGTCCTCTCTCCTTGGCTGATACATCTTCACACCCACCTTGGAACACATGCCACATGCTCCAAATTCTTGGAAGTTTTTGTGATCCTTCCACCACACCTACCTTGCCTAGGTACAGTCCTTTCCACCTATCCTTCTTCTATTCCACCCCTAAAGACAAAAATCTATGCTCTGATTTGTTTTGAACTAAAGTTTTCCAGCTGTTAGCAAATCAAAGTTGAAGTGGCTGAGAACCACCACAAGATAAAACTGCAATTGTATTACATTAAAAAAAAAAAATCTACTACTTTATGCCTGACATCTTTCTGATGTTCAAATGTTCCCTACCCATAGGGCCTCCCTGTTAGACAAAGGGCACTACACATTACAGGAGTCCTTTTTCCAAAGGAGGGCCAGAATGGAAGGGCAGCTCTAGAGATGAAGTCTCATAATAAAGAAATAACAGCTACTTCTCTTGGAATCATTGTAAAGGGCAGCACATACAAGATTTTATTTAGAAAACCCAGTGAAACCCCTAGAACATCCACATTGACTTCCCTGAGCTCCTCAGATCCAGGTACACTGGGGACCCTGCAGAAGCCTTTTGAGCTGGGTTGCTCTCAATAGAGAGGGTTTGGCAAGTTCCTGCAAATTCATTTTCATAATCAAGAAGAGAGAATCAATGGGCAAACCCTCAGGACACGCTTAGAGAGGAGAAAGACTCTTGAAGAAAGAGGGCGGGGTGTGTGTGGGGAAGGTCTTCATTTCTACCGTTTTCAGATGTTTCATGTTATTCCTTTGGGGTACGGGCACTACATCAAAACCAACCCCCCCCTAATCTGATCTACCCCAGCTGCCTCCTGCATAATCTCATGACAACACTGAGACCCCAGGCTCATCACTCCCTGCACCACCTAGCCCAGAGTTCAGTGCTTTGGAGAGGGGAGGCTGGCTTCTCGTTAGCAAAGGCTGGGAGATGGTGTTATGTCGGTACATCAGTGCCCTGGGAGCATGCGGTCACTCATGCACATCCCAGATTTCTGAGAGCAGGGGAGGGAGTTTCTTGTCCTGCAGCCGAAGGGCAAACACCTGTTCAGAGTGGACACTACTTAGTGTCCGAAGACTGACCAGCTTCATTAACATCCGTGGAAACATCAGGCGGTCCTGCAGAGTCAGAGAAATAGACAGCCATTAATAAATTCACACTAAAACTTTGTTAAAAAAAAAAATAAAAATTACCAGACCAGATGATGCATGGTAACCACAATCCTGACTTTCTCTAAACCCAGCTTTCTCCAGGAGGCGGCAGTGTGGAGGGAACAAATACTACACCATGTCCCAAAACTCCAGACTTTCCATGCTGGCTAAACTACAGAACAGGATACAGGACAGCAGGCTGTGACACCTCACAAATCCTGCATTTACAGCTGCTACCAAACAGCCGCAGAAGGGAAGAGCATGACAGTACAGGCAGCAAGAGACCCATTACAGACAGTACCGCAGGAACTGTGCCTGCATAAATACTAAGTCAGTTTGCATCATCGTTGGGGATGTTCTGGTCAGGCACTTACATTTGGTCTGTTGATGCAAATATATGAATGAAGGGCTTCCACATAGGTGTGCTGCAGCCTCTCCACCAGGGACTGGTCCTGCACATTCGGTCGGTCTGCCAAAAAGCAGGTTAGAATTAAGTAGGTTGTCACAGGCAGCTTCACTGGATTTAATATCCCTGCCTATCCCCAGTACCTTGGTATGGTCTCTCCCCAAAACCTCATCTAGCGTTCACGCAGCACAGCTGGCAGAGTCATCCATGACTACAGCAGCTATGTTAGTTTTCTGTAACTGTTCTTTCTCGGTCATGTCTACTGCACAGGGGGAGTCCAATCTCACTTCTATAGAGATGGAAGGTTACAGAGACCAAACAGCACTAGATAAGTGTGCCTGGTGTCACGTTCCTGTCCCGGTGAGGATGAGAAGTTGCCCATTCAGGAGGGAATGGGAAAGTCTCTCCAGCAGCTGAGCCAGTTAGAAAACAGGAAGAAAGGGAAAAAACCCACCTCATCTTTCAGGTCACAAGACAGAAAACAGTAGTAAAGAGCAGAGGTGGCTTTGCCTGTCCTGGCCCAGAGCACCTTTACTTCACCACTAGATGTCACTCATGCTGCATGACCTGCATCACACCAGAAACGTGCCATATACATTAAGGGGACAGTAAAATAGCAATTTCTAAATGAGGAAGACTTTTCCAGCAGTGGGGAATCTGATTTCCTCTGAAGGTGACACTAGAAAATTCAGAACATAATGAATACCCTAAACAGAAGTAATAACACACTCCCTTTATCACTAGACCTTATACACCCTCTATTACTCCTCTTCAGCTGGTGACCTTCCCTTAACTCTGCTTTCTTTGCCCTCTGACTCACTGCTGCAACTCTTCAGGCCTCCCTGGCTTTTTACCTGCAGAGAAAATGTTGATGGCGATTAAAAGTGCATATTCAGCATCGTTGAGCTGTAGCTCATTCATTCCCTTTGAGAACTCGAAGATGGGGTTAATGAACTCAAACTGCAGACCTGCAACAAACGGAAGAGAACAAGGTGAGGACACGACAATTGTCTCCTCCCTCTCACGGAATAAGCTGACAGAAACCCACCACAGTACACCAGGGAGTGAGGAGGACAGACAGGCAGGGAAAAACCCTTACATTATGTTCCAAGTGTGGCCGAAACCTCCTTTTACATCCCATCGCTACTGGTGAGCACCAACAACAATGGCTGAAGAATCAGGCTCTAACTGTAAAATGACACTATTTCTGGGTTTCCTTAAATGCCCCACAGGACATTACAAGGCAACACATAAAGGAACGCGACATCAACTATTAGGTAAGGCTGTCAAAAAGTCAGAAGCCCTCAAGTATAACATCTACACTTTCCACTGTCACATCATCACCTCCTTCAAATCCAGCAGCCCTCTTGCTTTCAAAGAAAGCTTTAATCCCATGCTCCAGATTCATCTGAAGTCTGTCTGAGCTGAAAATACATAGTTCCAAGAGTCTGAACTATGCTATTTCTGTCAGCTCAGAAAGCTGGGAGAGCTGAGGCAGAGCCTGACTTAGGCTTCCAATCGCCTCCTTTCGTAAAGGCAGTCAGGCAGAAATGCATTGCTATTTACTGTCATAACATACAGAGGCGACTGTCAAATCAGGTCTTTGTGCTATCATGCTGAAAACTTTAGGCTTCTCCCCCAAAACAGCATTCATGTTTCTAATTTCCTGCAGTACAACTGCATCAGAGAAGGATGAACAAGATGGAGGGAATCTTTCTGGCTGCCTACTTTTTGCCTTCCTAATAATCTGAAGAAAAGGCTACCAGGAAAAGCAAAGAGGAAAGTTGTACATAAAAGCCATCTCAAGTATAAATGGTTAAATAGCTGCTCAAGGAATCAAGAAATCACATGAAGGACAGCCAAAGTTTTGTTTTCAGAAATACTGAAGACACACACTTCCTGTTACTTCATCTGGCATTACCGATACTCATTGCTCCTGGAAAAATAGACTTCAGAAATCACATCACCACAGACCATCATATACTGGGCTGATAACACATCTAAAGCACTCTGTGGGGATCTTCAGTGTGCAATATAGACTTCATATCAACTGAAATGTAATCACACTAACGTCATCACTCAAAGCATTCATCTAGATTAGCAAGTGATATGCTTGCGAGGGAGAGAAGACTGGAGTTTGATTTATTTTGATCTGATATGGCTCTAAGACCACATGTCCACGTCAGATCTCTACCAGCACGGGAGTTCACACCAGCTGCTAGCCCTAGGTGCACTCTTACAGTAAAATTTTCATGCTGTAAGAGTCTACATTTTCCAAAGCAAGTTCACATCTTAAAAAAAAAAAAAAAGACATGTACTAGCTAGTATCACATGTTAAAAGCAAAAAAAAAAGGTTTGTGAGGCTATTAGTCCAGTCCTGTTCTAAACCTCTCACCTGACTTCAGCTTTAAGGCCCCACATACTATTTCCAGCAGCCCACATTAAAAAGGAAAAGATGACAGAACACAAGACACAGCGAAAGAAGAAACACCTGTCTAATGCACCACCTGCTTTGGCGAAGTCATCCCGATTATAGCTCAGGTCCTTAAGAAAGGTGATGCTCTCAATCTCTGGATTGTAGCGCCGAGATGTCTCCAACAACATCACCTGAAACCAGAAATAGATATACTTGATTTGAAAACAGGAAAGAATGTTCCAACATCAATAATTTGCTGAGTGTTAGAGAATCTCTGAAAACAAAACAAAAAAACCCAAAACCAAACAAAAACCCTCCAAGCAGTTTTTCTCAGAGTGCTTAAAAATTCCAAGGTAAATTCTGCTGCATCCTTCACGGTGTCTGTTTCTGGGAAGGGGGAATACCTGCTTACCACTACCAAGGCTCTTGCCTCATTCTCCTCCACGGCCCTTTATAGGGGCCTGGCACTGCAGCAATGGCCCCATAGCTGAGGTCCTTCAGCCATCCCGAAAAAAGGGATGGAACCAGTTCTCCAGGTAGGTACTCCAAATTCTTTCATCTCTGCTCCTATGTACTGTGATGGAGCCAAACCCTCACCTCTATGGTAGATGTCTTCAATAAAGCAATCTGATCTTCCCTGGTGAGCTCCAGGAAGCCAGGTAGTCGCTTGGCAAAGTCCACAATCTCTTGCACAGAGATAATTGCAAGTTCTGTAAAGTGAGCAAAACGCTGCTGCCTTGCTTCACGGTTATTGGGGTCAGGAACTTGGGGCCACGGCTGTGGGAATAGGAAGAGACAGTGTATATATGTGAAAGATGGAGCCAGGGCAGAAAGATGAGATGAAGTAAACAGAAAGAAAATAAGACACATTGGAACATCATCCTTTGCTATTCTTCACAGAACTTTAGCCCACAGATGAAATGCCTAAAGTATCTCTGTTCTCCTAAATAATTTACCCACAACCCCGACTCCCCAAACTTCACATTTTCTTATTTTAGGTACACTGGCAGAGTTTTTACCGTCACTTTGAGCCTGTCTGTGAATGAGCGCTGGTTGCACTGCTGCTGAGCGGCCACGAGCTTTTTTATCATGCTCAACTGTTCAGGTGTCAGTTTGTGGGAAGGGCTTGGCGGATTCGGAGGGTTTGGACGCACCACAACTGTCCGAGCCTGATCGTCTTCCTGCTTCTTTAGTTTCTTCAGCTGGATCTGTTCCTCAGACAGAACATCTAAAGCAGGAATAGCCAGAGATCAACGATGACGCAGCAGCACAATGGAAACCACACTAAACAGAGGGTAACATGCTGTGGATGGAGAGGCAGAGATCACAGCTGCCTGTATCTGGTACATCAGAGTGTACACAACATAGAAAGCAGACAGTGATGATACTTATCATTTGTTTCTCCCTCTTTTCCCCACTGAAGTTGTTGCATTGCCTTTCTTTTAATCATACTGTCACACGAAGTGTTTACAAAGGATAGAACCTTCCTTAATGATGCCCTGCAGATCTCAAAGACAACAGCCACTTTCCCCATTAAGAAATTGCCCAAAATGTCACGTTATAATAGATTTCAACAGGTGCTCTCGTGTGTCCATTGTATTTTATATTATCCTGCTGTTGTGCCTTTTTCCAATGTTGCTAAATTAACGGATTGTGGCATTTCATCTTCCTCTTAAGAGGTCAGAGTCAGTATTGGATGGAGGTTGAGAGTGAAAGGATAATTTTCTACACAGCCCATCTGCAGCAGACTGTAGAGTAGTAACAAACCACAAGATGAATCATGAAAGAATAGCTTTGCATAAAGCATACTGAAGGACCACGAGTCCTTCAGGAGTAGGGCTAGAAGTCATCTTCAGTTGTGAAGTCAAAGGATGCGCCATTTAGATATAACATTGTAAGGAATGAAACAACTCCGAGACATATGTTGTGAAAAATCTTATTGGACCAATTGCTCATTAGCTAATTTAAATACAAACCCCTGTTAATAGCCTTTAAGTATGTCAACTGAAAAATTCACTGATTTGAATGTAGAGACGGTTTGGTGTTAAATCTTTAAGTCAAAGCTGTAAAAACTATCTGCAAGCTGCAACCGAAAGAAACTACCAGACATACCTGGATTCGAGGATTATGTTCAAGAGATTCATCCTAGGAGTTACCAACTAATGAACAAAAAGTAGAAATGGGACTGATTGGAAAAGAAACTGTATCTTCAGGAGCAAAGATTAAAAAAATGAAGCTTGACTTTGCAAACAAGATTTAAAAAGTGCTGGGAGATTCTTTGGCCATTTTTTATGCACAGGTACAAGGAAAACATGGCTGCTACACATGAAGGCAGGCCCCAAAACTGAACAAGTATATACTTGGACTTCTCAAAAGAATCATATTAAACAAAATGAGAAATAGAGAACTACTGTGAGAGAGCGTTCCGAAATGGACAGTCCATGGGATTGAAGGGAAAGATGAAGAACATAGCACATTTAAGCTAAGAGTAATCTTTATGTCCGACTTCCAACAGGGAGCATGCACGCACAGGTACACAGACACAGAAAAATTACAAGTCTAACAGCAAAGATACTCAGTACAATCCAAATTAAGGGGGATCTTTAAGATGACAGCATGCTAGTCACAGTGTTAGTTTAAGAAGGGAAATAATTGATCCAAGGAATTACAGTCCCTCTTAGGACTCAGATGCAAAAAGAAGTTACCAGGTATTACCGAATCTTGAAAACTCATACGTGCAAGCTTCTAGACCATGCTAAATTCAAAGTGATCTAAGTTACTTGGTTTGCCATGAAGGAACTATTTAACCTCATGGTTCAAACTGGCTTAAGAACAATAAACTGACCATGACTAACTTCAGTCTGGGAATTAGAAGAATGTTTGCAACAATTAGTAGAGGGAAGTTCAGGAATGAACTTCCAAGTGAAACAGCTGGAGGAAAAAGCCCTCAGTTTCTGTCAAGATTAACAAGGCAAATTTGCAGTAGGGATGACAGGGTCGACAAGAATCGCCAAGCACTTGATAATAACAACGCAAAGATTCATTTTGGCCTAATTTTCCTGAGCTGTCTTCAACATAAGACAATGAGTAAATGCAGAAACACACTGAGGATGTCTAGTATCTACCTGCACCAGAAGAGTAGCAAGGTGGACAGGTAGCCTTGCTACATAGCTTTTCAAATACACGTGTTTTGTAGCTCTCAGGAACAGGGAAATGGGACAAAGAAAGCGTATGTAATGCTGATAAGCATGACAGAGATACTGATTACATATGTTGGGTGTGCCGTGTGTCATGTTGGAAAAAAACTCAACAGCATGTTTCCTTGGTGCAGCTCAGTGGGACTTACTTTTTGCAGAAGTATTTTTAATAAGATTTTTCCAAAATACCCTCCGTTCCTCACTGTTCTGGGTGTCAGATGTCAGAAAAGGAGACTTCACACAGATTTAACATTAACTGAGCATCCATTTGGTCAGTCTCGGCCAGCAAAGGGATGAAACCCAGATGCCTTGGCAGAGGAGGGCTGTTCTTGATATGTGAGCAGGAACATTGTTGAATATTCAGAAACAGCAGCCTTATGGCTGTGTGAGAAAAATAGCAGAGTTCACTAAAGGGAGCAACGAGATCAGGTCTGCACAAACACAGCTGCAGTACTGTGGCGCTGCCCTTGACCCGTGTCACAAGCTCACAGTACAAGGCAAAGGAAAGTGCCTGTTGTTCAAGGAGCACGGTGACCAACCTCGCAGTCCTGATCACAAGACAGACAGAAGCCTGAGTTTACCTATACAGTTGACAGCATACTGAAGAACACCTAAATGTTAGTTGCGAGTCTTTCCTCTGATGTCATATTCCACGAGTTCTTACAAAATGGAGTGTTCAAGGAATACAGCTGGGCTGGGGCTCTCAGCACACCAGTGTTACTCTACTAACAGCCTCACCTCTCCACGTGATCCCTGCTAAGCCCTCAGTGACTTCCCACACACATTCCGCACGCAGCCTGCGCGGCTCACGTGTGACCCCCAAGCACTCACACTGCCCCTTGTCCTACATCCATCGGCCCCCAGCCTGCCCCCCCCATTCCTCCTGTCCCAGCACCGTTTCCTGCACTCACACTGCTCCCGCATGCCCGCCTCCTGGCACTTGCGCAGCCGGCACTCCTGACACTTGCGACGCATGTACATGTCCATCTCACACTTGCCACCATTCTTGCAGACGTACTGTGCACCCTTGATGACGCTGCGGCGGAAGAAGCCCTTGCAGCCTTCGCAGCTCAGCACGTTGTAGTGGAAGCCAGAGGCCTTGTCCCCACACACGCTGCACACTTCATTTCCCAGCATCTTAGGGGCTGGGCCCTTCTTCCGCTTCAGGGGGGGATTTTCTACCAAAACAAACAGTACCATGGAAAAGGAAAAAAAGAAAAAGAAAAGAAAATCCACACACACGAGGGAAGCATGGTGTTTGCAGCTGACTGCCCCCTTCCTTATCATAACCGATATCCTCACTCAAACCCACTATCTCCCAAACACATAGATGAAAAGATCAAGTCTGCCATCTCACAGACTCCCCTTCTGCACAAGCTTATCTTCTGCAACAAACCAACTATTGATGTAATCCAAACACTTTCACCTCAACTATATAAGCAGATATAGCTTCACGCTTGTTCCCCTCCAAAATAAGGTGAAAGAGCTAGAAGGCTCAACCAGATGTTCTTCTGCACTTTCCATCAGCAGGATTGACAGTTAAGTTTCCAATGTGAGAAAGAGCTGCAAAAAAGTTGAGCTGAAAACCAGGACTGCAGAAAATAATTTTCTTCCGAGTTTACCTCCAGTTCTCTTACTTCTATTCTCTGCCATACTCACACACAAGGATAAGGAAAAATGGTTCGGCAGTCAAATAGTGACAGAAAACCAGTGCTGAAACCATGACTGTAAAAAAAAAAGCAGACTGAATAGGCAATCCCTGTAACTGGAACACCTGGGGAAACTGTCAAGGCAAACTTCATGGAATTATGGGCAATAAGCAGGCAAGCAGCACACTGCACAAGCTCTGTGAACCTTTGGAACCCTGAAGCCATCCTTTCTTCTTCAAGAAGAGTGCTCCCCACTCCTAGAACTGCAGCACTCATACTGACAGTTCATTTACTAAACCTTGTTATTCCATCTGAAACACAGGCCTTCACTACTGCCTCACATTTCTGATGGTCTTGTGCAGCAGCTCCCAGTTCTTCCAGTGTCATTCTGATGGACCTTAATCTTGTCACTGGCTGTGCATTCTGAAAACATCTTTGGTCTGCTCCAGCACATCTCACCTTAAGCATTCCAGCCAAATGCTTGCCAATGTTATTTGTGTATTCCCTCCCTATTAGTTGTCTCTCTTTTTATTCCATTTAATTCTAACCATGTTGACATCTGACATGTCCTTCTGCACAGCTCACAGTGCCCGTGTTTTCCTGTATGTCAAAATTTATATATTCTTCTATGGCAACTGTTCATAAAGATTATGAACAGCATGTCTTGATAAGTCTCCAGATTACATTTAGATATGCCTGGAAAGCCTTTACAGTGGAGTTAATTGATAGGAATTGGTTTGCAGGACAAGGCTGCTGCATTTCGTGATCAGCATCAGGGTTACAATGGCATGTCTCATTTTTGTATGTATGGTTTTAATACTTCTATCTTTACTCCCAGTTATACTTACTATTCTGCTCGAGTTCCTGAAATGGTAAATAGCTTTAGGTCAGTCTCAGAAATTATTATTAGTGTTCTTCACTACATATTGGTTTTCACAGTCTTAAGTATCTTGGTGTTGATTTTCAATCCTATTGACTTTACAGAGGTCTGGAGGTCACTTATTTTGGCCTGCCCTTCTCATTGCAGATTGGACAGCAGGAAAATGTCATCAGAAAGGTTAAGTCTCTGATATTCCCCTCTCTTCTACCGTATTTCTCTTCACACAATCTATTGCCAAGAGGAAATTATGCAATGCCTACAGTTATTTCCAATTACTTAGTCTGCCATTGCATGTATATTAACTAGCATGATAATTTTGCAGAAGCCTCAAACATTGTTCATATGTTTCTGAGGGACAGCAGAATAATCCAATGAGTTCCACAAGATGGATCTGCCCATCTTCTGGGCTTCTTAGCTGTCTTTAAGAAGTTACATAAATGTCTGATTACCAGTACTATGATTGTTTTACTGAGACAGACAAGCTTATTCTTTGATCTACGCAAATTATTTTCCATCTCTGAACACTAACCATTTTAGCTATATCGCTTATTATTGTCATTTTCTGTAGTCCAAGATAACACAGAAATAATTTGAGATGTATCAAGCATGAATACCATCTCTGCACCTTTAGCTCTCATTAGGGTCCTCCTTCTTCAGTAGATCCCCTACTTAATATTTTTTTTCCATTTTGTGGCTTTTTTCTTGCATTTTTGTAAGGCATTTATCAATTGTTTTCTTTTCCTGTCCTCAAATCTGTTTTAAACGCTTTCAACTACTCTCTTTGTTTCTACTCTACTGATGAGTCCTAGTTCAATGTTCAGATCACCTCTTCTTTTTATATCAGGGATTGCCCGTTGCCTTATTGTTCAAATATGTTTATTTGTCATATTTTCCTTAAGTTGCTGATACTATGCTGGACACCTCACTTGTGCTTTCCTTTTTTTCCTGTTACCTGTCCAGGGGTGTCATACTACATCTTCTTAGAGTTTGAAAGTGTAGGATTGTGCACGTTGGCAGCAATTATAACTGCAAAACCTCAATTCTATTTCCTGATACTTTTTTAACCTTAGTTTACCTCAGAAATGTGTCGAGGAAACTTCTGCTGTCTTTCCACTATATGAATCTGCAAGAACCTGTTATTTCTTTGCATCACTGGCCCTTGATGGATTGTCACCTGTAGCAAAGCTTTATTGTTCAGCAGCTTTTGATAAGGTTAACAAAAAGAAATCCATTTTACTACCACAGACCTAGCCTCTAGAAGGTCAAATAAGCAAAATATTCAACACATTTATCACTTGGATAAACCCACTCATCTTCAACTATCAATAACTGATTCTATTCTTAGACATTCTGCCCGAGTACCTCAAGCACGGCAAAACTCACCCTAAAATTCTGCCAAGTATCAATTCTGCTTGCAGCTGAAAGAATGGATAGCCTTTAACTTGCATGGATTTAGTAAGCATTTTTCCATACCTGCATGCTCAGGGGGGTTCTCTGAGCCAGGGAAGAGCGAAAGCCCTTGCTCCTCCATCTCAAATACACTTGCCACCCTCTTCCCATGATCCTGTGTGCTGAGTTGAGTGGGACCCATGGAGGCCACACCGGAAGGGCTCGCTATAATCTCATCACTGCAGCATTGTTACTGCCGAGCAAGGGGCCGCAGGCGTCTGTCTTCAAGGTCTTTAGTTTCTCTCTGCTACTGAAAGTCAGCAAGGAAGTACCTGTGGAAAGAACAGATGCAAAAGAGGCAAGAGTTCAAATGCTGAGGCTATTAACTCCCAAAATCTATTACAAGCTGCACCACAAACAAGCTTCAAGATTTTGTTTCCTTACGTATTACAATGGATAATTAACTTCGTTTTATCAATGTTTATGCTCTTGACACACAATATTTTAACAAACTGTGGTAAGAGGTACAAGATTAGCACACCCAGGCACAAAACTGTCTTTTTATTGTCAAAATATTTATCAAAGCAGGACAAGTCTTCATTACTGCTAACACCACCATGGGACTTCAGCCCTGACCTCTCCCAAGTGTGTTAGAGGGAAATCCCAGGCTTTACAGCTGGTGGCCTTTGTTAAAGCTTCCAGTAACAAATAGCTCATTGCTGCCAGCTGCCCTGGATTTTGTGGTATGTACTGCAGAGCACACAGAAAACTGTGAAAGACGATTTTGCTACAGTGATTTAGCAAAGACTACAAAACACCAAATTTCCCTATTAATATCAGTAGCCAAAGGCTGGGCCAAAGATCAATGATGTATCAAGGATGAGGATGACAAATCCTCCCCTTACCTACAGCAAGAAATTGAAAGCCAGCATCATGCCTACAGGAAATGACCATTACACCACCCTCAGCAAATAGATTCACCACCAACCTTCTGAGGATACCGTCTCCTGGAACCTGGAAACCATGCTGAAAAGCACCTTTATTATACAGCACAAACTCCACTACAGAACCTGAACCCAGAAAGCAAATCAAATCACTTTTTCCAAAAAGCCCCACCTGCGCAAAAAAAAGGCCTTACTGGTTTGATTGGACAGACCTAGTGAAACTGATGCAAACTGCTAATGTAAACACCTCTAATCTGATTGAACATGCATTCGATCAGTTGATCCTAACTCGGTGATTCACCAATGCAAGCTAAAGGGATTAACTGATTTAAAAAGCAACTACGTTAAAGGCCTGTACCAGTTTAACTTGAGTGATTGAGTTCAGGACTGGAAGCCTGCCACTCTCTGAAAGACAGGAGGTGACTGAAAGCTGTGCAAGCAGCCAAGATACCAAAGCAGCAGGTAAGCAGGGGCATGCCTCACACGCTGCAGTGCTGACTGGAAGAGGCAGAGGACCACAGTCTCCGGTCTCTTCTTCCCTCCTGGGTATTTGGGCCAGACCGTGCATCTTGTCTTAGAATGCCAAAAGCAAAGGTGAAGAATACTTCCACAAACCATCCCCCTCCCAGCACTCTGAAACAGTCAGTAAGTATAAATGCAGTCATACTGTCAAGCCTGCTGAGCTCCTGCCATCTCCCGTTACACAGTGGCAGATAATAGATGCAGGTGGTAAAAACCACTGGGCATATTAATTCACGTGACCTTTGTAAACACTGCCTCAGACCGCATAAGGAATTCAGAGCTCCCTGCCCTTTGGTGCACACAGCCACTGAATTGCTGGAGAAACAGACTATCTAGGATAAAAGCAGTGGCAGCAAACATGAAACTCAGAGCCATAGAAAGGAAGAAGTCCTGTTGTGGGAGACTACAACCTAACTGATGTGATTTGCAACCAATTCAAAAAGACTGACAGTCCTCAAGGGAACAACATGGCTATCACAATCAACTTCTTTTTTAAAAAGAGAGCCTCCGTAGTAAATCCTGCAGCAACTGAAAACCTTGTTGGAGAGGCACAGAGCATCAGCTGGAGATAGGAACATCACTGAAACAAACCCAAACCCAATTTGTATTCCTAGTCCCATGCAGGCTTCTCACTGATGCTGATATCGGATGTCTCTGGACATGTTTGGGCATGGAATGAGAAAGTTAAGCGTATTGCCTCAGTGCATCTCCACATTCCTTTAAACCACGCAAAAGACTCACTCAAACATTAATTATTGCGTAGAATGAGTCACCAGAAGCAGTAGCACAGTAATTTTTCAAAGGAAGAGTTTGATCCCCCAGCTGAGGGACTGAGTGACAGTGGTCAGGCCCCACTGCCTTCAGTTCAGTGACCCAGTCTTGCTGCATCCCAGCCACAATTGCTATGTGTTCTGGAAAGCAAAAGAGGACAACATGACAGGATTTCAAAACTGTGTCATCCACACAACCATAACTGACATTGCAAGAGCAAAACTTGCTGTCAGCAGGACATCTGGAGCCTAAAGGGGAGTTTTTAAGAGACTGCAGACTTCCTGGCCATGTCTGAGAAGTCTGCAGCTACAAACAGGGAGGGAAGTATAAATCCACGTGCACGCCCAGGACACAGCAAGGAGTAAAGCCTATCAGCTGCTATCTTCGTGATGTAAAACCAACCCACATGTTCCTACTTCATGCACCAGCCTTCAGCCTTCCCAAAACAAAATGGGCCACATAGGAGAGGTTTCTTGTCTTCTCTGCTAAGACTCATAATTTTTGAGTGTTGTAGATTCAGTAACAGTTGCAGGCTGTGGAAAACTGACCTCACTGCAAACAGCAGCACTCTGGTGCTAGGTAAAGAAACCTAAACTAGCATTTTCCCCACAGGCACACAAGTGAGAGGCTATATGACTAGGTCAGGGAGTTAGTTTTCACAGAAATACATGAGGATTGTTTTCAAGTGACTAAAAATCTTGTCGAGTTTTGTATTAATAATCATGTTATTAGAGGTTCACATCTTCCAATTTGCACCACCACTTCAACTAGAAATGTAGAAGCATAATGCAAGCTGTAACTGCAAGAGGGAACACTGTCTTCTTGACATAATCTGCTGTGCTGCCTCCCACTGTCTGTCTTAACTCTGTCAGTTTTAGAAACCAGGACTGGCCAAGTGACAAAAAATGAAGCAATCACTTCTCTCTAACGCAGTGTCTAGAACAGAGGAACCTGATGAGCAGACATACTCCAGTGAGGAAGCACATATGGATGAAAGGCTAAGGGAAACAATTTTCTGCCAGCCCTTACCACCCATGTCTCAAACAAGACACTAAACACTTCTGAAACATGTTGCCACCAGCTTCACCCTACTCCATTTCTTCCCTCTCCCTTTCTTTTCTGAGACAACAGAACAACTTGGATACCAATGGTCTCAAGATCAGTGCTCTTGCAACAGAAAGTACTGTTAACAGAGACTAGAGGCGGCAGCCCTGGCTCTTGCACCTCATGCGAAGTGCCAGAAACATTCATCACTTCCTCCAGTAATGATATAATCTCATCCCATTCCCTCAGCTGAGTCCTCTTCCAAGCCCAGCTGAAGCACTTAACGTACTCTTCTGGAAGTCTTTGATCTGACCTGTCATCAGCAGACACAAAGTTACAGAATATACCTAATTTCTGTCCCACATTTATAGAGGACTAGTAAAGGAGATAGCATTGGGCAACACAGCGCATAGAGAAACCAAATGAGATAGATGCAGTTACAGTGACACTTCTGCTAAACAGGTCTGTCCTCTCCCAGGTATTCCTTGTTTGGGGCTTTCTGTGAGAAGTTTAAGGACCAGGGACCAGACCAGATGCAAGTACATCTCTGGAGAAACTGTACTGTGGAGGGCAGGAATAATCTGAGGAATAGCACAACAAGCCCTTTACCTCCAAATACTGGATGTTCAGAGGAAATGGTAGCTTTTTAGGAAGTTTGCGTAAAGTCTCTGGGATCTTTCAAAACCGGATTTACTGGTCAGAGTCCTGGTCCTGTAAATTACAAAATCCTATAGCCTTCTGCCAAGAGAAAATACATGGTTATGTTTCAGCTCTGCAGTGAATCACAAGCATGCACTCTGCAGCAAGTCAGCATCAGCAGAAGAGACCTTACATTTGTATACATGTTAACATGACTCTGCCCACGCGTCACACAGCTGTGTCCACAGGACTGCACCTTTGTGCATGGGCCTAACAGGCTGTTGGTGAAGAGACTGTTTGCTCCCCAGTTCAAGAAGGACAGGGAACTGCTGGAGACCTCTGAACTGCTTCCAGAGGTATCAAACCAGTGATATAATTTGGCAGTTTGGCTTCTACATGTGTTCTGACACATTGAAACATGTTCTGTGCCAGCACCCAATCTGAATCTACCTCTGAAAGCTGGGCTCACAGCAACGGATACGGGTCTCTGCTGAAATATAAATGCACAACTCGCACAGTGGTAATGCTACCTCAGATATCAAAAGCTGTCTGCAGATCTAAATGGCCAAGAAAAAAACCTATTGGACTGAGATTTCACAGGACCCTACAGCACCAGCACAGAACTAAGCCCCTTAGGAGACACCACTGGTCCAATCCTTTCATAAGGAGTAACCAGTATTTTGTGACCTAATGCTCTTCCTATACTGTCTCTGATGTAGCGGCCAGAGTATTTTCACAAACCTCCCCAAGGGACTTGGTACTACCTTGTAGCTGTTTCAGAGAAACAATGGTTATTCCCAGCTCATGTTGGCTCATTTGTCTTCCTTCCCTCTGCATCATCACATTTCTCACGAAATGCTGGAGCAGCTAGTAGGTTTGTAAGTGGGGCAAAAGTACACATGTAACAGGTTTCAATTAGGAAAAAATTGAAAAGAGACACATGTACCTTTCAGGGCAGAAAAAGAATCCTACGCAAATCTGCCACTTTGAAAATTAAGTAATATTTACATGTGAAAACTGTTAAAATTCATGAGGAATAAGAATCAACTTCAGATTGTCAGTGGGAGAGACAAACCATGAAAATGCAAGGTGCGCGAAGCAGTGCAACAGGATAGCATGAAGAATGAGTTTGAACAGTATGTCTACAAAGAATGGGAAAAATTGTTCTTTAACACTCAGGGAACAGAAACTAGCTCTGTGGCCCCACTGTAAATCCCTCTCTATACAGAACTGCAGGGACATGGTTTGAAATTGCATTATCCATTTTGATCTCTCAGAAGCATAAAAACAACCACTGGAAGGAGCTTGCAAGCCAGTATCAGTCCCAAGCTGATAAAAAAAAAAAAAAGCTACAGCCTCACGATTGCTTTCATTTGCTGTGAAGCTAAGCTTCAGCTGACCACGAGCAGCTGCCCAAGCGTGCAGTATTGGCCTGTGAGCCTTGCAAGTTGCTGCCAACTATGCAAGAAAGACTTACCAGTCACTCCTGACTGCGCAGCCTGCTCCTCTGGGATAGGCAGCTGCATTCTGCCCCCAAGTTAAGGGTCTTATTCCCACCTCCGCCTCTCTAGCTCTGAGTTTTATAGCTTCCCCCCCCTGTTGTTTTGTGCCTTCCCCCCCCCCCCCCCCTTACTTTGCCTTTTACTCCTGCTGCTGACCAACTCCTTTATTACCTATGACTTTGCTGACTTCTGGCATGGCCTTTGCCCACGTGTTTGTCTCTTCCTTTGAACCGGTGCATCCCTAAGCTTGCTTGGGTTCTCACCGCAGCACCCAGTTCTCATTATGAAGACTTCCTTTGGGCTGTGTCTCCACCCTTGGCTTCAGTCTGGTCTCACCATACACCATGCTGTCTCCTACCCAAGCCAGGTATGGATGCCATGGCAGAGTTCAGAAAACAGCAGCAAAAGTGACTAACAACTAAACAGATTAAAATAAACAAACATGTTGAAAGAGTACTGGGAAGAGAAGCAGAAGGTGTAAAGATGGTGTACAGCAGGATGGAAGGTGTTACTCAAAGATGGAATGCCTAAAAGGAATAGAAGGAAATTGAAGAAGGGAAAGTCAAGCTATTGCAGAAAAACACCCTAAAGGTGAGTTCTGGGAGACTGGGGCAGTCTCCATAATTTTCCTTCCAAAATTAGACCTTATATTACAACACAAATGCAAAGAGTACTGCAGACATTTCTGAAACTGAATCTAATATGACTTAGATGCTCTTGACCCACAAAATATGCTATTATAAACAAACAATGGCAGCAACAGAAATCCCAAGCCAGTTCCACCCTATCTCAGGTAAGAAAGAATATAGGACTGAAACACAAAAGAAGTCTCTCTCCATTGAACAAACTGGTTAGCAAAGTGAATTACGATCGTAAGGCACAATTGTACTACCAAACAGAACACAATAACTCAGGGCAGAATCAGCCCAAAGTACTTTGGCTTTGTTCTACATGAAACAAAACGACCAAACTCACTCCTTTTCTATGATCTTCAGAGCACAGGATTTGTTTCTTTGCTACACAGCCTGTGGATCAGGGCTTCCCAAATTGTACATCAGATGAAGATGGAATGTGCTGACTCCAGTCCCACCCAAGAGCCTACAAGCTCTGCAAAGGAACTCCTCACTCCACCAGTAACTGTTTTGCAAGAAGTCAGCCTCATCCGGCAGCAGATGCTCCCTCCCCTCTCATTATTCGTTGTCTGTCAAAGGCCCTCATCTTCACCTCTCGGTTTCTGCCTGATCATAGAGTGCCATGTCAACACAAGGAGCAAGAGGAAAAGAGAGTATACGTGTGACTGCTTTCAGGGTGAGTAAGATCCTGAAGTGGGCTGTGACTTTGTGTTTCCTCTCTCCCGACTGCCAGATGCCCTTGGTCCTGCAACTGAAAGGAGGAGAAAGGAGAGGAGGTTACTGGAGTTCATTCACACTGCGCACAGGGCTGCTCTCGCCTCTCTTCCTGTTTGCATGGAAGTACCAGTCCCTCCAACAAAGGGAGAGAGAAAGAGGCAGAGAGGGAGAGACAGGAGATGATGGTAAGAGAGGATAGACTTTTCCCTGGTTAATGAACTGGAAATGAGTAACAAGTGATATCAGGAGTGACGTGGCCACCTTACTGCCATGAAATTCCTTTAAAGGCCATTGACACAAGTTCCCTTGAACTCTGGAAAACAGCACAAGCCAGGTCTGGGTAACAAAGCTGCAGTCCCTTCTAGGCTTTCTACTCTCACCTCAGCTTTCAAGCTTCTGGCTAACCTAGAGTATAACCACCTCAGGAATGGCAAAAACTCAGGCATGCACGGGTTACCTAAAGGAAGATGGTACAGTAGCAGCATCCCTCCACCTTCCCCTCCCCTCCAAGCTATCTTGTAAAGTGAAAAGTCATCCTTTCTCAGCTCTGTCTGGCCAGCTGAGCTGTGAAGCCAGCATCCCGACATGGGGAGCAGAAGGAGCACAGCCACTTTGGAGTGACACCAACTTCTGCACCACTGCGGGGACAAGCACAAGCAGAACTTGCCATTTGTAGCTGAACTGCAATAATCCCCCAGTCTGGCTGCGAATCCAGCTCATCGACAGCTCGATACCACTATCAGCACCGACCTTCAGATGGCAGGAAGCACAACTGAGGCTTTGACAGGAGCTTCCAACAGGAAAAAAATCCCATCTGTGCTCCTCCCAGGAGGATGAAACACACAAAGCAGAGCAGCTGCCCCCTCCTGCTAACAGAGGAGCAAAGGGCAGCTCTCTGCCACTCCATGGGAAGAAGGGGAAGGGAGGGGATCCAGCCTGGAGCCTGGTCTACAGAATATGTTTGTCAGCATCAGCTATAATAGCAAACACACACTATGAAAACTCACTTTAAAATGGCAACCGCTTTTTTTTTTTTTTGGACAGTACCACTCACAATTTCCCCAACAAAATTAAGCTATCCTACCAATAAGTCTGTTTTTCCCTTGCACATCTAAATGTATCTATGCAAAAGTGGCTTTAGGTTTGCATGTCTGTTTTTCTTCCTAGGGCCCCTGTACTAGCTAATGGTGTAATTCTTTGGTGCTTCTAACTCCACCACCAGACACACACAAAAAGAAAAGAACAAAATCAAATGTGAAAAGTGTTCAAGCAACCTAGAAAACTTCCTACCTACTACAAAATAATTTGCTAACTAGTGAGACCCTGCTTTAAAAAATTAGAGATGTGTGCAGCTTATTATTTCTGCTGCTGACCAGCTCTTACACATCCTACATGCAGTAACAGCTCATCATGTCTTATTTGAAGGCTGAAAGCGAGACCTGATCGCACCACCTTAATTTCCTTATAAATGCCAGTGCATGAGAGCATGGAAAATGTGCCCACAGACTCTGTTTCTTTCTGGATTCCTTCTCTAGCTTTACTCAGCCATCAATATCTTGTTCTACACAATTATACATAGCTATCCGAAACATAACAGCCAGCCACTCTTTGAAGCAACAGTTTTAAGACCCAGAGCTTCCTTTGTCTTCCCAGAGAACAGGTTTAAGACAGACAGGAAATACACAGTGTCATCCAGATCAGAGGCAATAGCAATAACCAGCTAAGTTCAAAAAGCTGTGTTGTTTTGTTGGGTTTTTTTAAATAGGGCTTGCACAGAAGTGGGGAAAGAAGCCTCTCTCTTCAACCATTGCGGACTTCCACGGGGGTGCCACATCACAGAACAAAAGAACACTCCACCTTGGATCCTACATTCCTCCTTTATGACCCTCAGACCCACAGATGTTACAGCCCTGCTCTGCTTCAGGGAACACAAGTCTGACTCACAGCAGATTTGAGATGTCATCCCATTGCCATCTCCAAATGGAACCGAGAGATCAGAACTTTAAAAAAAAAAAGAGAGAAAAAAGAAAGAATTAATGCCTAAAATAACATCTTGATAGTAGAGATGCCAGGGAAAAGGGTTAAACTTAGTCCTTAAGCAATAAGGGAACCAGCTAGATTATGCCCAGAAGAGCACTGCAGGCCTTTTTTCTACATGTGGAAAATTATAGTGATAAATAATCACACAACATATTGCTTACCCGATTGTTACCTTAAAAATAATTTTATCTCCACTAAACTGTGCAGTAAGGAAGTAACATTTCATGACCTATGCCTATTCTAGCCAAGTGCCTTTATCTAGCTGGCATCACAAAAAGGAAATCTGCTTAGCCCATCTCTTCAACATCAGTGTCCCAAACTGCTGTTGATGCCTCTAAGCAGGAACACGGCCCAATCTACTATCAGCACTGAACTACTACTAAATCAGATAAAAGCAGTAAGAAGGAGCTGCAATATTTTACCAGGAAGACAAGATGACAAAGGACACGTAAAGCTGTAGGATGTATCGCAGCAAAGCCCAAAAGAGAACTTAAAAGCCCTTGTCCAGACCATCTTCTCTTTCAAAGCAGTCATCTCCATCCTCTAGCAGCTATGAAATACAAGAACATGAAGCATAGAGGCAAAAGAGGAAAGAAGAGAATGAAGGAGGGGGTCTGTTTACAGTACAACTCTGTTCATTTTTCCGATTTCCTCCTTTCTTCTCACCCCAAGAGTACTTTCATCAGCATGCTGCATATCATCACAACTGAAACAAGACTGTTTCTGGGAAACAGCCTTTTTATAATGTATCTATATAGCACTTAGTATCCAAGCACCATCCCACCTAAAAGCATCAATCAAAACAAATACTACCGCTCACAGGCAAAACAGAAATACAGTACTGGATTGCAAAACAGGCAGGAAACTCATTAAGATTCCCTTAAGGGCAGTAGGGGAAAAGTACCAATTCCCATTCATAGAAATATCATCCCTAGATGTAGCACAGAGATCAGGAAGAAAGGACAATACTACAGGAATACCCATATAAAGAACACATCAGAGGAATATTGGAATGGAATTTTAAATTGCTTCAAAGTAAGCTTGACTGTGAGTCTATTCCCCACTCATCCATTACCAGGGATATATTTTGGCAGGTTTTGCTAACACTGCTCTTAGAAGAGCGGGAAGAGAGAGGCACGGGTTCCCACCCTGCAGCAGATGTACATATCCAAACCTAGATCAGCCAGAAGATTGCAGTAGAGCAAGAAGAGAGATCAGAAGACCTGCCAAGAAACATACTGTAGACTGGCATAGGGGTGCAGGTCAGAATAAAGGACTATTAAGAGCTCTGTTTCAAAGTAAACTTGCCCGACTTTTGACTTTACTATTCTGGATCCTGGCCTATATGGTCTATTTCTGAGTTGGAGGTCACTGCAACTAAACACAAGGTAAAATAACAGCAAAATAAGGAGGGATCTTTTTTGGTTTTTTATAAAGCCACAGGGTGGAAGCCAGGAGGGAAGGGTTAAAGGTCTGAAAATGAGAGAAAGAGGATCTGTGTGACAGGAAGGGAGCATGTGAGAGGGCGTGTGACAGGCTGTGTAGCAGAATGTGTGTGTAGATCTCATTCCCTCCGAGGCTCTTGGCCAAATGTGGAGTTGAACTTTCTGCAGACTTTGTCCTGCCAAGTCATGTTCCCTTCTCACACTGCCTGACATCACCACAAATACTCAGCTGGAAAACAGTCCAGAGCCGGACAGAGTCCACCGCTCAAACACCAGCCAGTGAAATGGCTGCACTCACGGCACACCCACCAGATGGGAAACCAGAGCCACCGACTCTCCTCACAGGTTATCTCCAAGCACCCAGGAGGTCTCATCCTCATCCATTCAGAAAGAGCCCAAACGAGGCACAAAGAGATCGGAGGTGCTAACAGACAAATGCTTTTCTATTTCCCAAGTAATGTAGCCCCAGAAAAGATTGAAAGTCTGCACAAAGACTCTAACAGAAAAAAAAGCAAATGAACGTAACCATCAGACTGTCAGGGTTTCTCACAAGCAACTTGCTGCAAGGAGCCTACTCCGTTCCCAACTCCAGTGCAACCTTGCCACGAGGAGAAGTAAGCCATCACACACGACCCACAGACAAACCAGGAGCCAGTGATTCTGCAAAGACTGACATTCTGGCAGGGTCTGCATGAAGTAAGCAAGCAAACATTATACCGTATCACCTGACTTCTCAGAAATAATTGCGAAGCCAAGATCCGCGCTGGAAAATGCAAATACATGTACAAGTGTGTGGGGGCAGGCAATGGGGCTAAGTCAACAGGTAGCTGGATTTCTTATTTTGATCCTCGTATCAAGGGAGAAGGGTGGGGACGGCCCACCGATTCTGGGACACTGCTACAGGCACCACCCAGAGCAAGTATCAGGGAGTAGCAGTTGGAGATGATACTGAAACAAGGGAGGACAAAGTCTGCAGTGTCTTCTCTTGTTTTTTCTTCAGCCTTCACCCCTAGCCTGCTGCTTAAAAGCAGCACGATAGAAAATGCCCTCAAAGTACAGGTGATAGGGAGAAAAATCATGTCTTCTTCAGGCAAAGGTTTCTGCTTTCTCCGTTCCTGTTCTATTTCTAGAAAAACAAACAGCAACTTGCGAGCTTTCTGAAGACCAATGGAAAATTTTTCTTCAGTCCCACACAGCACAGAAAGCTACATCCCCTCTTCTCAGATACACCTAGATAACAGAAGCTACATTGTATGATCTATGCTTATCAGTATTTTACATTTTAAAACACTCCTCACATCCGAAGTTCCCTCCTCCTTCACCAAGGAAGGCAGTCTGACACCTTCCTTAAAGGTCTACCAGTGTAACCTTGCCTGTCCATATGCTATATGGATCTCAAATCATATCCCTAGGGTTTCCTGTCCAGACCTGCAGATCCCTGAGAATCCCCTCAGCAGTTGTAAAGACAGAAACCATGTTTTGAACTTTTTCCTGGCCCTTTCACAGAAACCAGAATCTTATTCCTCTCCTACAGACAACGGCCAAGGGTAGGAAACAGTCAATCAGAAGACCAGAATCACAAAGTTGGTATTTGAAGGCAAGGTGATGGCTTCTCCTTCTGCTCTCAGAGAGCACAGCCAGGCGAGCTGCCCTGCCTCGGCAGCAGTGCTCCTGCAAGCCGAAGCACGCTGGTGAGGAGGGCCGGCCACAGGACTCCCTGCGGATGCATGTGTGCATGCATGTCAAGGCAAGCACCGTCAGAGCGAGCCTCAAAGGCTGTTCCGGTGCAACTTCATGTGCCCACGAAGTTTGTGTGTGGGCTCCTGCTGGCAGGTGTGCAAGAAGCCACCACACGTGCATGTCTGACAGCCTGACTGTGTAAAATACTCCAGGAAAATTCACGTGCGTGGCACGTGGAATCCTTTGGGGGCTGACACATTTCTGCATGTATGTCCCTGGCAACTAAGATACACTACAGAACTGCCACAGAAGCCTACCTCTTTGCCCGCATTGTATAAAGGCCCTTAGGTAGACTGTTTAAATTCCAAACGTTTTCCTTTAAATGTATTTTATGCACATTTTTCAAGATTACACTAATTCAATTTATTTCCTAAGTTAATAACAATTTTTGATAAAGCCTAAAACAATCACTGGTCTCTTCCAACCTAGACAATTCTATGATTTAAACAAACAAATACACAGCCTATCCAAGCAGCACATGGTTGCTGGAGAAGGTTTAAATTAATTCCCAAACTCAAGGAAGTCACTAAGTCCACAGAATCAGAATTCACTGAAGTACCAAAAAAAAATCTTTCTTTAAAAGTCAGAAAGATTAGTTTCTTCAATTCACTTACAAAATTAGTTTAGTTCACTTAAAGTTGGGAGAGGCAGCATAAAATGAGGGTAGGCGTTTCTCTCTTCCAGTCTCTGAATAAAAACAAGACAAGGGAGGATGAGTTATGCTCATTCTAAGATCTGGAAGGACACAATGACCAAAAACAATGAGTTCATTTTGTTAAGTACAGATAACACTACCCTGTTAAAATAAGTCAGTTTTAATAGCACGCACTCCAACAAACTTATTTTCTCTTCTGTATCCAGTGCATGATTTGCATGATTATGGTCTAATTATTTAAAAAATTGCATATTTAATTTGACCTTTTTATTCAAATGCAGTTTTGTACAAGTCACAAGGAGAGAAATTATTCACCTAGTAAATACAAATGACCATTTTCTAATGTAAACATTTACTGAGGCTTAAATGGGTGTATGTAGATACACTGTATCATCCTGTTTAGCAAGAAGTAGCAATAGATGAGCCTAACCAATTAGAATAAACCTTCCTTTTATATTAAATGCAAAACAAAGCTTAAATGAATTTATTTAAGTCACCAGCTTTAATTATGATTTATATCACTAAGTGAGAAGCCTTGATTTAAACCATTTAACCTTGTTTGTTTCATGGTTGTGGTAGGACCAGTGGGCCAAGACTGCTGCTCTCTCTGGAGGGAGAGAGGATACAACTTCCATGCCCAGTTCATTTCAAGAAATTTTACAAGTATATTTGCCAATATTTTTTTAAAACCTTAAAACAAACCAGAAAGCCTTACATGCCAGGAGACACCTACTCACTTGTCAGTCATCTGCTTTAGCAATCAGTCTGATACTCACCTAACATCTTTTATTTACATCTCAGAGAAGTTCCTCTGCGTACACAATACAACCTGACTCTGCAGCGTGGTTTTCAAATTGCTTCAATCCTCACATCCCACGAGACAGTTCTCCTACTTAATCCTACAGATGCTAGTTTTGCTCTGTTCAAAACAAGAATTAGATTTCTCATTCTCTATCACTGTTCTCTTAATTTCTTCATCAACTTCCCACTAAATAAACATATATTTTCCCATCCCTTAAACATACTGGAAGGTCTGCAGCACTCTGCTCTCCTCTGTGCCCTACGTTAATTGGCTTTTGCCCTCCCTAAATAAGATGCTTTGAAGTATACGCTGTCAAGCTTTTAAGTGATTTATGAAGTTATACCGTAATTGAGTATATCACCTTAACATTTCCTTTTTGACATTCAATAAAGTAATTTTGCTTTACATGAAATCTGTTTTTGAGATCTCCAGATCTAAAAGTGCAAGCTACACTGGCTCCAGGGGTGTCTCCTCTTTAGTGAGGACACAAGAAAAGAATTTGTCTGTGCTCCAAAAATGGAAAAAAGGTTATTTTGTCCTGAGCAGGAAGTCACAGAACAAAAACCACACAGGAGTGCTAAAGTAACCCATCATACCACTTCTAATGCAGAAAATTTTAAGACCTGCCAAAATATGGACAGCGTCATCTAATTTAACAATATTATACACATCTCTCAAACCCAAACTGACTACAATACAGCTTCTAGCTGCATTAACTGCAGAAAATGCAAGTCAAATGTTGTACTCGTATATTAGCAGAAGTATGACCAAGTTCAACCTGTTTGCGGACTAAACACAGACCTGTACCTGTCCGCAGGAAGAATTCCCCTGCATTCCCTCCCAAGATGAAGTTCCTTCCCAGTGAGACAGTTTCCACAGCCAACAGAATATGAATCCGCCTTCCTAAATTATTGGGCTGCGAAGAAAACAAGGTAACATACCCTACTGCAGACCAGCAGAACATTTTCCCCCAACGAAACAAGATATCTTTGCATAGAATCATAGAATGGTTTAGGTTGGAATGGACCTTAAAGATCATCTAGTTCCAATCCCCCTGACATGGCGGGGGGGGGGGACGACGACAGCTACGACAGGTTTCACCTCAGTTCTGAAACACTGTTTTTTCTCCAAGATTGTCAGGTCTGTGAATCTTTTTACTTGGGGGTGGGAGGGAAGGGAGGGAGAGTGACATACAATCCAGTAAGCTTTCCTATTCAACAAGCAAAGACCCACACATCTGCAACAATGAGACTTTCACAGCAGCTGCTTCCAGAGCAGAAAGCAGGATCACCCTTCAATGCATTCAAGACAAAGCACATTATATTCTATATTCTTCCTTGGGCAGTTGAGAGCACTTCTTCTGAAAACCAGCAACCTTAAATTCAAAACTTAGAATTTTGAAAACTGTCAATCTTGACAGCCATACAATCACAGACCAGATCTAATTACAAAAGACATGACTTTAGAGGTCTGAGACCATCACCACTGGATCAAACATTTAACAACAGCAAAAAAAAATCATCCTTCTGTTTACCACAGATTAAGCGTGCCTAGTTGTGAGGACTAATCCTAGAGAAAAAGTCTTTCCTGGGAAAAAGTCATAGCCATCAAGTGCACTTTAACACACTGGGAACACGACTCTTCCTGCAGGTGTGAGATCAGGAGAAGGCAGCAAACTCACGCTCTGTACTTGCACGGCTGCATGCCTGTTCTGCACACACTCTGCCTGCCTCCTTGCTGCACAGCCAGCTGGTAGAGGAAACAGGCTGACAAGGCGCAGAAAGCTGCGGCAGCAGTAACTGGAAATAACTGACAACGGTAACCCAAGGCACACAGCCAGGACACACTAATTCTGTGATAAAGTTTCCCGTTTCTTATTTTCTTTTAGATTAAGCAATTTTATATATATATAGTCTGTGCCACGGTGCTTCTCCTTGTATCCCTTCACAATACAAGTAGCTGCAGGTTTCCTCCGACAGCTACAGAAGTCCCAAGCAGCTCCACAACAACCCATGTTCTGTCCTACCTGAGGCCGGTTTGGGTTTATTCCCCTCACCTTTTATTTCAGGGGGCGTGGGAGGGAGAAGGTTGTTAATTATTTTCACCCCTGCTTTTCTCCTGCAAAAGCTGGCCTTCCTGTATGAAGGCGCATGTCCACATGAGAAAGAAATATCACCGAATTCAGTGCCAGATTTCAAAAAAGGGATTACACCAGGAAGCCACACAGTCAGTCTGCCCTCACAAGTTGTGCGGCAGCAGTAATCTTCTGGCGAACGTGCCGCAGGTGTGATAGCAGAGAAGCGCGTCAAGGCCAAACCCCATCTGGTCCTGGCACGATGTGTACCATGTCCAATGCCCTTTCCACAGCCCAAAGGAAAGAAGGGCTGAGCTCAGCAACGCTCGTCTGAAGCTTTCAAACCACATTTGCTTCCCTAACTAAACCATATTTTTTTCTCCTTCTACCTCACCGGGGGGTTATGTCTTAAGACTCAGTTACTCCACAAACCAAGTCCCTCACTCAGTAAGAGAAGCAAAAAATAGCTTTTCCTTTTTCTTCTGTCTGGGCTCAAGTGCTCTGTCTGTTCTCCTTCTCCCTAATACCTGTGTAACAGCAGATATTCCACGTACCTTGGAATAAGCAGCAAAGCCAAGAATCCCTACAGACAAACATAACCTGCAGTCATAGCCAGAAACCGGCTGACACGCAGTGATCCAAACGGTTAGTCAGAAACATGACTCAGTGTTGGAGACTCCCTCAAAAGAGCCTTGCAGTGAAGGGCCCAGCTGTGCCTTTAGGAAAAAGAAAAAAGGGAGGGAGGAAATTTCAGGGGGTAAAGTATTTCTCTTTCACCAGTGATCCAAGGTTTGCTTCTGGCCCATAATGAAATACCTATTGTCACAGATCTGTGGACCTTAACACAACGAGTGGCAGCGAAATGGCACAATTAAAAGTCATCACCAATGCCAGCAAAGTTACCTTTCAACAGCACCGTGCAAACTGACGGCTGTGCGGACAAGTTCGTGACCCAGAAAGCTCACGATCTGGGTTGACAGGATACAACAGGTGAACGAGACACAGAAAGGCAGAGCTGAGCAGAGCAGACAAGGGAAGAGGAAAGCTAACAAGTTACCACAAAGCAAGTAAACATCTCCGCTCTGCAGCTGACAGCACCTCACGGACAGCAGAGGTCCAGGCTCTTTGGATGCACGAGTAACTGATACCCCCTCCCTAAACGCCTGCTCTACCTCGCCAGGTCCATCCACCCGCTGCTGTTGTCGCCCATCCTCCGACCTCTTTAGCAGGGGGACCCTCTCCACCGGTGCGGCTGCGCAGCCGCTGCCAACCCCAGCCGGCAGG
>NW_009647046.1:2817463-2826153 GCF_000708025.1 Charadrius vociferus
CAGGAGGTCAGTGCCGGGGCTCGGGGTGGGGGGGGGAGGACGGGCGGCAGCACCGGGCCTCGTCTCGAAGTGTGTTTGTTTGCAAGGTCAGGGGAACTAAACGGGAATCACGGTGCTGCGTCGTAGCTGGTACTTGTTTCTCACTCGAGATTGGGAGATTTTTGTTACTTTTCGTCACGCCAGTTGGCAAGAATGCAGCCTGTGTTTGCCTTCCCCTCCCCAGAGCACTTCAGGTAGAGGCTCACGGCAGTCTGGACACAGAAGCAGTAGTTACTGCCCAGAAGTGACCCTCTCCTTTGTTTCCACCTGTAAAGTATCAACGGCTTCAGTCCCCCCCAAAGGTGTTCATTTTGCTCTCTCTCTCTCTCCAGGATGTTGCCACACCTTATAACAGTTCTTGAGAAACTGGTAGGTTTCTGTTATAAAAAGGTGTGGAGCCCTTGTGGAACCGTGTGCTAAGCACAGGAGGAGATTTGAAAGATTAAAAAAAAAAAAAAAAAGGAAATAGAAAATCCCCACACACACACTCCATACCCCTGCTGGTTGATCAAAGAGGTGTGAGTCAACTGGACCATGAGCAAGTGTTACGGTGAGCGAGAGGAATGCTGTCCCGTGGTTGGGATGGACAGCGGGCAGTCAAGACCTCCTCGTCCCACCAGTGGCTCTGCATCGGTTCCATTATTTTACCTGAGCTCACTTTGGGTAATTGACCAGATAGGGGAAATGGAGAATCCCCGTACAATTTTCTGTCTTTGTTTCCCCCCTTTTTGGGCTCCCCAGAAAATACCCAGCTTGCCATAGTTCAGATTATATTCCTTCTTTGACACTTGCTTCATCAACAAAACTTCCAGCATCAGCTCAAACACAGATCCTTTAACCTTCCTCAGTGGTTCCTTTCTCAACATGCTTCGCTCTTGTAAAGCTTTTTGCCAGCTGAAACTGTTTTCCTTCTCTTGCTTGAGAAGGGAAAACAAACGAAGCCATATGCAAACAAAAGCTGTTCTGCTAACTGAGCCCGGATCCCTGCTTGAGTTGAGCAACCTTCCTCTCAGAAGAAGTGTTGCCTCTGGGTGACATATGACCGTTTGTCACCTGACTCAGCGACAAGCTGGAGCCCTGGCAAAAGGTGCTGAAGAAAGCATGTATGCTTAGGGCTTAATTGTTTTTTATGACACTTCTAGAATTAGATCCTTTCCTTTTGAGATATTTCCTTTCTTCAGAGTTTACCTCTAATGAAAGCAATCCTGTCTAAGGTGTACAGGGTCAGTTGTTTTCAAGCCACAGTTAAGAGGTAAAAGTGGGTAGAAATTGTCAAAGACAACTCTTTTTCTTTTTTTTTTTCTCCCCTTGTGACTTGAGTTTTGAGATATCCTTCACATGGGAGATGCTACAGAGTGAAAATAGGTATTTTTCCTTATGTTTCTCTCTCCTCATTTAACATTTAAAAAAAAATAAATCCAAATCTTATCATAGAATCATAGAATGGTTTAGGTTGGAAAGCACCTTGAAGATCATCGAGTTCCAACCCCCCTGCCATGGGCAGGGACACCTCCCACTAGACCAGGTTGCTCAAAGCCCCATCCAGCCTGGCCTTGAACACCTCCAGGGATGGAGCTTCCACAGTGTCCCTGGGCAACCTGTTCCAATGCCTTACCACCATCAAAGTGAAAAAATCCTTCCTAATATCTAATCTAAATCTACCTTTTAGAGTTTGAAGCCATTCCCCCTCGTCCTATCACTACATGCCCTTGTAAAAACTCCTTCCCCAGCTGTCCTGTAGCCCCCCTTTAGGTACTGGAAGGCCGCTATAAGGTCTCCCCGGAGCCTTCTCTTCTCCAGGCTGAACAACCCCAACTCTCACAGCCTGTCTTGATATTGTATTTCATTTTTCTGGGTTTTTATTCTTGTTTCAGATTCAGCATGCTGATTTCTGGAACATTCTTTCATGATTCCCCATGTGTTCCTCTTGCGTTGTCACTGGTTTCTCTCCAGTTTCTCCCTAAGTCTTTTCAGTACACAGAATACCAAAGTTTTGCCATTTTGACCTTCTGAACTTTTCTGTATTTTTCTCATTTCTTTTTTTTTTCTGGCTCAGATCTCTCTCTCTGCTCTCTGGAATGAGAAGTCTTCGCCCATTAATCCCAAGAGCCCACAATGATCTGTAAATATAGTGCATTTCTTATCTGTGCCCATCATTATCTGTATCTCTGTCTTGCCCTTCTCTGACTCTGCCTCATATTCGGACTCCTTTCTGTCTGTAATCTCCGCACAGTGCATCTGACTGTGCCACTGATCCCAAACAGACTGCTCCAGTATTACACACCAAATTGTCTTTGTGTCCGTCCTTACTGTTTTGTCCAGGTTGACATCAGCAGGCTTGGTCACTTCAACTCCTGTTATCCTGTTGTCTGTGAGCAGGGCACTTGGCAATGTTCCTTCAGCGAGCGCATCGTCCTCCGTGCGAGCACCACCGCATTACTAATGGTAATGTAGTCTGTCCCTGTCCTGGCAGATCTTCATCCGCAGCACAGACTGTGATCGGACGCTGATGAGTGCGGAGGCCAATCTGGCAGGCCTGTATCCCCCCGAGGGACACCAGATATTCAACCCTAACATCTCCTGGCAGCCTATCCCTGTGCACACAGTGCCTGAGTCCGAGGAAAGGGTAAGTTAGTCTCAAGGATACGTACTGACTACTCAAGTAGTGTGTTATGCTGACTTCTCCAAAAGTCTTTGCTTCAGTCTTGATTCAGATTGTCTTGAACTTCTGCTGGGACCTGCTTAGCAAAGGTTCTTCTGTTCTCAGAACAAGATGAGAATTCAGGGGCTGTGTTCGCTCAGCATGTTAGTTGCGACACCTCAGCAGACCACACGCGATCCAGAATATGTTAGAAGGCAAGACTTGAGGCTGTTTATAGCTGCATCCCGCGAGTCAGGGTTTTGTTACAGTTGCGCGTGTTGACTGCAAATTCTGTACTTCAGTGTTCTCGGTGACCTAGCTGCTCTTGTTGTCTCTGCCCAGCTACTGAAGTTTCCTTTGACCCCCTGTCCACGGTATGAACAGCTACAGAATGAAACACGGCACTCGGCAGAATACATAAATAAGACCAAAGAGAATTGGGTAAGTGATTATTTGTATGAGATAAGGTAGTCTTAGGCTCATAGTTCAAGTATTATCACCCATCTATATAACCACGGCTCTGAGAAAAGGGTAGGAATACCTATGCATGTAATACAGTATAAGATTAGAAAACTGAAGGCCTTTCTCTGTTCTCATACCTACAGCAATTCCTGCAGATGGTGGCAAATGAGACTGGGATCCGGGATGTCTCTCTTGAGTCTGTTTGGAGTGTGTATGACACACTGTTCTGTGAAGTAAGTTTGGCCATCATCTGACAGCCACGGGAATTTGGTTTTTAGGGCTCACTAGATTTGGTAGAAGATTATTTTGAAAAATCCTGTAAGACAACTTTTCATCATTCCCACCCTACAGTTAGAAGTAATGTTCTATTTTCAGAATAATAACAGTTCCTACTCACCAGAGGCACGTGCCAGGAATTACCTACTTCTGCACCCTATAACCTCCCACTTTGTAGCTTAGATATATATCATGCCAGAGCCAGAAAAAGTCCCACCTGCATAATAAGTATCTCTTTTGAAAGTCCCTGCAATCTGAAATCTTTAGATCTCGGTGGACAAGTCTGAGTTAAGTAAGGTAGAAATGAGATCTCTGGAAAACTGAAGGAGCGTTAACTTTATGATTTAAGTTGGGGGCTTAAATTGGGACTGTTCCTGGTTCTACCTCTCTGTTACTTTAGATCAAGATTTTTTCTTTCTGCTTTTCTGTTAATGCCACCTCTAAAAGAAAATAATGCTCTTCTAGGTTAAGTGGGGTTCACCCACATCTGGTTTTTGACCTATTCTGAGGTTTGCCAGATGTTACCCTTTTACTCTCTGCGGTGGGGCACCAAACTCTATATTCACGTGGAGGTTTTTTTTGAAAGTGCATCTCAGGAAGGCTTAAACAAAATAAAAAACTGGGTTAGCTGTGCTGTGCTAAAGTAAAGGTCACATATCCAGAAGACTTACAGTTGTTGCACACGAGTTTATTTGTGTATCACTATACAGCATGATGAAGTACTAATGAGATCTTTCATGTCAAACTAGCTAATTGCAGAAGAAGCAGTAAACCCAAGCATTTTGACACATTGGTGCTAATTCTATGGAGGTGCCAGGCTACTAAGCTTGCTGGCAGTGGTATACAGTGGTATGTACTCATGTGGGGATGTACAAGACAAATCTGCATGGAATTGCACTTTGCTGAGTAAAGTGGCAGCTTGAGTTGCTGCAAGCTGAGAATATTTCAGTCCAGAGCTGCACTGCACTATGTAAATTTGCCCTTTGTATCACAGACCCGATCTCCTGTCTTGTAACGATCACAGTGAAGCAACTTCTGCGGTAACAAAAAAAATCCTTTGGTCAAAGAGACCAAGGATTTAAAATCTTCTTCGTTTTCAAGACTCAATTAATGAGCTTGCAAATTGGGCCCGGAAGGCCAGCTGACTATAATCCCCAAGAACTTGGAGAATAGCTCAGTGTCCCAAAATGAAACCAGAGCATTCTGGGGGAGTTTTACCCTCAAAACTATACCCTCGGGCTGATCAGTCTCTTCAGCTGCTTTGGGCTTCCTCCTATTTTTTCAGTCTTACTAACAGTGCCCTGAAAAGAAGGATTGTTTTTCTCACCTGAGCCAGTAGAGTCATTCTGCCATCTGGCTGGAGAAAATAAAAAAGTCCAAGAAATAGCTGAACTTACCAGCTCTTCTCTTTGTAAATTAATGAAAAACTAACTATATCTAAGTTGCTGATGGGAATTTCTCCAAGCCACTCAGACAGAATGGGCCCTTAAGGATATTCAGCCTCATCTTCTGGCAGTTTAATGGGATGTGGCATAGCAAATTGCTCCAAGTAATGCCAGGGAACCACAACTCCTGTTTTTCTGCCAGTATAACTAATCCTTTCTTGTAATGGGTTGGCTGCAAAGCAAATTCTTCTCTTGGTTCCCAGTTTGGTATATTCTGGGTTTGAGTACTGGGCTTTGTCAGCGGTACATCCCAGTATTACATCTGCAGAGCTGTTGCTAACTTTCTCCAATATTATTCAGTGGCCCTCAGAGCCTCTGGGGAAATTCTGCTGCAGGCACACCAGAAACCTTGAGTTTGTGCTCTCTCAATTATTTTTTTTTTTTTTGACTGCATGCCATCTGCAGGGCAGAATCAGCCCCATGTACAGTAAATGCCCTAAGATTATTTTATCAGTGTTAACGACATAACACTGCACTCCAGTTGTGCTTTCACAGAAATGTACCTCCTAGATTTTAATCTTTATGCTTCTCATTATTAGTTTCTGAAACAACATTAAAATCCACATATATTCTTTGTATGCAGCACAGCAGCATGAGGACAGAAGCATAGAAGGGGCATATTTAAAATAATAGAGGAAATCAGTAGCAGTACAGGCGGGACTCCAGACACCTTGACTCCCATTCTGTGATTAATCTGCAATCCGTGCTGCCTACAGATGAGTATTCTGTTTCTCTTTCTAGCAAGCACACAAAATGGATTTGCCCGTATGGGTGACACCGGATGTCATGACTCAGTTGAAGCAACTAAAAGACTTTGGTTTTGAATTTCTCTTTGGGATCCACAATCGGGTAGAAAAAGCTCGTCTGCAAGGCGGTAAGTGCACCGGGGAGGGAGCTTTGTGCTGCTCTGTCTAGCTTTTGCCTGTTATCAGCTGTTCCCTTTCCTCAGGGGTCCTGCTGGATCACATAAGGAAAAACCTAACCAAAGCAGCGAACATTTCTGCCCGCCAGAACCTGAAACTACTTGTCTATTCAGCGGTAAGTCAGAGCTTGGGGGCTAGCTTTTATCCATCTCCTCCTCCTCACAGGGGATTGGGGCTTGGTGATAGTTTTAACCCTTTCTGGCTTCTCTACAGCCCATGCAGTGACCAGGACATGCATCTTTGCCTCTGGCTGGGTGGGATGTGCAGGATCTGGCATCATTCCTCTGGGGCTCCTGAGGAAAATTCCCAACCTGCGCTTTGTTCCTGTTAGCTCAGGCTCGTGGATGAGACTGGCAGACTTTGGGGAGTCACTGCTGTATTTATTTGGTAGATGGGTTGATGCTACTCAGACGTGCTGTTTCAGCAGTGTAGATACAGAGTCATCCCCCTTTTCCAGCAGTCTACTGACTGGAAAGTCAAGCATCTCTCCCAAATTGCTCCCTAGAGATTAATTCTTAAAGAACAATGCAGGATATATATGGCTGTGTTTCACTTCCGCCCCTTCTCTGGCACCACAGATCACCATTCTAGCAGTACAGTTCCTCTCCCTTCTTCCAGATGGAAGTTACAAAGGTGACATCCCCTCAGCACTGCCCTGTCTGTTACTGGTATGGTCTGAGCTGCCCTGCCACATCCGCAAGGGTGACTGATTTGGTTTTTTTCCCTCTTTCTCAGCATGACACCACACTTGGGGCACTGCAGATGGCTCTAGATGTCTACAACAAGATTCAAGCACCATACGCCTCATGTCATTTATTTGAGCTGTACCAAGAGGATGATGGGTGAGGGCTGCAGTAAAGACATCTGCTGTGATTTCACATCAAGGATTAGATACCCAGGCTAGGCTCCACCCTAGGGGGATGCAATCTTGCTCCTAGTGGCAGACTCATAGGAGAAAAACCACCACCAGAATAAAGGAAAGGGTGTGCATATTGAGTGTTTGGGAAGGGATGACTCTAGCTGGAGAGAAAAAAAACCATCATCTAGCTGTGTTTTGTTTTCAGTAACTTCTCTGTGGAGATGTTTTTCCGCAACGAGAGTGGGAAGGAACCTTTCCCACTGACAATCCCTGGCTGTCAGCATAAATGCCCACTGCAAAGATTCTTGGAACTCACAGATCCTGTTGTTCCCCAGGACTGGGAGCAAGAATGCCAGGTAGCAAGCAGCATACACGACACAGGTGAGCCCAGGCTTGATGAGCGTGGCAGAAGGGGAAAGCTTGGATGATACCATGTTGACCACTTGTTTTCTCCCTTCCAGAACTGTTTGTGGGTCTGGCTGTGTGTGGATCCATTCTCCTTCTCCTTATAATCCTCCTGTTGACTGTACTCTTTCGCATACAGTCTCAGCCCCCAGGCTACCGGCACGTTTCCAATGAGGGAGAAGAGCAGGCCTGACAGTTGCTTCAACTCCTTCCCAGGCAGTAGGGGGGAGCAGCGTTGCCCCTAAGGATGATTGGGCTCCTTCAGTTACTGAGCATTCTTCTGCTTGGGCCATTGCTTCCCAGAATGAATCTGGACTTGATTTTTGGATGCTTTCTAAAGGTGACGTCCCAGAGAGAGAGAGGACTGAGCTGCTCTAATGGAAATGACACCTTAATTCTGAAGCCAGTATACTGCGTGGTGCCCCCAGTCCTCCTACAGCTTACCTAGTCTGGGATTCCCAACGTGGCCAGTTGGAGCTGGTCCAGAGTTTTCCTCCTTTCAGTGACTGTAGACTCTACCACTCACCATGACTGTGGCAGAGGGGCTTGGACCTCCAGCAGCTGCCACATCCAGTGCAGTCAGGAGTTGCATCTCTCTTCAGGGTCAGCCTGCTTTGTGTTCTTTTCTCTCAAGCCATTGGGCTGATGGTGGGAAGGCTGGGCTTGGAGCAGAGAGCCCAGTTCACCAGCAATGCACGAGACTCATCTACTGTCCATGCAGAGGGAACTGCTGCAGATGATGGCAGACAGTGAAAAGTGTTTCTTGAGGTTGCTGCTAAGTAGTTGCTGCTGGCAACTGGTCTTTTTTTGTTTTTTTCATCTCCTCACATTGTGGTTCAAGAGAGAACTGGCCTGGAATCAGGATGAGATTGAAAACCTGGCAGTAGTTTCTACGATTCAGCTCAGAGTAGGTTACAAATGATCCAAAGAAGTTCTAAGTGCATCATCAGAGAGATGAGTTCCTGTGACTACAGGAAACCCAAACCCAATTTCTTATGCAATGTTGGCTCTAGAAAGGAGAGTCCCCGTAGATAAGAAATAGATTCAGCCTTTGAATTTGACTTCCCCACCTCTGAACTTGAAGTACCTGTTACAGGGAGTATCCTGTACTGCAAGCAGTCCAGATTTCAGCTACAAGCACATTCTGCTTTACTAGCAGCATGTTTTTATGCTGTAATTAAAGAGATGTAGCAGAGCTGTTTACCTAAGAGTAGTTTAAATGCCAAGTTCTGTAGTTTTTCTTCCCATCTTCCCTACTGGATGGACAACAAACAAACAAAAAAACCCTATTAAGGATCAGAGTTTGCAGGTGACAATGGATCCCCTAATTTGCTGTGCTTTGGCATTTTGTCCGAAGTGTGATTCTTTCTCCAGGCTGGCCTCTCTGTGCGCACTGCAGCTGCTCTGGGGAACTTCATGCCAAGCGCGCACCACCTGCCTTGTAGGTTTTGGCAGAAAATGAGAGACTGCAGCAGGCACGAGAAGCACAGGCTCTTCACATGGTGATGCTGCACATTCACTTCCCACTTTTACTTCCCTTTCTGCTGCAGTTCCCTTCCCCTCTTGGCGGCAGAAGACAGTTCTTAGACTACAGACGTTTGCTTTTCTTCCCCTATGGAGTACCGTGGGGACTTTTCCCT
>NW_009647046.1:2826164-2841347 GCF_000708025.1 Charadrius vociferus
TTCCCTACATCATAATCGGCATCTACTAGCATGGGAACTCTAAATCAGCAGAAGCAGCTTGCTGTTCTCAGCATCTTTATCACCTTTTTGTCCTCTGAAGATATAATCTAGGTCTCCTGCACAGCAAGACAGTCATAAAGGAGAAGCTACTGCCTATGAGAACAGGCACAAGAAAGAGGTAATAGAAAGTGCATTTAGGACGACCAGACCTGTTATTTTTAAAGGGAGCAAATTTTGCACATGCAGAGCACATGTTTCTATGATGATTTAGACATTTTGACTGTGAATGACTTTCTGTAATTGTTCCAATACATTTCCTTTTCATTATTAAAATCAAATTCACACTGAACTCTACTCCTCTTTTTCTCTAAGAGTTCACAGGGCTAGCACCAATGTGCTCAGTGTTGGAGAACAGGGAGAACTTACGCAGTATACCCCCTCCCAAAGTAAATCCCTGATTTACAATCCCACTTACAGCAGCGGAAGAATGAAGACAAACTATTTTTGACTGCAGCAACCATGTGTAGATACAGCTTATAATGCAACCCATCCAACGTGGAAGGGTCTGTTGTAGTCACACTGCTATGGCTGATATTGCCACCACTGTTCTAGGTCTCTTAGCCCTCCTGCAGAAAGGTCAATAACTTCTTCCCCCCTACAAAAGCCGTTCAGCAGAACGCTCACAGCAGCCACTCTGTATCAAAGAAGGATTTCAATTTAGTACAAAACTTTATTAATACCAATACTGCGAAACTATAAAAGTGAACATAGAGAATCTGAGCGGGCCTGGAGCCTGTCCCATCCATCAACCTCTGGGACAGCACTGAGGCCCCAGACAGCCTTGTAAACAAACTAGAAAAAGCAAAACTTCAGTTTAACAGCAGTCTTGAGATTTGGCTCCGAGCATGGGTGTTTGGAAGAAATTCCTCATTTCTGCTTTACAACACTTCTATCCAACATCCTGAAGCACATAGGCATGGGTGAAAAAGATTACTTAATCAGTGGCATGAAAAAGCCAAGACCTCTGAAAACAGTAACTACAGCATCAGTAGATTCCCAGCTGCATACTGCCCTTGCATCCCCTGAGGCAGGTAAAGAGCTCTGGCAGCATCATGTTCTTTGTGATCTAGTTAAGTAGCTGCAAGCACAGCAGAGGCTAAGCCTGAGGTCTTGACAGATGCACATTTTCCAAGAAGCTCGCATACAGGAGAGGTTGGTGTTCCCTAGGCTACCCAAGCTACCCATCGCCCCTCACCCCTGTGAACAGTGTCTACCTTTTCAGGACATCAGCTTTGTTAGCAAAGGGTTTCTCTGCTCAGTTTGACAAGAACAGGCTGGAGACCCTGCCATCAGCTGCTCCACAGCAAACTACAGGAGATGGTAACCTCTGACAGGTGATGACAAGCAAGCAGATGTGGCAGGCTGGAAGCAGGAACTTTAGCAGGACCTGAGAACGTCTTTGAAGTTTTCCTAGTGCCTCCAAAAAAGGGTGGCAACTCCACTTGGAGGAGGAACTGGGTACTGACACAACTTTCTAGAAGGGGAAGCAAAGGGAATCAGGGAAGCAAGATCAGATCCAGGGAGGAAGGACAAAGTAGAAGCCTAATGCCCTGCACGGCTTATACTGCCCATTGCCAACACTGAATTTGTACCCTGTGATCCAGAAAGGATCAAAATACTAAATCAGTTCTATAGATCCTTCCCTTTTCGCTTCCTTCCCTGTGATTTAGAATCGTTGCTTTTTGTCCTCATCTCCTCCAGCTCCCAAGGCAGTAAGTTAGCTTTGAGTTTGCTTGTCCCAGGGTTTGCCTGCCTCTGCCCTCCACGTCTGGACAAACTCCAGCTTCCAATCCCCTGTTCTGTCATGGCTTTCAAAAGATGTTCTTGCTTCTTGGCCACCATCTCCTCCCGGCTCCAGATCAGAATATTAAAGCCTGAGACAGAAAATTAAACACTGTGCATCAGAAACTCTACATCAAATATAATACCTTAGGCTATGTCACTAAAATGCCAGAAATTCAAAATGCTTTGTCTGTTCTAAGACATTTCCAAGGTACAGAGGATCCAAAGACATTTATTGCAGACACTATCTCCGCACAGCTGCAGAAATTTGATCTAATTAAGAAACATAATCAAGTAATTCCTAATCTCATCTGTCATGGGTCTAAGACTTAAATCTATAGGCAGATCCCTTAATCCCATACAGCCTGCAAAAAACTGAGTCATCTTGCCTCTTCAGCCTAGGAAATGAGATAAATTAAATGAAGAGAGAGGGCACAGCCTAGCAAGAAAAAGCTTCTCCCCTCCCATTATTTTCTGCTGCTGTTCCATGGCCGGCAGATGGCAGCGGCTCCCTGCTGCGGGGAGGCTTCTCACTCCTCCAGACTTCGTGCTCTCAGGAATGTTTCACAGATGACTAGCAACCTGTTTTCTAACTGTAGAGGCATAAGACTGAAAAGAAAATCTTGATCTCTTTTACAGATGTAGGAAATTATAGAGGACCGCTAGCAAGTGGGATTTGGGAAACCCTCATTCACAACTTGCTTTAGTCTGGAGAAACAAGCCTGCCCTTTTCTAGGACTGGAACCCACCTGTCCTTAATGCCCGCGGTTCTCTTTACTTACCCATGCCAGAAGCCAGTGTGTCTCCCATAGGGTTAAATTTATTGAGCTGAAAATGGAAACACAATGAGAGTCTGTAAGAGCATCACTCCTTATGTAACAGAGTCATAAGAGCACCACGGCTTATGTAACAGCAACAAACCATCTGGAAAACCCAATGTCCCCTAAAGAGTGTCACAGAAAACCCACAGGTGACCATGGACCAGACCTGCTCGAGTCAGCAGCTTTAGCGGGCAGCCATACCCCCACAAGAGCATGAGTCTGTCACAAGTAAAGAGGATACTCCTATTGTTCTAGTCCCTAACCCATATCTCTTGGCTGTGGTTCAATACACAGTGGTCCTTTTAGCTGCAGCGCTCAACTCACCGAGATGATACCAGAAGCATTTGGATCATGGAGTTGACAAACCATCTCCCCGGTGTTTCCATCAAATACATCAACAGTTCGTAGCTCATTCACTGTGTACCCTGGGAACTTAGGGTCTGGGTAGCGACCTGCGACAATGAGGTCATAGCGAGGATGCCATGTTGCCTAGTCATAGAGCAGAGTGACATGGAGTTAAGAGAAAGGGACAGAGCTCATACTGACACCCACCAGGCAACCGGCAGTGTGAGCAACAGTTTGTACATCCCACCCACAGCCTGAAGAACATGGGTATCCTCAAAACATCCACCCTGACCAGAAATCGGACCATTTCTGATTTAGAGCCGGCTGCTAGCACCAAGCGGGATACTCCTCTCAGACTGCACTAACTCACCTTAATAGGTGTGAGGTGCTGAAACTGCCGATGTGGATGTGGGATCAGATGCTGTGGCTTGGCCCAGTCTGAAGATGAGTATACCCTGATTTCACTGCGCTGGTCTGTGCTCAGGAGCTTGGCGCCATCCGTTGGGCTGAAGTAAGCTAGGAGAGGGGGACATTAAGGCAAATAAAAGATGACAATGCTGTAACTGACAAGAAACATGAAAGTCACATTTCTCTGATTGGAAACACATTGCTATTTCTGTAATAGGGATGTGCATACGGCCATGTATCCCAACAGACAAGACTTTACCTGTCTCAAACAAAATTAAAGCTCTTACAAGCAGTAAGCTGAAACCTACAGTGCTGGGTTACATAGTAAGAATCATTATTCTGATTTTAGAATCACAGAAAGAGACATTGCAAAGAAAGGAACTTGCTCCTTCAAATGGAAAATTAGTGGAAAAGCTGGAGACACCGGCAGTTTGGACTTCCATGAACTGGTAAAACTTCACCCAAGAAACAGAGGTCTGAGTCCCATTCTCCACTTTTGTCAAAGGAACTGCGGCAATAAATTCAGGTTTCTAATCTCAGCCACTGCTGATGCTTCTACACACGCCTCTAAAGGCACAGTGCCAGTCTGTATAGCAAGTCTAAGACTGTGCTGTGGCTGTCCTATCCACCTCCCTGCCTCTGGCCACACATTCCCACTGCCTTCCTTGCTTTAACACTAGCTACTGCGCAACTTCGAATCTTATAAAAAGCTAACATTGCCACAACAATAAAAGCTGAGCTGAGTGGACTCTCTGCAGACATTCATACAATGAAATCCTTATCCGACTCACCTGCATTGACAGGTTTGTCATGAGGAAGCACATGAAGGAAATTCATTTTGTTTTTGATGTTTCTGAGGTCCCAGATTTTGACTGTCTGATCCACAGACGCTGTGGCCAACAACCACTCACATCGGGAGTTAAACTCCACATGAGTCACTTTCTTTTTGTGCAATTTCATCTTCCAAATCTGCAGCAGAGGAAATAGAAAATCACACAGGAAAAAATAATCAAGGCCTGGAATAAAGAAATGGAATAATAATCTACTAGTGCAGAGTAAAGAGGTCACACATTTACTGAGTAGCAAAACTTCTAAAATACACCGAGACTTTATCCACTGGAAACAAGGAGAAGAATGACCTTGGGAATTAATTATTTAATTCTAGGAGAACTCTGATCCACCAATTTATTACAGCTATGAAAAAGAAAAACACAATCCCTGATTCATGGAAGGAAGTATTAGTGCAAGATCACATCTGGAATACTTTATGCAATGCCAGTCTTCCACCTGCAGAAAGATTAAACCAAACTGCAACAGGTACGGAAAATGTGCTGTCAAGATAACAGTAAGAAGAAAGGGCCTGCTTTGCGGGAGAAGACCAAAAGAGCTTGCTTTGTTTATCATAGTAAAAAAGGTGAGAGGAGGCCTCTAGAAATACATCAGCACAGAAGCATGAGGGTAGGAGAAATATTTCAACTAACAAGAACAAATGGATATAAACTGTCCATGAATAAATTTATATCTGAAGCGGGAAGATTATTTCTAATCAAAAGGGTGAAACAGGCCCATCCTCCCTACAATAATGGGTATCTCCCAAGTGCACAAAAGACTGTCGCGTTCTTTCAGGAGAAAAAAAAATAAAGGAAGAAACTAACCTCGAATAAGCACAAATCATCTGGAGCCCTCCTGACTCTGCCCACTAATTTACACAGCTGCCTCTGGCCGCAGCTCATTGGGTGGTAAACTCTTACAGATGTTCCCCTTACAGGCAGGAGAAATGGTAATTCTGGTGTAACGGTACAGCAGGCTCTTGAAAGCAGGACCCGCTCCAATTATTCTCTTAATACGTTTCTGTACCACTTCAGACTCGAAGGCACAGCCTGCCTCTGCCTGCCCTCTCGTGTCTAATGGCAGTAGTGCAATTTCTATCCCACCTGAATTCTGCTGTGTACCTAGTGTACCTAACTCCAAGGTCATGGAAGGGTACACATAAAAGCAGTATCTCCCAAATGACGCCCATCAGTGCACTAAGTTTCTGGAACTGTGAAGGCTGTTGGCAGAGGGTGCTCACATCTTCACGTTACCCTGTAATTACTCTGGCCAGTAGCAAATACTGTTAAGGGTTAGCACACGACACAGTCCCTGCTCGGGAATTCTTACCATTACACTCAACAATGTGAAAATGTCTAATGAATGGCAGAAGTGGAAGACTTCTCACCACCTAGACAACGGGTGGACTCATCTCCTGAGCTGCAAGGTACTTGCTCCTCTTTTCAGGGTCCCTGTAGTGTAGGAAAGCACGTGAGCCATGAAGATTCCCGTAGAGGAGATGGTGCATGGAGCCATACAAACCTCTTCACCAGAAGTGCTGAGCAGGACCACGTTGCCCACATTATCACCTGTCACCACTGCACGGCAGCTTGCAGAAACATCAACACTGCAGTACCAGCAACTAGAGGGAAAGACAGAAAATCAGTGCTGCCTCTCACAGGCAAGTGATGGCAGCAGCGCTCTGGTTCACATCTTGCCCCTGACAAGGAAGACTGCAACAGATTGTAACTGCAATCTCCTGCCTGATGGTGTGGGCCTGAGTATCAGGAACGGGGATGGCTTATCAGCAACGCTTTCTGTTGGTGACTGAATATCAAATAACTTTCTAGTCATTTGTGAAGTGCTCATTAGATGGAGTGTGACACATTGGGACAGTGGAACATTAATAGAGGCTGAAAAGCCACTTGGTGCCTGCACATGGACACACCTTGGGAGAGATCAGAACATGCTTGTGACATTTACAAATGTACAGAAACAGCTTTAAAATGACGTTTTCCACAAAACACTGAAGCAGCAGTAAAGAAAAGACAAAAGCTTTGGACTGAAAAGTTGCACATCAAACTGTCTCAACTTCATACCCCAGGAAACAAAACTGAATAGAGATTTATCTGATAAAGACATACGTCTTAACGTCAGCTCTGCTGGGAGGGGAAAGGCAGTGAGAATAAAGCTGGGGTCCTTTGCGAACTTGTTGGGAAAGCTTCACACACAAAGATAAATTATTCTAGAATTCAAGGTGATGGAAATTAGCATGGTGAGCTTGAAGCCTCCAGAAGAGCAGCAGGGTAAACTCAATAACCTGAAACTCAGATTGTGCAGGAATGTTTTGTGGCTTTCCTATGCTGCTTGAGCTGCTACCGACAAACCTACAATGCTACAATGAAGAGGAGGAAGTTATCCTGCTCTTCCCACCTCACACTTTATGAAGTGAAAAGCTGTCATGATCTGCCAGACAGGAAATGGTGTCACCAGAAAGCTACACCACAAGACGCAGGCAGCACATTCAGCTACTGTAAAAGCGTGAGTCCCCTGTTGCTGCCTAGCTTGTCACCCACCCTGCAGTGCTAAGGTCAAGACCAGGAGCCCTGTCTCCAAGCTTCCTCACAGGACCGAGTCATACCAAGACTCTCCTAACACTGGCAAAGATGAAGATGTTAGACAGCAAAAGAAGCAGCACAGCATTAACCCCAAGGAATAGAGTATCAACCTTGCAGTGCTCCCTTCTCACCAAACATTATGGTGTTCATGGCCACAGTCCGGGGCACGGGAGATCACCTGCACCGCTCTGCCCTCAAGGTCCTGCAGACTTAGGGTGCCATCCCCTGATGCCACATAAAGCTTCACTGCCTCATAAGGACTGAACTTGATGTCTCCAAGAGAATCTCCTGGCCCTTTCTGGAATACACACAAAGCCAAGAGGCATCAAGATTAGAGTGGAAGACAAAATCTTAATACAACACATCATCTGGAACACACTGCCAGTTTCCCTAAGTACAACACACCACCTTCTGACAGGGCACATACATAAGAACTCTTTTTTTCTAATCTGTTTCCAATTTGAGTTATGTACATTCTGAGCCTTTAAGTTCAACCCCACCGCTTTGGGCTGCAAACCTCATTAGCAGCATTGCTTCTTGTGCTATGGGGGTAGGACTAATGTGCAGTGAACCCCCTGGCTCAGACCAAGCTTAAGATATCACAAGCAAAACCAGCACCATTCCATGCAGAAGCCAGATAAAAATCTCATGACAGCCCTGCACCAAACTTTTCTTACAGACTTCATTCACCAGTTCCCCAAGGCTGCTTCCACTGCTGTATCTGGTCTTTCTCAAGGTACCAGCAGGCAGGATGAGAACGGTGCAGGAGAAATCCTACTGTTAACCCCATGCCACAGGAATCTTATGTTATATTGTTATGTTATGCTATGCTATGCTATGCTATGCTATGCTATGCTATGCTATGCTATGCTATGCTATGCTATCTCAATCTATCTACTAAGGAAATGTGGAAACCCTACACAAAGACAGAAAAGAAGGATGCCAGCCAGGAGTCCCCAAATTCTTTGATACTCAAGTGCACTCCATCTGCTACTCACAAAGCAACTACTTAATAAAGTCTCACTGTAAATACTGGAGTTCAAGAAGCCGATGAAGATCAAAAAAAGGCCCACCCATAGAGCCTGCCTGTCCTCACAGCAGTAGGAGGAGGATGGCATGCCCTTTCAAATCCAAACATCACTGCTGTGACAGGCATCCCACTGGGATACGAGATCCACATGTCCCAGGACCCAGGCTATCCTTCCTTGCTCACCTGGACAGTCATCCCAGCTCTACTTGTGTTCACCTTCTGCCCTATTACGAGGTTACAGCTGGAACAGCCAATTCAGAAACCAACCATGAAAGCTACCACCAGAAAGAAGCAGGTGGGGAAAAGAAAGGAGGAGGCTAACCCAAATTCCCTCACTTACCTTTAGGCACTAAACTGAAGGAAGTAATTGAAGAGCTCAGGCTTCCTTGTGAGTCCACAGAAAAAGCAACAGTCTGAGAGATGATTCTAAGCATAGGCAGACAAAGTTGCCTCTAGTGATTCATGTCCTCTTTCCACTCATTAGTGAAGGAGGCCAGACTCTTAATTTTGGTATTTTAGATAAGCACCAAAAGTTAGGTGGGATGAATTGGAGTGATCTTTATGACACGCACCACTTGAAGTCAGTGGCATTTGTGGAGAAGCACTGAGGGGACTATAAATTGTCCTGTATAAACCATCTGACAATGAGCAGCACTGCTAACAGGTGAAGTGGTTAGAAGGTCCCCAGGGCACAGAGTTATGGGACGTTTAAGAACAGACAGCTGAGGAAACCCACTGGCACCCCCACACTCTCCCAGTGCATAACAGGAAGTAAGCAGCATCAAAAAATCCCTCCCCTTTATGAAAAAAAGCACTCTCCTACCCACCACCCCATTTCAAGGAAAAATAAAAAGGGAGAGTGAGCCTCCCTAGAAGAGAGAGGATCCCTGAAATTCAGAGGATAAAAGACATGTATGTGGAGAAGAGGAAGCCCGGCTACCACATATTAGAGACAAACATCTCTCTCTCTCACTCTCGCTCGCTCGCTCTCTCCAGCACTCCTGCCAGCAGGACACAGAGGCCCAAAGCATTGCTGTATTTCTTACTCCCAGTCCTCGGTGCTGGTGAAGACCCGGACAGTATTGCCATTAAAATCCTGCAGGGTGGTAGTGCCGGCAACTGACGAAGTGTACAGCTGACTAGGGTTAAAAGGGTTAAACTTCATTCCTGTGATGGCCCCTCCAGCTCCCATCTACAAGGAAGGGGATGAACAAAAGAAAAATCCACTGAGTGATGGGGAAGGAGAAAAGTGTGTTCTGTAAGTCTGCATTCACTGCTATGTCCTTAACAGCAACAGTGAAACACACCACAGCGCTCCAAGGAGGCAAAGACAACCCTATCTTCCCACATCATGGCTGTCTAGACAGCTACCCTCCTGGAGGACAAAATGGGAAATCCTTCAGTCCCCAGGCAATGTATTCCCTGGCTGGCACCACGCTATTTACAAAAAGAGAAAGACGACTCTGGAATTTCTGAAGGATAGACCCCCTCCCAGCATATACCTATGTTAATTTAGAAACGGGATAAAAGTTGCAGTGTCTTTGAGCCCCTGTCAGAATGGAAATGGCTGAATACAGCAATGAGGGGGCATGCCAGCTATATAAACCATTCGTTCTACCTTAGTTTCTCACTTTAGATAAAGGGACTTTGTTTCTCCCCACTCAAAGATGTTTGTTTCATCATCTAACAGAATAAAAGGTGAACAGAGAAAGATCAAGACGTAAAGCAGACAGACCCTCTCTGCCTACTTGTTTCTGGGACTCCTTTAAGATAACTTTTTTGCCAGTAGCTTCATTATTTTTCCATTGAGCACACACCAAGTACTGCTGCGCTATGAACTTAATCAACACATCTTAGTTCTCCCCAGCACTAGAACAGTCTGGGACTTAAGAACAAACACGCTGTTGCATCTCAGTCCTGCCCCACAGCTGGCTAGTCTGCAACCCAAGACCCTTATGTGCTTCTCACAACAGACCTCAGTTTTGTTCTGGAGTATTTGGTGGTACTCCAGTTCTCCCACCCACCCATTCCATGCACCCAGAGGCTTACCCCTTTTATGAAGCAGGTTTTAGTAAGTACTTCATAGTCCCAAAGGATGATGTCTCCACCTTTAGAACCAACAGCTACAGTACTGGGGTGTGTTGGATGCCATTCCAGGCATGTCACTCTCCTGTCAAAGGGACTTGCTGTTCGAAAGAGGCGGTATGAGGCAAGAGAACGCAGAAAGGGCAGCTGCAGACACTGTTAAAAAGATAAAGAGAATTATGACTCTTGCAGGGATCCCCAAGATCCTCTGAATGAGGAGTGCTAGCAATTTTTAATTGCCATCAGTGTTAGTATATTCACACAAAATTCTAAGCCTCTCTGTAGAATGAAGAGAACATGCTGTTCCCAAGGGAAAGTCTGTGACCACACAAAAATCCACATCAGCCACAGCACTTGGAAAGCAACAGAGAACTGAGAGATATCACACTTTAAATGAGGTACAGGGAGCTAAGCCTCGTGGGCTGAGATAAAACAGCAGGAATATAAACAAGGCAGAAGAACGTGCCTTCACACCAGTACAAGGCACTTATGACTATCTATGTCTTTACTGAGCATCCCAAAATGTTACACATCATCCAGAGATACAATATTATGGTCTTCCATCCAGACTGCCTGCAGCTCAACTACACAGCATAGGACCAAACAGAACACTTGAAATAGGGAATGAGAAACCATGACATGATTGTATTGTTATTCAGCTGAGGAATAGGTACTGCTTGAATGAGCTTGGTGATTTCTTTATCATTTGGTTATTTAAAATAGATAAATCACCTGGAAGATAAAGCTAGCCCAGGTGCTTCCCACCTATGGATGTTACAGAAAAAGTTAATTTTCAAATGAAAAGAGGAGTATGGCTCTGAAAAACAGTAAAACATTATCGACTTGATGGAGTATGTCTGTGAAGAGGAAAAATCAACGCTAAACCTGACATAATTAGCAAAGTAGAGTGGATACCAAAATAGTATGACAAAACAGTCCGATCAGCATGCAAAAGTAGCGCTGTGCAATAACACCATTGGTTGAGTGGGTAAGTTTAAATATGATTCAAGGAAGCACAGAATTAACAGAGGATAAAATGTAGAGTGACAGGGCTGGGTCAACTGAAAGGGAAAGCCATCTCAGTTCTTGCATTTTACAGGATTAAGAAACATAAGGGTGCGCTAGACTTTGAGCCACAAACTGTGTACGTGAGAAACTTCAGACCCCTTTGAAGTTTCCCTGCTTGTGTTGAAGATGTTTCTGTGTATAGAGCTGAGATGTCCAACAGGTCATGAAGGAGAAACTCCTCACCCGCCTGAGCTGTGCCCGAATGGAACCTCCCAACATGTTCTGGTAGACATAATGAACAATGCTGCACTGCCGCTCCAGCTGATGGAAAAGGACTCTGTTGTTTCTCACCATGGACCCACCTCCACTCCAACCTGCCAGAGAGGAAAAGAGTAACTTAATGAGAGCCAACACCTGTCATGCTAATTCACTAAACAACACGGGAAAACATCTGCATTTGCTGCTACAACCATGAAAAGCTTCAGCCACAAGATAAAAGTCTCTAAATTATTCTTACATTCTTACATATCTGAGGTCCAGCAGCCTCTGCCATTATGGAGTTCAGGGCTTCCCACAGCCTGACAGAGCTTTGTGCATGCTTCCTCCTGTTAAACCTTCCTTCTCCTTACCAAAGAGTCATCAAAAAGACAACAGGAGAGGCCTACAGCAATGCCACAGGTGGAGCATCTCTTGGACAGTATACAATTTGAATGGTTCATAACCAAAATAGAACAAAGCTATCCAAAGCCCAAACAACTTGGAAATACGCCATGGGAGGTGGTAAGTCCCTGAGCACAGCAAAGGGAAGGTCAGACGTGTGACCGGCAGAAATGTTAACACCTGAAAATTCCCCAAGCTTAGCAACATGTTCCCACACAGTTCCTGAAATGCCTGCTTGTGAATCAGAATTTTCGATCTGCTTGTGCTGTAGCCCGTACGGTCTGCCTACAGCAATGTGAGTTTTGGTTTTGATAATAGACTTGCTGACGCCTCACCGCCTGAAAACCTTTCTGTTTGGAGTGATTTTTGCTGAGAGTACGGCATGCTTCTACATTTTGTTCATGTTCCAAGTTTTCATCTTCAGGGACCTTTACATAAAAACCAGATATGTTCAGTCCCGTGTCTGTGATCTAATCATCCCCACGGCGATGGTCTGCAACACCACAGGGAATCCAGACATCAAATGCATTTCTGAAGGTACAAAAATGCTATTTTCATTTAAGGATATTTATAAAAAAACCCCACAAGACTGATAACATAGGGATCATTCTATATGATCTGAACCCAAATGAAATCTTTCTTTAATGCAACACTGGAGCCGAGAAATGCACAGGTGTGAAACTAAACTTTGTTGTTCACATGCCAACATAGTGCCAACGCTTGTCAAACCTGTTGAAATAGATATAAAAGTATTCATATTCTAATTCCTTGTTTTCACAGAAGAATTAGCATCCACAGTTAGTTCTTCAGAGGTGATGGAAATTAAGGTATTTTTTCCAAATTCTGCTTTATTATGAAGGATAATTTATTAAGAAACAAACTTTTTAGAAACAGCCTTTTTAGAATCTGCTGGAACAACCACTTTAAAAAGTTGTTTCAATTGCAAGAAATTGAACCTGTCCTATATGGCTCAGGAGAATTTTTTTTTTCCAAAACACATAAAAATCAAAACTGGAACACAGAATGGAAAAGCTCAAATACAAAAGTCTTAATCTTTTTAAAAAAGGTTTAAGGGAAAAATATTATTTGCCTCATTTTTCCAAAGTACTAGCTACATCCAGTTCCCTCTGAATCTTAACAGAACTGCAGATGCTTACCAAATCTGAAAATCAGGCCACAAAGTTACAATGAAAATCATGTAGCTAAATTAACTACAGAAGTTGCTTTAACTATCTACAGTTACACACAGAACTCCTTTCAAACAGAGTATTTTTCCTCCACATCCACTGTTCACACTGCCAACTGCTCCAAGTTTGGAGTTATACACCAGACAACGGAAACGTACAAAATAGTAGAGCTCCTGTATCTCTGACTGTTGAAACACACTTCAGAAATTTCTGGATCCTTAAAGCCAAAATTGTACAGAAAAAAAAATGTAGTATTCCCACACAAGGCAGGAACTCTAGTGATCTCCTAAACAAAAGACGGAATTAAAGGTTTTATCTAAGAAAAGGAGGCTGAAGGGAGACCTTATCACTGTCTACAATGACCTGAAAGGAGGGGTGTTGGTCTCTTCTCCCAAGTAGCAAGCAGATAGGACAAGAGGAAATGGCCTCAAGTTGCACCAGGGAAAGTTTAGATTGGATATTAAGAAAAATTTCTTCACCAAAAGGTGAAGCATTGTTCTCAAGCGTTGGAACAGGCTGGCCAGGGAAGTGGGTGAGTCACCATCCCTGGAGGTATTTAAAAGACATGTAGATGTGGGGCTCAGCGACATGGTTTAGTGGTGGACTTGGTAGTGTTAGGTTAACGGTTGGACTCGATGGGCCTTTTCCAACCTAAATGATTCTGTGATTCTATAAAAATAGTCCTTACTGTAGCTGAAGCCTACACAAACTTCTTGATAATGCAACGCATTAACCTTTCCAGTATCTTAGAACTTAATCACTTCTCATTGCATCAAAAATCTTTAAGAGATTTTTTTTTTTAAGTTACATACTGAAGGAAAAAAAAACCCACATGAGGAGAAGTTACTAGTGGAAATTCTGTCCCATCTAATCTGAACATAGAGGTAAAAAGTATTCCTACTTACTATAGCAAAAGTTAGAATATGCAAAGAATCAACTGGAAATGCCAGTTTAGACTGCATGCTGGAGGATACCAACATTACGACTATGAAACTGTATTAAGAATTGCATGAGAGAAAAAACAAGGCATTACCAAGATTGGACAGTCCTACAATAAAGCAGACATCTGGTAATTCAGAAATTCCACAAACCTTAACTACCCTCAAATGAGCTGTGACAGCATCTTCAGTGAGCAGGCTTCCACCAAGGGGTACAGAGTCTCAAAAATGAAACACGCATGCATGCACGCACACACTGGACAGACAACTGGAGGATGTACTACCCCAATACATGCCTGTGTATCACTTCAATACATAACCCCATCTGAACGCTCATGTCTGAACACGATTCTTGGCATTCTCCCTCTTCAACTAGTTGATGCCTGTCATTTACGATAAATCTGGTTGGGAGAAATGGTAAGGATCTGAGGAAATGTTACCGATTTTCCCTGGGGGTTTGGATGTTTTTCTCACAAACAACATCTTTGCTTGTGGCTCATTCCCTAGTTCCTCGTAGTCCGGTTTCCTCTTCCCAGCTGATTTTGCCTCTTCTGGCCAGTGCTCATGTGCCCTTTCATGCTTCTTGTCCTTTGGCTGGTTCACTGGAGCCATTCTGTCTGACCACTAAAAGCAAACAAAGCATGGAAGGTAAGACTGTCATACACTTAACTAGAAGACAGAGAGGAAAACTGCAATGAAACATATCCCAGTGGTCTTGAAAACAGTGATTATACCTGTACCCTCTTTCATCAGCATGACAGTAGCTTTTTGTTGTGCTTTGCTGAAGAGGGAAACAGGTTCAATAAACTCTTCTTTGTTCACATATGAAAATCAACGTATCCTAAAGCACTAGAATATGTTTTGACAGATGTGCTTCTACTGAACTTTTAAGCTTAAAACCCACAGATCTGCATAAAGTACATTTGTGAAACCACATAATGCCCTAACTGTTTCTCTAGCAGCTCACACTGAGCTCTTTAGATTCAGCTAAGGAAAAGGTCAGAGCTTTTATGACGATGGCCAGGGCCGACTAGTCTTCCACCAAATACGCTCAGAAGGCACTTCCTATTCAACAGCCACTTTTCCTCACAAGCACCACCTGATATTTAGATTGGGCTCCTACACTGGCTGGCAACCACGTCTGAACTGCTCTTCTAACCCGTGCCTCGTGTTACGACCCCCAAAACGCCGCCCGGCCGCCGAGGAAAGGCACGGGCCTGCCACAGCCCTCCTCCTGGCCGGCAGGCCGTGCCTCGCACGCCGTGCGCCACCGCAGATCCCCCCAGAAGAGCCCGGTACAGGCTGATCCCGTGCTGGCGCTAAACTTATTTATAATTCGTGAATGGCTGTCACGGATGTGTTAAATATAGCTCGGCAGGCACGGCGCAAGCTTCCCCAAATAGCGCTCACCCCGCGCCTCCGGGCCTCACC
>NW_009647046.1:2841780-2845846 GCF_000708025.1 Charadrius vociferus
CGCAGTCAGAACCTGCGGGGTGTCCTTTGGCAGCTTATTGTTGTTGGGGGTTTTTTATGGTGCAAGACTTAAGCTGCAGGGTAAGGGCCCCAAAAAACATCAACCAAACAGCAACCAAAAAAAACCCCACTATTTCAAAACACAACTTGCCACAAGAAGCTGCACCTGGTGTTGGAACTCAACAGAAAAAAAATGCACTTTAAAGGCAGAAAAAAAACCTCAACGGCAAGATGAGCTCAGAGCCTGCCAGGCCTTACATGCTGAAGCAGACACGAAAGGGGAAGGAAGAGCCCTACCAGCACAGCTGGCGGTACCAGCATGTCCCCGTCACCTGTGGAGGAGGCTGTGGTCTGCCGGCCATCTTGCGTGGGCAACCACCTCTCTGGAGCAGTAGGGTCCCGTGCTTCAGGCCTACCACTAACTATGCTGAGTAATTAAGGTCCAGTCATCCACACAGCCAGCTATGAGCACAAGTCCTAAAATATCTGTACATAGCCACTCCTTGAATTGTGGGGCTTTAGGGTTTGTGTGTTGGTTTGTTGGGGTTGGGTTTTTTTTGCACTATAACTATAGTTACCTATGCATTTTCTCACATATTAGGAAATGCATAGAAAAACTACTAAGAAAAACAACAAAGACCCAGACTCTGTGCTTTTCTCCTGAACTGTAACAACAGCAGCAACAATTAGTTGCTGCCATCCTAAGAATGAGCATCAGAATAACATACACAAAAATCAAAACCACTGACAGACAACACAGTTTGGTTTTGAACATACATGTCAACCCGATTAGCAAATCTTAAAGTCTTATCAGGCACTTCTGTAATATACAACATTCTTGTTAGAATTGTACATATGAGCAAAAAATAGCAAGAGGAGTAATTTAACGTAGCACTTCCCTTCTTCCCTCCGAAACCTCGAAGGCTTGATTTCCAGGGAGACTATTATAAAAAAAGATTCTTCTTATCTTGACAGTGATCAACAGTTTCATCTATAGGTCTCATATAGTCATCATTGGAGACAGAATCTATGGAGTTCATCAGGAATCACCAACAAAACACCAATTAAATTACATAAATCTTAATACCTTTTGGTTTCCATATGCTTTAAAAGAGGTACATTTCAAAATTTGTAAATGAAAAAAGGGGCCCAGATACCAACCTTCTTAAAGTAGACTGAAGGACTTGTATAGCTTTCAATGTTCTATGTATTAATCCCAAAGAAAACTGACAGTGGTATCCAAGTTATCTCCAGCAAAGATGTGTGCTTTCTGTCCCCGCTCCATTCATCTCCCAGCAGTAGTATCCCCGTGCAGCGCATGCACACAGTAACCTATGTATTTCCCTATTGGAGCTATGATGGTTAGCATTTTTTGGAATGGAATGGAATGGAACGGAACATTTCAGTTGGAAGGGACCTACAACCATCATCTAGTCCAACTGCCTGACCAAAAGTTAAAGCATTTTGTTAAGGGCATTGTCGAAATGCCTCTTAAACTGATGGGCTGGGGCATCGACCACCTCTCTAGGAAGCCTGTTCCAGTGTTTGACCACCCTCTCAGTAAAGAAATGCTTCCTAATGTGCAGTCTAAACCTCCCCATGCGCAGCTTTGAACCATTCCCATACGTCCTATCACTGCATACCAGAGAGAAGAGATGAGCGCCTCCATCTCCACTTCCCCTCCTCAGGAAGCTGTAGAGAGCAATGAGGTTGCCCCTCAGCCTCCTTTTCTCCAAAGCAGACAAGCCCAAAGTCCATAGCCACTCCTCATAGGACATTCCTTCCAGCCCTTCCACCAGCTTTGTTGCTCTCCTTTGGATGCATTCGAGGACCTTTACACATCCTTCTTAAATTGTAGAGCCCAGAACTGCACACAGTACTCAAGGGGAGGCCACACCAATGCTAAATACAGTATGCCAAATAGAGTAATTTTATCAATTACTAACACCAAGTTTGCTTTCTCTCTAGAGAATCACCAGACATTTTTGTAATTATTATTCACTAAGGACAAGAATAGCAGATAGTACACAAATCACGCACAGAAGAAATGCCGCTGGCCTGGGGTGCCACAGCTCAGTGTCTGTCTGTACGGTATACTGAGCAAGCCAGAGAAAGAGTAATTTGAAAAAATACTCTTATATGTATTTACCATCTCACACTCTTCGAACCACAGTATGCAGCAAAGTCAGAGGAGTATAATTATGTGTGGGCAGGATATTAGGCTTATTTTTATGATGCCTGTTGTCTGATGTACAATTATGTTGAGGCTCTGCCTTTGTTATGGGACGTGGTTCTCTACCGCAGAATAAAGCTGTCTTGTCACCAGGTCTGGTAAAGCTATATTGTGACTAAGACCATCAGCTTCACAGTAGTTGTAATACCGTTAGGTATTCTGCCTCCTTGTTGCCAGGATCTTATTCCAAAGCATGAATATTTTTGGCTACTTCAGTCTGACTACTGATGTAAAGAGTGCCATCACAGCAACTAGTTTGGCATGCATATGAAAACAAGACTATATTCCACTAAAAAGAAGGAAAAAATATATAATCCTAAAGAGATACAAGAAAGTACCATGCTGTCTGATCTTATTCTATCCCATGACCATTACTAAGCTGCCCTGCACCATGAAAATGAACAAAAATATCACTATTGTAATGACCTCATTTACCTGAGTACCCCATTATTCCCTAAGCCATTCCAGCTTTGGAGGAAAGGATTGCAGGAGCCATGCTATGTAGTGCCCTCGCCTTGCCATCAGTTTTGGGAGTGGCCAGGCCCCAAATAGAAAGCATTTATCTTAGATGCTCAGCCCGTGGGATATCAGTATCAAAATCAGCACGAAAACGTAACATAGGGCAAATGCTGGATACAGAATATTAATGTATGACAGATGTTTGCCTTTTCTGTACTTCATTAGCATACATACATAAGATAACGGAATTAAAATCTCAGAATTTAATTGAATTAGAGTATCTATGCCAAAGAGTTGGGTTTGGTTTTGTTTTAGTAAAATACAAAGTTGTTGCTTATACTCTCAACTAGTATTAACTTTGAGGATAAGACAAGCATCTTGCATCACTTTTTGAAAGGAAGCTCACAGTCACATCACACCCACTGACCTGTCATGGATGCCCACCTTCCAGAGACCCCACGCAGGTAAAAGTGAACACAGGATTTGCCCCAGAACAAATTAAGTGGAATGGTTTCTGACATCCACTTTCTAACACAGCAATTTATTGTATCTGAAGAGCCTCAATACAGTTATTTTTTTGGCTCCTATGAAACCTGGGGCAGTTGTAAAGACAGAGAAAACATCCCAGTACTGCTCCAGAGAAACAGGAGCACAGAGCGCAGATTTATGGCACGCTCTTTCCTTTCTTCCTCCTGCAAGGCTCTCAGTCTTTCCTTTCTCCACTGAGTGAATAAACATCGCTGCAAACCCACAGCTGGTCCTTGGAGCTGTGTCCCAAGTCACTTGGAAGCAGTCAAGAGGAGGTGGGCCAGCGAGGCTTCGCAGCGCTCCTCCTGCAAGCCCTGCCCCAGCATCATGGGGAATCGCACCCACGGCCTGGCATTAGAAATGGAAACTCTGGCAGGGAAACTCCCTGGCATTTAGAAAAAGCTGGTTGCAACCAAGAGACTCTGAGGTTCTTAAAGATGAGGTCCGGATTACTCAGATAAAGGTTTTCTGAGGAAAGGGAGAGTGACCGAATGGAGTCAGAGGGATCAGGCTGGAAGAGAAAGAAGGACGCCGAGGTGAAGCTGCACTCCAAGCCCAGGGAGAGTGACCTACCCCACGCTCACAAGCGAGGGCACAGCTCTCCACGTGGGTGGGAGCGGCGCTTAGGGACCCTGCTGGGCCCCCTGCTCCAGCACACCAGGCTGGCTCCGGGCCCCACGGGTCAGCCGGCCCGTACAGCACACGAAATAACCACCTAAAAAACTAACTAAAGCCCCAAATCCAGTGGGCAACACAGAGAAGAGCCCAACTCCTCGGGGCTGGCCCCCCTATCACCCGGGCGGGCAGGCATCTCCACACAGGGCCGCCTCCCTCCCGGCACCCGCCG
>NW_009647046.1:2846723-2878048 GCF_000708025.1 Charadrius vociferus
TGAGCCACTTCCCACTCTGAAACCGGAGCCGCGGGCGCTGGCAGCGCTGTGGCGGAGAGGGGTAAAGCGGCTTCCCAGGACCCCCTGGGGGAAGGGGCCTCGCTGGGGCCCAGGCTCGGGGGGCTGCACCCCCTCGTCGTGTCTCGGAGGGGGTGTGTGTCCGTGCTGTCAGGCAGTGAGCCGGGCTGTTGACGGCCGGAGGGAGGAGTACGGCGAACGGGACGGTCCTGGTCTTGCTCGTCCTCCTCCTCCCTTCTGGCCGCTGACAGCAGCGGGGGTGTCCGGGAGGGGAGAGCGGGGCGTGGGGCAGGGCGCTGCCTGCGGCCGTGTCGCCTGGCCCCGGGCAGGCTGCTGGGGTTACCGTGTCCTCTCTGGCCCAGGGCAGGAAAAAGCTGATAAACGTGGAGGGTATTAGTGGGCCTGAACATCCAGCGCTTTGAGAAGACAGTCTGTGATTTGTCACTGCGTGCAAAAGGAGGGATCTGTGGTCTCTGCAAAGCTATCGATAAGTGAAGCTAGCGTGGCCCAAACACGTTAACCGGTTTCACTGCTTTCCGTGCCAACTATGTGTTCTTTGCTTGCTTCAGTTCTTCAGGCTCACAGAAGGCTCAGGGCTTGGTGGTGAGGGGGAGGTTAGCTGACCACCTCCAGACACTTGCTCCTGGCCCTTGGAGGTAGTCTGGTGCCTTCTCGTTTGCTCTGTAACCCTCCTTACCCAACTGGTGCTGCCTATCCTCCTGACATGGGAGACAAGCCTCTCTGCCCTTGAAATCCACTGCCTTAATTCACCCAAAGGAATTTCTGATATGACGGTAAATTGATTGTAATACAGAACCCTAGCAGAGCCTCCCACTCCACCCTGGAATTCAGATGTCACTAAGAAGTCACTAAGCCTTATGAGGACTCAAGTCATTCTCGGTGCGTAATGGGAGCAGAATGCACAACTGCAGCGTGTGGGCTAAAGTGGCAGGGTCGAGATCCTCCTCGCTCCAGGTGTGAGCTGGTCTCTGGGTGGAGTCAAAGTGGAGCTTCTCCCCGTGTGTTGCATAACTGGGCATGTTCTTACGGCCAAGGATTCACCTTTCTGTGAAGCGCACAATGTGCACTGTGTGAGACAGTCTGTTCTGCTTTGGCAGTGTTTTGTGTTATTAATGGTATTTCACTAGAAGTTCCCTGAAATATTTACTGGATTGTCCTTTGAGTTGCCACTTGGAACAGAATGAATGTGTGAGTGAGATCAGCTGCATGCTGCCTTCCCTATTCTGTGCCTGCTGTATTGTATTGCTTTATTGGCTTTTTTGCTTTTGTTTTTTTTTCCTTTTGACCCATGAGTTTGAGCTTCTCTGGCTTGCCTGCACTTGTTCAAGGGAAGACTGTCTTCTCAGGCTGTAAAAAGCAGTAACTTCAGTGTGTCAGCTGTGTACAGGCCTGAGAACAACTGCCCACCTGGAACTCCACTATCAAACGTCAGTGCGTGAATAAGGATTGTGTGTGACTGGACTATGCCAAAATGCCGCAGGTCCTTGGCAGACTGTGTGCGTAACCAAGTCATAAAAGCCTAAAAATCTTACGGACCCAAACTCATTTCTTCACAGGACAATGACTGGTGCTTTTAGTCATTTTAAATTAGTGCGGATTATACAAGAGCTAGCCTGAATCTTCTGGGCTCTCCCTGGATGAACATGAGTTTCCAAAAACACATAAATGAATATGTCTGTATAAGATACACAGATATATGTATTTTCTTAAAATTCAACAATACAGTCAGGTATATTTGTAACGTGACCACTTTTCTTAGGAGATGCAAAACTGAGAACACATTAGTCACTGCACCAGGAGCCACATGAGCTTCTGTGAGGAACTCATATGATATCACTGAGCATGGCAAATACTGTATATTCTTTATTCTGGTGATCTTGAGGGCTGGAGATTATTCAGTTGTTGTTTGAACTATTTGGTCTGTGTCATGGCTGGCATCCAGGGATTGAACTGGGGACCTCAAAAGCTAAAACTATCTGCCTGTAGACTGAGTGGAAAAAGCTATGCTCTTGATCAGAGAGCATTAATAAACTGCCTCTATTTTTGCCATCAGCTGATCAGTGATGTGTGAATTTGGGCTGCTCTTGAGAGTTCATGGGGAAATGCCTAAACAATAGGAGAGCTGTTTAAGCCCTTTGAGGGACTCTTATCTTTTTAAAACAGACTTTCTGATCAGGCAAGCTATTTTATCACTAGTTACTCAGTGTGATGGGTGTAGAGGGTACTGTATGACAGGGAACTGTGTCAGATAGATATTAAGGCTCTTTTTTTTTTTTTTTAATCTTAGGCTAAGGCCTTAGTGGGTGGGACAGAAAACAGTGCCTACTGTATCTGAAAATTTTTGTGAAAAATTTGGGATTTTGCTCTTTGAAGAATAACAAAAAAACTTTGCATCCTTGGAGCAGTTAAGAAGCTATTCAAGAGGTAGCTTTTTGCTGCTACCTTGTGGTATGGTGACCACTGTAATTTAACATCCAAGTGCACTCTGACTGTCTGGGCACAAGTTTTTCCAGCAGAGATTGTAATGTCAAGGCAAAGAGTCTGGTGTGTCCTCTGCTGTAATTATCCAGCTTTGTTTCAGTGACTGGTACAATAGTTTTATGTTCCTTCAAGCTGAAATGTGGGCTGAAGCCGGGCACTGCAATGAGGCAATATGTGTGACTGGCATCCTAATCATATTTCAGCCTTCAGTGGTTTCTCCTCGCTGTGAAGAAACGATGGGAAGGAGCCTTTCAGACTTGTGATAATCAGAATTTGTGTGTTAAATACAGTGATTGTCGTTGGGCATTGTAGCTTGTTGAAGAGGCATGTGAGAGATCTCCATGGTACCGGGGGCCTGGATCCAGAGGCATTAGGCTTGTGGGAGATTTTATGCTCTCTTAGTAGGTGACTGTGGTAGGATTCTGTTTATTGCAAACTGTCAGTAAGTTTTTCCAGGCTAGAGGAGTTAGAATGGTTGCAGGCAACCTACAACTAACTGTTATCAAGTCTTCAGCTCCCTTGGTCCTGTCCGTGCTATGAGCTTGAGCAAGCTGTGTCTCTTCTGTTTGCAGGAAGGTGTGGTACTGGGCTGTTGGGGACATGGTCAATCTTTTCAGTTGACTGTAGGTGATTATCTGTTGTCAGTATCTTCCTCCTCTCCCATAGTATCCCTGCTGCTAAGCCAAACCTCTTCTGCTTCTGAGACTGCTGAGCTGTATCAGCTGCAGCACTGCTTTGTAGACCTCTGAAGTAGGCTTGCTGCCCGTCTCTGTCAAGGGCAAGAAGCTTTCATGGAGGATTGGGAGAAGATGAAGCATATTTCACTTCTTGAATGATTCTAGATGTTTATTTTTGCTTTTTGGTGTTTTCAGTCAGCTCTTGTACTAGGACTGCTGTCCTGTAGAAACCTGTTTGAAAGCCTGCTGTTGACTCCAGCAGGCTTCTACTCCAATGCAAGCAAAAAAACTAGGGTTTTGAGCTGTGGGATAGGAGCTGCTTCAGGAAGCCATTAGGGGGGAAATAAAGCCCACTGGATTGCTCTGTTTGTGCTTTCTGCTTTTAAAGAGCCTCCTGGTGTTCTTTCCTCACATGTCAGTGTTGAATCCTGAGGATTGGAAACTGAGATCATTGCTTTGGGCAATGGGCTGAGAAAGCAAATGATATTCCAGTGATACTGAACAGTTAAAATCTATTCTGTAATGTGTGCCCTTTGGGCTGACTGTCCCATTCGCTTGTGTTCTCCTAGAGTCTTGTGAATAACACCTGGGTTACGAAATAATTTACATTTATAGTCCTGTTCTTCAGCTTGAGATCCAAAAATTTATTTGAAGAGGCACTACTGACACCAAAGAGCAGATTCTGTGCAGATAGTATGAAAGTAGATAAAAGTTGCTCCATGGCATACAGGATAATGAACTTCAAGAAGAATGCGTGAAGTATGAACATCCACAGTGTGGGCCAGTTTCTAATGGCTGCACTACTTCAACTTTATCTGTGTGTATATCTGGGAAATATGTCAGAAAGACATATGGGTAACTTTAGGAATGGAGTACCTACAGAGTGATTGGATACACCAAACTCTTCTTGAACTAGGAGATGCTACGAAGGGAATCTAAGTTACTGAATGTTCTCTCCGGTCCACAGAGCAAACAATGTTTTCTTTTATACACCTGGTCCCATAAAAGACTGCAAAATGACTCTGTAAAAGCTGTTCTATAGTTCTACCGATTCATATGTCTGAAGTCTGCCTCACAGTTGCAGTTGTTCTTTTATGTTTTGGTTTTTTTTGGTTGTTTTTTTTTTTTTTTGTGCAAGGAAGCAATTGAGTAAACCAAGCTCTGGTGACAAAAGGTGAACAAAGAGCATTGGCATCAACATGGAGGAACTGACCACAATGTGGAACAGAAGCAATGGGTGTGATTCTTTACCTCCTTCTCCTTTACCGTAAGAGATGTCCTAGCATTCAATCTTACCTTATTCAGCCCTCATTTCAAAAAGTTGGTTGTACTCCCTTCTACAGTCTGTTTGGGACTCGGAACTGTGCAGGGAACTGGATGAACTTCAGAAGCACTTAAATCTTCTTCCAGGTTCTTGTCTGCATTATATGAATATTTGGAATGAAAGTATTCCCATAATAATCAGTTTTGGTAAATCAGCTTTTACCAAGTAAAACTAGAAACCTGTTTGATGCAACCAGAGATAAAGAAATGCAGCACTTCGAATTCATTGGCCATATGATTGCCACACACTTGGTCTGAATGACAAAATATTTGCCAGCTCTATCTCCCATTCCCCCTTACTCAAAAGACAGCTACTGGAAAAGACAACTATTGGTAAAGTGGAGCCAGAAGTTGCAGAACTGTAGCTGGGGTAAAAAACCACTGGGACTTCCAAATGGGAGGAAGGGGCAGAGAAGGCTGATTGGAGACATCTGACTACTGTGTAGTCTAGTGAAGCAAGAAACCACCAGAAGCTCGGTGTTAGAATGGAGCTAACTGGCTTATAGCTTCTCTAAAGGTTGTTTGATTGCAGTCTGCTTCCTTAATGCATTCAAGTAAACTTGATCCTTGCTCTGGGGCTTGCAAGGTGATTCAATCACAGAAGGAGAATATTCTATTTATGGGGACTTAAGAGTTTTGCTCTTCCCCTCTCCCCTTGGAAACACCCCCCCATCACCCACCACCCTTATGATTTCTTTCTTCTTTGCTCAGGGTTTGATGAGGCTGGGGCATTTTGTTCTGTTTGGATCACTGCTGTTCACGTAAAGATCTGAACAAAACAAACTTCTTTACTCAAAGCCTGGTTGGAAGTGGGTGGAGTGGCTCAGCCTGCTATTGTGATGAGTTACCTTTACTAAGTTATAGGCAACTGTGTTACAGGATGGACTGTTTATCTTGTCTTGCCAGTCACTGAGTGCAGAAAAAATGTGACCAGGTGAAACGTAGATCAAATCCTGGAAAAACTGACTGCATTTGGTGCAGGTTGAGACTGCTGAGGAGGGAGATAATGGCTTTGGCTGGAGCTTTAAACACCTGTTTATCAGTGATTTAGGAAGAAATAGCTTCCAGTTGGTTGGGGTCCCTTCTGATTAAAAGGGAAGTGCTGATTGCATGTGTTTGCTGGCAAGGTTGGTGTTTATTTGCAGAGACTGATGCATCGGGGTAGGAAGTACCCTGGGAAGTACCCAGCATGGAAGCAAGCAAGTAAAGAGGCTCAGGGAGTGAGACGGTAGAGGTTACTGGTTCTCAACATCTGCATGAGTTAAAACCTTTTCCTGAAAGAGGGCTAAGCCAGGGAGTGTGAAACTCTGAAGTGGGCATGCTGACTGATGTGTGGAATGGGAGCTATGCTATTCACAAGGCTAAGAAAGCCGGCTAGTGTGGTGCTGTTCCTGGTAGCTTGCATGTGTGTCTTTTTATTAGCCTATCTGTTGCTCCTATTTGTAGCTGTCTGTTAAATACATAGACAACAGCATACATGTCAAGATTATTCCAGCAACCATCTTGAACATACCAAATGAACATGGCCTGTTGTCCTGTTAGAGTATGGTACCCCATGGTCCAGCACTGATTTCCTCCCTCCTTTAACTGTGGATATTTGAGATTATAATCAAACTTTTTATAGGAAGAACAACTGGGGAAAAACTGACACAGACCTTGACAGCACAATACATTCCTTTATTAACATTGTCTCATATTGTTGTGTTAACCAGGATAGATCTGTGTTCCTGTAATGTTAAAGATCTCCTACATCATATTGGGGAAAAAAAAAGCAGAATCTTCCCTTTTCTTGGTGAAACAATTTCCGCCTGGTAAAGCTATATCAGTCATGTGTCCTAACCCTTAGATCTGCAGCAGTGTGTTGGTAGAAGCCTGTCCTGTAGCCTTGGCCTCTGAGAACCTGATAGGGAATAGCTTATAAATGTGGAAAGTGTTTAATTCTGAATGAACATTTTGAAAACCTGGGGTAACGCATAGGGGGATATCTGTCTTCAGTATGTTAGCTTGGTCTGAATGCGGAGAAGACCAATATAAAGAAGCTGTGGGTTGAAATAAGAATAATAAAGCAGCACATAGACTCAGGAGGTCAGCCCCTTAAGTGGAACGGGATGTTTTCTGTATTGCAGTGCTTTGGTATAATCATGGAGAACTTTGCTAGTGGACAGCCACATCATCTCTAGAGAATCATTGTCTGGGAGACAGGCTTCTGTTACAGGCCTGCACGTAGCTGAAGTGACCTTTGTGTGTAGTTGCTGTTCTGCCTGATGTCTCTGTGACCTCTCCCTGGCTGGAGAGATCAGCTGATATCTTTCTCGAAACTGCATTAGGCGGCCCTGGCAGGCTTCAGTCCTTAGGGAGCGGCTGGGAAACACTGGCTCTTAGTCCCTTTCTCCGTCAGGTGACTCTACCAAGGGTGTGACCACAGCAATAAGATAAATATCTCTAAGGGAAGTTTTGGAGGATCTTCATGTTACTTGGCATCCTCTCTAGCTGTAGAGAAGTGTCCCCTCTTCAGAAAGGTGAGTATACCTGTAAGTATCAATCCTCCTCTATAATGGCAGTGGAGCATGTTACTGGGCATCATTACAACCACTAGTTCAGAGCTATTGGATGTTCATCTCCAGAGATGGTGAGGCTAGAAAGTTCCATGCCCCATTTCATTCACTCCATCAGGGACCTTCCTAGCAGTGCTGTACCAGGACCAATCCAGTTCATTACACTGCTGGAGTCATGTGGAACCTCCTGGCTCCAGCTCTCTAGTTCCATTCTGACAACAAGTCAACAGCAAAAAAATAAAGGGTTTTCATATCTGCCCTTCTGGAAGGGGTGGGTGTGTGTCCTGTCATCCTTTTGTGTATTTGGAGTGTTCAGATTGAAATGTTTATCTGCGGCTTACACCAGAAGTGCCCTGGGGTGAAAACAATACCTTCACCACTGCTGCTATCCAGAAAAGTGACTCTTTGGGAGTCAGACAAATTGGTCATGGAAATCTCATGTTGCTGCCTTGTGCTGTTAGTTGTTGTCTTGAAGTGGAAATCGATTAGTAGCAGCCCATACCTGATTAAAACTCTTGCTTAGTTTGACTTTAGCACCTATATAGAATTGTTCCATAATAAAAATGTGCCTCCACCAAAGCCTCAGTTACTATTACTGGATAAGTATAACTCAATTTGTTCCTACATGTGTCTACACCCAGCACTTGCTGTCGCACTTGGGAAAGGGGAGAGGAGTTGGGTAGAAGGCCTTGTCTGGCACAGCGTACAAGCTCTGTTTCTGTGGATGAATTCCTGCAGGGCTGTGTGCACCAGCCCTTTGAGCATTTGTAGAGTTCAGAGGCTTGTTCTTGGCAAGCTTAGGAAAACAATCGCTCACAACGAGTCTGAGGAGGCAGTCGAGCAATGCACAGAAGTGATGCCTTGGGCATTTGGAGGCTGGAAGTATTGGAGAGTGGTGTAGAGAGAAGAGGATCTCTGTGGTTTACCTGCCTTAGGAAAAGGTTTTTGAAGTGGAGAAGGGTGATTATTACTGCTGGGTCTAGAAGTTTTATTTGTGGATGAGGACCTTGTTGTACTCATGTTGTGCAAACGTGAAACGAAAAGACGTACCTTGTAGTATGTTGCCAGATTCACAAGGGTTTTGAAAGGGGAGGTTTTAGCCTGACACTGTGGGCTGAGGGCAGTGATCTGTGGTCTGAGATGTGTGACTTGACTAGAGTAGGGGTGAGATTAACAACATGGTTAAAGGTGGAAACAGCTCTGCCATGACAAGTCCTCTGGCATTTCCCTGAGTGGAGCTCAGTACCAGTGAGGCAGTCATAAACTCTTCTACGTTTCTGCAGCTAAAGACCAAGAGGCATTTTTTGATAACTTAATAGGGAGTTGATAGCAGGTGTGGCCTAATAACTATGTTGGTCATAAGTGAGTGCAGACATTTGGGGGAAGGAGGGGAGTACATTTTTAACACTACTAGCAGAAAGGGTTGTTGTTCTGCAGAAATCTCATATGCATGGTTCAGTTTGTCTACCTGATGTTGCTGGCTGTAGCGGTGTCTGCGATGCCCTCATATGTAATCCTGCAGAGATGCGAAGTGAATAGAGATGTAGTCCCTCTCTCCCTCTTCAGAGACCTAGTCTTGCAGGAGCTGCAGTGAAGTTTCAAGTAGCTCTTAGCTGTGATAGCTGAAAGAGGAAAGCAGGAAGGTAGTGATAAACATTCCTTTGCCATGCAAATATGATTTGTTAGATTGCCTCCTCTTAGCAGACGTGGCAGTGGCATCAGAAAGAATCTTGTACGTGGTGCTGACCCACATATAACTCTAGCTGACCCAATATAACAGCAGCTATATTGCTTATACTGTACAGGCTCTGCCAGCCCTCCTGAAGCATGTGGTGGCTTTTGCTTTATCAGGTTGTCCACAAGGTAGTCCTGTCATCTCTACTTTGCTGTAAAGCAACCTCCAGGCTTTGGCATGTATAACCCATATATTTGCTTTTCCTGGCAAATTTAGGTTTTCCTCGTCTCAAGCTCTTGGTGGCTCACAACACGTGGTGTTTTGGGAATAACTAGGCATGAGGGGGCGGAGTGGCTATCTACTTGCTTTTCCAGGGCTCAGGGTGACAGCAGCAGCTGTTCTTCAGCCCCTGTGTGCAGTACTAAGTACCTTCCCTATATCTGCATGCAGATCCAATTTGATCTGCTGACTGACATGGGCTCATGGAGTATGGAAAGTCCAGAAAAAGCCTGGCAGAAAAGGGTCCTCCTTGTTCTTTGACCTTTTTGCTTCTACCAGGCTAGATTTTTTCTGGACTTCTATAAAGTCTATATAACTGCTATGGAAACATGTACTGAACTGGCTGCTACTCAGGTCATGGAGACTAGCCTGTAGAAGTATTATACTGCTTTATTGTATTCTCCAACCCAGCTACTGTGCTGATGACTACAGTATAGCCTTAACTGTGGGATACTTTGCCACATGATATTGCGGATGCTGAAAACTCGTGTGGTTTCAAAAAAAGACTGGAGAAATTAATGGAAGAGAAATACACTGAGTGTTACTAAATTCATAGGTGCCACATCCAGCTCAGGAAGTTCCTGTCAACAAATGGTTAGAGGCTTGGAGAGTATGCAGGGAGGCATCATGTATGCTTGCTCTGTTCTTAAAGTGAGGGACAGTATCTGCTTTTGGCTGCTGTCTGCAGAGGCTGTGAGGCTACGAGAACCCTTACGCTGATCCAGCACAGCTACTGTTATGTTTCCGAGCCTGTTGATCTTAGTGATGGTAAATTGAGTTATTTGGGTTTGTAACTCCTGAGGAAATAAGTATGGCTTGAATTCTAATGTGGAAACTGCAGAAAGAATGGATTTGGGTTTTTGGGGTTTTCTGTTTTTTTGTTGTTTTTTTTTCCTGCTTGACTGCCCCTCAAACGAACAAGCATGCTCTGATACACAACAGCTTTCCATAATTACCCCCAAATTCTAGCACTGTGTAGTCAGCCTGAATTGGAAACCAGAGATGGAAGGCATGTTTGTGATTCATTGCTTCCCGATAAAGTGGGGATGGGGGTGTGGGATGGAAAAAGTGATACAATCTTTGAGTCATATCTAATTGATCTGTGTCTTCATCGAGAGAAAGAAAGGAAGGGTCTGGAGCAGATTTAAGTATACTTTGACATAACTATTCATGAAGTTTTTTTAATCTTAGCAATTTCAGGAATGTGTAGTCTGGTTTTACTGGGGACCACTGGGAAGTCTTAGAAGGTTTATGATGAGCTATAACTTTTTAACCAATGACCTGGATCATGCAAAAGTATCTCAACTCTTCCCCCCGCCCACCCCCAGCCCTTCCTCATTAAAGGTCCCTAGTCTGTTTGCAAAAACCCAATCTGCTTTTCTTTCTTTCTTCTTCTTTTCCTACCTTCTTTCGCTCCTTCTCCAAAATTGTCTTAATGTCTGGCTAAAAATCACACCTTCTCCCAGGTTTTGCACTTTCAGCTCTCAGCTGTATTAACTCTCCGGTGCCCTAACCTTCCAGCCTCACCTGAGTGGATAACAATGACAAAGCAGAAGGCTTTTTTGCTTGCCTGTTATTTAAATAAATAGACTTTTGACATTGAAGTAAATATTCAAGGAAGTGAATATGAGGTAAATAAAAATGCCTCTTTCTGCCCTTGCTTTCCTTAATCTCTGCAGGCCTTTTACTTCCCTTTCCTCTGTGGAAAGCTGCTGAGAGTTACCTGTACCATAACACAAAGTATTTTGGAGAATATGATGGGGACAGCTTACAGAACTAAGGGTCAAAAAAGCTCTCCTGGTAGAGAGCCACATCCTACCAGGGCAATGCTAGGTGCTCTGCTACTAGGCAGAGCCTAGCCATAGGCCTAGTCCAGGCCTCTAAACCAGAATATGCATTCTTGTAAGTTTTATTTTTGTTTTTTTTAAATGTAGAGTTATCAAGCCATTTGTCTTGTATATAAATCCTCTTCATCCTTAGTAAAAAAGGACTGGAGAAAGTGTATGTGTGTGTCCTTCCCGTCTTTTCCCAAAGCCAGCTATGTGTAAAAGCGTGGACAGCAGTGTATGGAGGCAATAGGGTTTGCTAAACTGGACACTCTATGGTGAGGGGGGACCAGGCCCCACAAATGGTGCCTGGGGAGCATGCTTATTTTAGGTCTTTCTGGCCATGAGCTGTTCCCTTTGCTCAGCTGTTGTGATGCTACCTTTCCTGCACAGTGCTGTCATGCCGCCCCAATGTTTCTATTTTAGCTCTCTCTGGGGCTAGATCTTGTGACACAAGGATTTGGCATCTCTCCTACGTGCTGGAACGTGGCATCTCAGGAGGCACAGTGGCTGCAGCTGCTATATCAGAGGGTGCCCCTCCTAGTAGCTGGCAAAAGGGGGACACCCCTAGGATTGCGATGCATCAGAACAGGCAGCATCCCCGCAAAGGAGCGGCAGTGTCTAACTGTGCCCATCTCTTGTCTCCTCTAGTATTTTTCAAGGAGTTTGAAGAGCTCAAGACATACTTGCCAGCTGCCCACTGCTCCCCTGTGATATCTCACTTTAAGCTTTCAGGTATGTAGTTACTGGGGACAAGAGCAGAGTTGCGTGCCCTCAAGGCACATAAGATAGCTTTGCAGCCCGATGACAAATGGTGGGGAGGGAGGAAGGACAGGGACAGCTGGTGGCATGGGTGGAGGTGTTGTTCAGGTTTCAAGGTTCACGCACCTGAGCGTTGTCCCATTCAACAACTTGCTTCTGTGATTGGAATTCAACACTTTTAGCTGTCTGGAGAAACTCAGAGGAACAGCATTAATGTACTCCTGACACTCTGCATGGGATGAGACTGGGCAAACAGAGCCAAGTTGTTTTCAGAAGAAATGTAGGAAATTCCTGCGATCTGTGTTGCGGTGTTTCATCGTGTGGCTCATGCCACTGACAAGCATTTGCAGGAGGTGGGGGATGTGGACTCTTGGCCTAATCTTCTTCATCTCTGCTGTGTGCTCTCTGGGCTGGCAGAATGAGCAGATACCTCTCTAGGGTGTGAGGGAAGCTTTTTATAACTAGGAATGTGCAAGAGGAGAAGTGGCAGCAAAGGACATCTATGCTGTGTTAACCCAGGCTTGTCTAGAATGGAGTGGGTTTGCGTGTGAGGGACTGGGCTTGGGCTTTTTTCCATTACTCCATCTCTGATTCCTGCACAAGAGCAACCCTGAACCTCTCCCCAAGGAATTCATAGCATCACACCATGTCAGGAACAAACTGGCAGCGCAGGCTAGGACAGGGGAATGGGTGAAAGTTCTGAGAAAACAGAGGATGAGATGAACCTTTCACCTTCTAGCCTTGATTTTGAGGCTAATGTAGTGAGAGTCGAGTGTAACAAAAACACCAGCTCTAGAGGAATGTTTCTAGGGAAGCAGTGCTGCTGGGTAACTGGCATGCGTGCTGCAGTGCCATTTGGCTGGGTATGCCCCAGTGTGTTTGTGTAGTTCTGCTCAAGTCCGGCTCAGCTGGTGGGCAGCTTATAGGGCTCCTCCCCATTCAAGACATGCCTGCCTGCTGACTGCTCAGCCTTGTTTTCTCCAGTCAGTTGTAATCCCATAATCCTGAGTCATACTGGGAAGCTGGAGTCATCTCCACTGACAGAAGACTTATTTAAAGTCTTTGAAGGCCGATTTCAAATAGCTTGAGCTACCTCAGTTTCTGTAGCTTTTGCTACCCTCTTGAGGGCCTTGATTAGGAATGGAATCTCTGCAGAGATGTCTGGTGCTGCTGAAGGATGTTGGATTCGCTAGCATCTCCAATGTCTGTACAGCTGAGGTTTGGCAAGGTTGTCTTCTACAACATCCTTTCCCAACGGGCTACAGGCGTGCCAAGGAGACTGTGTCTGCAGGGATGGAAGAAGCAGGTTCAGTCCTGGGCATCTCTGCTGAATCTAGCCATCCACTGCTGCAGGTGCAGTGGTGCAAATACGTGCCTGCAAGGCAGTAAGTTGGGCTCCTCCAGCTCCAAGAGTCATGCAGAACTGTGCTCTCTGCAAAGGCGCAGCCAGTGCTACATTAGAAATCACTTTTCTCTCTTCTCAGCTTAACTGAAATCTGCAAAAATTCCTTGCTGCAAGAAAACAGGGGTGATGTCATCTGAAGATGATGCTGGCGGGGAGGCTCCTGGGGGCAGTTTCTGGGAGGTAAGGAAGGATAATCAGTGTGTGAGGGAGGTAGGAATGTCTTCTTACCTCCCACTTGTGGAATTAGGGGTTGAGTTTCAGGTTCCTGGGTAACATGTTGCTCTTGGGAAGGGAGGAACTGTGGGGAGGTTCAGTAACATGCTGTGTGTTACTGCAGGGAGGAGGTGACCCTTTCCTGCACAGATGCTGTGGAATGAGAGTTCCATGTTCAGCTGATGCTGATCTGAGCTGTGAGGGGGGACAAGCAAAGCACCTCAGCTTCTTCCCTCCACTGCTGTGCCTCCCTGAGAGAGTGCCAGAGGAGGGACTGAGCCCAGCTGCTGGCTTCAGAGGGGCCTGTGCTCCCTCCCCATGCAATCACTGACCTGCTGCTGTCTGTTCTGAAGGAACATGAAAGTCAGTACGGTATAAATGATGATGTTGTGTGAAATTTCAGGCTGGAAATTACAGGCGGACAGTGAAGCGTGTGGATGATGGGTACCGGCTCTGCAATGACTTGATCTCCTGCTTCCAGGAGCGAGCCAAGATAGAGAAGAACTATGCCCAGCAGCTAACAGAATGGTCTCGTAAGTGGCGGACCAATGTGGAGAAAGGTAAATTTGGCAGGTTGGACTGGGAGCAGGATGCAATCATTGCACTCTTCCTTGAGTGCTATCTCTTATTGAGGTGACACTGTTTCCTTGGGGGACAGGGTTCCCTTCTCCAGGAAAGGGGTCACTTTCTTGGGTGTCCTTTTTTTTTTCCTGTGTGTTTTTGTAGCCAGTCCTCTGATTCACTTGTAGAGGTGTTCTCTGTATTGTCCAGTGGTTGGTTACCAAAAAAAAATATTTTAGTTTGGCAAGTCCTTGGGCAGTCCAAGTCTTAAATCAAGCTGCAGATCTCCCCTGTTAAGGATGGCTTGGCTGTCTCTCTTCCTTCTCCTCTAGTCAGAGTAACTACTAATATTGCAACTTAATGGTAGTGGGCTCAAACTGATAGTATCTCAAAGTAATGGGAAACAGTGGGATAGGCGCCCCAAAGGACCTACTGGTCTGTGAAGCAGCAGCTTAGCCTCAGCCATGAATGAGTGTTGCTATCTGTCCTGAAGCTTATACCAGATCTGTGAAGAGAATTTTCTACAGAAACCTTCTAGCGCTCACCATCTGAGACAGCTAAGGCTGCCCAAAAGAAATGCCAGCTGTCTTGGCCAGCTGTAACAGCCAGGCTAGAGGCTGCCTGTTAGGACTGTGTGGAGACCAGTCAATGCTGACTTGTGCAATGGGGGAGTTAAGGATGAGGGGTAATGGCTTCAAATGGGAAAAGGGGAGATCTAGATTGGATATCAAAAAGAATTTTTTCACTCTGAGGGTGTTGAGGGACTGGAACAGGTTGCCCAGAGAAGTTGTGGATGCCCCATCCCTGGAAGTGTTCAAGATCAGGCTGGAAGGGGCTTTGAGCAACCTGGTCTAGTGGGAGATAGCCCTGCCCACAGCAGGGGGGCTGGAACTAGGTGATCTTTAAGGTCCCTTCCAACCTAAACCAGGCTATGATTCTATGACTCCATACTGATAGATGTCTATAGGAGGAAAAGAATCTGCGTTTCCTTCTGCGAGCAGGAGGTATAAGAGTCCCTCTGGTGTTTGTTCCTGCAGGCCCACAGTATGGTACTCTGGAGAAGGCCTGGCATGCCTTCCTGACAGCTGCAGACAAACTGAGTGAAATTCACTTAGCTGTCCGGAACCACCTGGCTGGTGAAGACTCAGATAAGATCAAGGCCTGGCAGAAGGAGGCCTACCACAAGCAGATGATTGGAGGCTTCAAGGAGACAAAGGAGGCAGAGGATGGGTTCCGCAAGGCCCAGAAACCCTGGGTGAAGAAGATGAAAGACGTGAGCAAAGTGTGAATGGGGAAGGAGGGATAAGGGCAGTCAAGCTGGCTGCCTGATTGTGAGAGCCACTGGACAAATGAACTGGATTTAGCCAGAGTAGCAGAGAATGCCAGAGAGGGAGGGATGTCTTGATGTTCTCTTGTTCTTGGTGACTTTGTAACTTACTTCCTCTGTGGGAAGACAGGTAAAAGGCTCTAATTCTGGCATGGCAGGTTAGCACTGAAAAAGAGATAATTTGGAGGTACCTTTTCCCTTTGGAGCATGGTTTGCTAAATGGTAAATTGGTATCAATGTGTTCAGGATCATGGCTTTCTCTGCATCTTCCTCCTACAGGTGGAGACTTCTAAGAAAAACTATCATGCAGCCCGGAAAGAAGAGAAAACAGCCCATACAAGGGAGAACCATGCCAAGGCAGACTCATCTGTCTCACAGGAACAGCTGCGCAAGTTGCAGGAGCGTGTAGAGAAGTGCACTCAGGAGGCTGAGAAGGTGAGAGTGTGCTGTATGGATGTGGGTCACAAGGATACTCCTTTTAAGAAAAAAAGCACTGGTTGTAATGTCAGTCAGTGAAATAGCTCCTGCTAACCTGCTGAAGCCTGTAAGGAGGTATGAGATCACATTGTTTGAGGTTTTGGCAAGTTAGAGACACCTTAGTCTTAGTTACTGAAGTCTCGCTCTATCTTTGGTGTTGGGTAAGATCTAACTTATGAGTAAATTTAAAAAAAAAAAAGTTGGGGGGGAAGATATGTTGTAGGGGGTGGAAGCTGCAAAGTTGAATACTTGGCTACCAAAGTGGCTAGTTTGTCTGCCCACAAGAGTGAAAGTGCAGAAGGCCCTGTATGGAATTGGGTGGCCAGGAAGAACAAGAAACTTGCAAGAATATTGGGAGAGCAGTGAACTGGGATAGCAGCTGTGGGATTTCTTCTTCTTTCTTTGGTATATCTGTTCAGCAGTGCAGGGGGGAAAAAAAACTTGTCAGTCCCAAGCCAGAGCGGGGGGGGCAGGTCACTGGTTTGACATCAAGGCAACACATCTCACCATTGCTGTCCTCCTCGGCTGATGCAGTGCAAGGATCAATATGAGAAGATGCTGGAAGAGCTGAAACGCTACAATCCCCGCTACATGGAGGACATGGAGCAAGTGTTTGAAGGCTGTCAGGAAGCAGAGCGCAAGCGATTGTGCTTCTTTAAGGAGATGTTCCTGAATCTGCACCAGCATCTCAACCTTTCCACCAGTGAAAGGTACCAGCCCTGACACCGGAGGGAATTCTGCCAGCCTGGGGTGCCTTGGGCTGTGGTGAAGGGTGCCTGTTCTGGTGTTTGTGAAAGGGAGCTGCCTGCTTGCATCTGCCGGGTCTCATTCCTTCCCCTTCTAAGTATGTCTTAGAACTGGCATTTGGTCCCTTTAGACTGACCAGTGCTGGTGTCTCTGATCTTGGACAGTGCCACACTCCCCAGAAAGGATTCCTTCTGCCTCTGAACCCTTCCTCTTCCACTACTGTCCAGTACTGTCCTGTGGGTGTTTATTCTATGGAATGCCTCTGTGTTGCTATATGTAATCCCAGTCTGAGGAATGCAGCTCTGTTGCCTTCTAGTATCTATAACTATTACACCCATTCGGCCCTGAGTAAAGAGACCTTTTGTGAGATAATGATTAACTGTAAGCCTACAAGTTTCCCTTAAGTAGGGGTTACACAGGGGAAACAGATGCAGCCCAGAATCTTCTGTGCTCCTACACTTTTAAGGTGGAGGCAACAAATCTGAGCCACCTCCCTGTCTGTGCGCAAGAATGTGCCAGGCTCTTTCAATGCTCACTTGATGAGCTGTGCAGAGAGCTGGCAGATGTTAGCCACTGCCACGCCAAACAAGCCTGTCCCGTTTGCCAGGCTGTCTCTTCTGTAAGTGTGGCTCTGTTTTCCTGGAGCTTAATCCTGTGGGACTTTGGATGCTGTGTAATTGTGCATGAGGCTACAGTTTTCCTTCCTACTTGGCTTTTGGGAAACTGCTGAGGGACTTGGTTACTGATGGTTCTGTCTGTTCCTGGTCATAGCTTTCATGCATTGTATCGAGATCTCTACCAAGTCATCATGGCTGCAGACAACCAGGAGGACTTGAAGTGGTGGCGCAACACTCATGGACCAGGCATGGCGATGAATTGGCCTCAGTTTGAGGTGATGTAGCATTCTAGACTGTATTGTTACTACTTCCAAATGTTTAGCTGCTTTACGGAAGTTGGTGGATTGCTAGTCTTGTGTTAGAAAGACTTTGCTCAGCAGGCTCAAGGTGTTAGGCTCTTCTAAAATTTTTGTTGTATTGCAAGCTCTCTGGTGCCCAAAGGGACCTGCCAAACTGCAAATACTCCAGCCATCCAGCTGGAAGTTCAAAGAACAGGAGTTGGTGCTTAGGGCCTTGGGACAAATTCCTGTTACAATTTTCTCACAGCCTCTCTTGTTGCACCTTGGGACTCAACAAGAGTGAGCCTGCTATGCCAGCAAGACCATTCGGCTGACCAGCCCAGCCACAACTGAAGTATGACCTTGTGTTCTGTCCTTCTGTATTGGTCAGAAAAGACGCACAAAGCTTTTGTGTCAGAGTGGCTTGATAGTGTTTTTGTTTTTCCCTGAACAGGAATGGTCCCTTGAAACACAGCGGGCAATCACCAAGAAGGAGAAGAGTGGCAAGATGGCTGATGATGTCACACTGACCAGCATTTTGCCTACACGGGATGGTGTTGTTTCACAGACCCCTCTGCAGACAAGGAGAAGGTAAGGGCTGAAGACTGGGATACAGCAGGCTAGGAAAAGTACAGCCCTGTCTAGGGTCATGAATGAGTTGGATTGATAGGAGTGATCTCTTCCTCAGCTTCCTGTCTCTCGCCCATGGCCTTGCCTGTGCCACTCTGGAAAAGACAGGGTAGAAAAGGGGATATAGGGTAGCTATGTGGTGTGGTTCATTTTGTTTGGGGTTTTGTGATATTTTTGTGGTGTTTGGGCTTTTTTTGGTCTAGTGCTTACTGCCTCACAAGGTGCCTTCCTTTATAAAGACCCTTCTAGTGATGAGATTTGGCCTGGTCAGACCAATGCTGTGTGAGATTCTGGCACGTGTTTCCCCAGTTCTTCCTCCCAGACAGGGTGAGGAGATACAGGAATTTGCAGCTCTGCCAGTTAGCTGTACTATCTCCTAAATGCAGGCATCAGATTTTTTATTCCCCCCCCTCCCCCCGCCATGGTGCTGAGTATTACCTGACAAGTCTGGGTGTAGCTACTTCCCTTGCCAGGAAGCATGCTGGAGAATAGGGAGAGGCTGAAGAGGCTCATGCCCTACAATTCGAGTAGCCATCCTGCTTAAAAGGTGAACTCTGGCCTAAGTGAACTGGGCAGAAAAGAAAGGGGATATAGAGATATCTTAAGGCCACTACTGTATTTTGCGGTCTACTGGATTCAGAGGCCCTATTTGCCAATCTACAGGTTCTCCTATGATGAGGAGCAGAACAGTCTCTTCTATGACAGCCTGAAGGCACCTGCCCACATGAAGTTAGTATGGAATGTAGCCTCTTCAGGGGTTTTTGGGTTCCAGGTGCCTGTCCTCTGCTGCTCTTCTCCTTTTTCCAAGTTTCTGACTTGGAAAACAGCATTGCAGACATCTCCTTGGGATGGGAGACATGGCTTTTCCTGTCTTATTCTTGGCTGGAATAACTCTGGACACAGCTGGGCTCTCCAGTTAGGACCTGCCTTCCTTGTGTGAGAGGGTCTGCTAGAGTAGAATGAGGTCATGAAGAGTGCATGTGGGGAAAATACTTTGAGAATGAGTTACCCTCATGGCCCTCTGGGCTCTAGTGCTGGGATGCTTTCAACCAAATCTAGTATCTCCTGGGATCTCTCCTCCCTATTCATCCTCACTCTTGCACCTGGTTCTATAGTATAGCAGTCTCGTGGGGAGTCAGGGTGGTGCATGATTCGGGAGCAGGTGGTTGAGAGATGAGTCTACTAACAACCATCTTGTTCCTTTTCTCCTTCCACATACAAAGCGGAGGGAAGGAAGACATTTCGGAGTGGTCAGATGAGGACACTCCTAAGAAGTGCCTGGATGCCAATGGGCATGAGGAGGACATAAAGGTACCGGGTGTACGGGTACGAGCGCTGTATGATTACACAGGACAGGAAGCTGATGAGCTGAGCTTTAAAGCAGGTACCAGAAGCACTAATCTCTTACTAACCTTTTTGCTGTCCTCACTTGGGCTGACAATGATTGAAACACTCTAAGAATTGGATGTCCCTTTGACAACTGATACTTATTCTTCTTTCCCTGGCCTGACCCATTTCTGGCTCCTCTGAGGGAGATGATACACTGGGATGTCCAACCTGTTCTAGACTAAGACAGGGAGGCCACATAAAAAGAGACTGCCTAGGCCTTGGTCACAGTGTAGGGAGAGCAGATACCAAGTGGTAAGACAAATCTTTCCTGCCTCCTCTTGAGGCATTTATTCTGCATTGTATCTTGAGACTTTATTAAATGCTTCTCCCTTCTGCCATTGATATAAAAAATTATATAGGTAGTCTGGATTGTCCTTTGAAGTAAGCAGAAGATAGATGTTGGGGAGAAAGCTCAGCTGACTAATGTGCACTACTAAAGGCAGAGTTCAACTGGCAAAAAACAGCTATGCAAACTTGCTCAAAATGGGTATCTTGAGAGCAGAGATCCTGGCTCGCAGCAGAGGATTGAGTGAGAGAATGCTGGAGCAAACAGACCCTGTCCCTTTTCTTCCTTCAGTTAAATTTAGTTTGCATGTGCCATATTCTCCAACGCCAAGAGGACATCTGGATCTTGAGTGTCTCTAATCTTGCTTGTTTTGAGTCTTACATGGTATCTCTGTGCTATACCTCTCCAAAATACACCTGTTTAAAAAAGGTATTGAAGTCCTTCAGTAGCAAGGGCTTGCGCCTGAGGCCAATATCTATGCTGCAGTGTTACCATACTAGTAAACTTCCAAACACTAACTTGTTGCCTTAAAATATCTTACAATATGGGTGCTCTAGAACTTGCCTCTTTACATCTGCTGGGTGGAAAGAGAGAGCAATGAGGCATGACTGGTTGGCTGTAGTCATCCCCTTTTTGAATCTGCTGTGAGCAGCATGCACCAGTAGGGCTTAAGCTTAACAGCAGATGACTTTCTGAGCCTCTGCCAGTGTGGGATGTGCCTATTCATGCAGTCAGACCTCCCTCTGGCAGAAGTATGACCTTCTACTGGTGGAGAAGGGGACCTTTCTGCCCTTTCCTAAAGTAGATGAGGGAAAGGTAAAAGCCTTTCCTGGTCACTGTCTGAGAAACGAGTCCATGGCTTGCTCCCCAAACCAGACGCTCCATCATGGAATAGTCATTTTGGGTCCTAACATCCAGAGCTTAGCAGCCTCTTACATTTGCTTCCCACCTGCTACACAGGAGTCAATACAAAAGAAATCTCTGAGATCATTCTGATCTCTCTGGCTTGTAAGCATGTTCTTCTGGGGGCAGGAAAGCAGGCAGAAACATGGGGCACAAAAATATTTCTGATGTTGGAACAGCAGAAGTGAAGGTCTGTCTTGACGTTCCTTGGCCTAGGGGATGGAACTGGGCATAGATACTGAAGAGGTCAGTAACTCTGGCTTTGATTAAACTGTGCGATATGATACAATGTGACAAGGGGATAAGAGTATGGTGATTCAGACCAATATATCTTGCTTTTCATTAACGCTTCTGAGGCAAGGAAAATGGCCATGCTACCTTTCTCAAGGCTGCTTCCTAATGACTGTTTTTGCTTTTAGGTGAAGAACTAATGAAGATTAGTGAGGAAGATGAGCAGGGCTGGTGCAAGGGCCGACTTCTCACTGGCCAAGTTGGACTTTATCCTGCTAACTATGTTGAGAAGGTTGGATCATGATTGCTACTGCCCTGCTAGTGTCTCACAGCCATACCAGCATCTCCTGCAGAGGTCACTGGGCCACTGCTGGCCCCAATCCACCTTTTGCAGTATATCCAGCAACTTCTGGACTTTGAGGGCACGTATTCCATGTAACTAATGCTTCATTTTAAACGCCTAGACCTGTAGGGATTTTCTAATAAATAAACAAAGATGAGTAAAGACTTCTCTGACTGAGCACTATAGGAGTGTAGGAGCGCTCCATGAAAGGAGATAAGTGACACATGCAACTCTTCAAAACAGAGAAAGCAGACCTCCTTGGCTTCAGTGCACGTGTATCCATAGGGTTGGTGGGGTCTGCCCTGCCCCCAAGCTTCCTGTTCAAGGAACTTTGGATGTGTAGGGTAATAGGGAACTTCTAGTATTGCTTCCCCTTTTTGGCTCAATCAAGCTGACTGGCAGAAATCTATTTTTTCCTCCCACAACTTTCAGAACTCTTCAGTGTCCTTCACCTGCAGGCTTGCTGGCTGCCCTGGTAAGGCAGGTGGTATAAGTGATACAGCTTCAACAAACCTGGATGTCCCCTCCCTCTGCCCTCAGATTTATTGGGGTAATGCCAGGAATGAATTATAGTATAGCCTGGGGATGGGAGAAAGAGGCTTCTATCTCACATGTGGCTGTTCAGGCTAACCGGTTGTGAACAGATCTGTCGGGCAGCAGGTTGGAGTTCACTGAACATTCCCTGAGCTAGAAAGGGCCTTGACATACGCTGAAGGCTGGTCTTAACAAAAAGGCAGCTATGTTCCAGTGTTGTTTTGCTTAGAACCCCTAAGTGCACTAGTATGTGTTGGGATTTCTAATGCTTCTAGATCGTTTTGGCTATACCTCTCTTCATGAACGCAGCAGAGAGCCTCTTTTCCCTTATCCTACATATTCTTGACTTATGCATGCTAGAAGTATGCTCCCTGCTTTTCCAAAGACCCCTACACAGTGACGAAGGCTACCAGAGTGTGGAAGCTACTTGCTGGCCAACAGAACATTAGCTACAGAGGGATAACTCATCTGGTCCTGAGTTGCTGCAGGTGTATTTCTGCACTTGAAAGCCTCTGCGGTTGCTCTGCATATTCAAACATGAGGACTGATGGACATGTTCTGTATAGGATAAGCCCAAGACCTTGAAGGAACAAAAAAAGGAAAACCTACTATTTTTGGAAGAACAATAGTTTAAAAATGGTTCACTTACTACATCTGCTTGAAACTGTTGTTGAGCTGTACTGCAAGTTTGTAGTAGCATTCTATAGTGAAATTCTTATTCTGGGTTAGCACAGGTGAGGAACTTAGCTAAGTTGGACTCACAAAACTCAGTTGAGCCTCAGCCAACGACACTGGGGTGAACCGCTTGAGAGCGGTTTGGAAAAGGGGTGATAGATAAGGAAGTCTGAAGTCATAGGTGAGCATTTGGGATTAAATGACTGCAGAATGTTAACAGCAGCTGGTGAACCAAAATGGATGCTTAACAAGCATAGACTAAAAAGGAGGTGGGGATGGACAAATTCAAACACTGGTAACTTATGAGAGATTAAAGTATCCCAAACAGCTCGTTGCCTGCCAGACAGAGCAGAAATTAACCTTTTACAGCACACTGGATGCCTTGAAATGTAGTCTGCCTTTGACAAAGAGATCTGAGACTAATGCTATTTACTGCTTTTGTGAGACCACAGAAATGCATCAGCTGTTGAAAGGTCTTGCTCAACGTATCCCTAGCACTGTACTTCATGAATGGGAGGAGGAGGGTGCAGACCAAAAGAACAACGCTAAAGCATTTTGTTCTGCATCAGTAATGTCATTTCTCAAGAAAAGGAAAGTATTCCCAAAAGGCAATTAAAGATCTAAGCAACAAACATTAAAACTGCCTGGATTTAGCTATGAATTTACCTGTTATTTTAAGTCCAGTATTTGAAGAAACCTCTAAGCTTATGCCATGTAATTAGAGGTACTGGTGTATAAGCACTTGGATTTATTTAAAGATCTAGTTTCTGCTTTCAGTACTATGTCCCAAGTAAAGTAACATCAGTGTTGTACAGTAATTGCAAGTGTTCCACTTGCTGACACACAACTGAATGATTTGTTGCTGTTTTGTCCTAACACAGATGAATGTGAAAAGCGCATGCCTGCCAGGCTTGTGAGATAAGGGAGACAAAACCAGGGATAAAATGACCTGAGATATGCTAGAATGAATACTAAAATTTACCTTGTTAGCCTGGATATTTTCAAACACTAATGCTAGCCTTTCATGTAGGGTTAAAAAATTCTGGAAGGGAGTTACGAAGGATAACTGGAGGCTTCACTTCAATTCCTCTTCTGAGTTCTAGTCAGGCTATAATTAGGGATGAAGTTAGGTGTGGCCAGAACCTGCTATGAGGACTGCAATGTCCAGCAGACAGGACCTCTGATTACAGTACAAACAACCTGAAATTCCACAGGACAAAGTCTGAACAGACTTGTTTGTTCTAGGAAAACATGACCACCTGATCATAATGGGCTGCTTGAAGGTTTCCAGAAATGGTGGCATACTGCGGCTTATGTGATCAAGTCCCCTAAAGGAATGTTTGCACATCAGAAATTCCTGCCAAGAGCTGAAGTAATGGACAGGAGACAACACATCGAGAATGAAGAATTGCTTGGCTGGACTGTACCTCATAAATTTTGGTGTGGCACTTAGTTCTGGCTACTCAAAACCAAATGGATTAGTAAAAGAGAGCCTGTGTAGTAAAGAACCAGCTGGAGGGGAAAAAAAAAACCCAAACACATCTAATGATCTGATATTAAACTAATAGCTCTGCCTGGAGACTTAGTTTTCCATAGAAGCAAATGAGGTTTTGTTAACCACAAAGGCTCTAGTTAAAACTTGTCATCCACGCCATGCCAAAAGTTTTGTGTGTGAACAGACATGCGCACGTGAACTAATTCCTGTGCCTGAATTCCAGGAGGTCAGCGAAGCCTGTTCTTCCCCCATGGCTTCTGTAAAAACGTAGAGATGCATCTCTGTCCCTGATGGGCAACACAGTGAAAACATTAGCTAGGCATATTTTATTTTTTTAATAAAGCCACTCCTTGTGGAAAGCTTGTACATCAGTGCTTGGCAGATAATTAATTTGGTTCTGGCATCTTCCTGGAAAAGAATTTGTCACGCAAAGCTTGGATTTCCTGTTGATCGTGAATTTTCTAGGAAGAGGAAGTTAAAGATTCTCTATGACAGATCACACCCATTTCCCCAAAGCAGCAGCTGAGCTTGCTCAACACATTAATGATGTTTATGCCCTGTAGGCAAAATCTGGGTCGCAGAGCCCACAGGACAGCTGTGCTCTGTGATGGCAGCTGAGAGTTGTGGTTAGCTTCTATCTCTTGGTGGCACTCCCACAGCCCTGCATGAAGTTTGGGGCCATTGGTGCTTCAGTTTACTCTCCATCCCACTTCCCCATACCCTGTGCCCTTGTTCTGGCTGTTTTGCTTGGCACAAAGTGCTGAGGCAGGTACAAGTATGTGGCAATCCTGCGGGGAGACCCCTCAGAGCTGTTACAAACTGTCCCGCGTTCCCTTTGCTGCTGCCCTGTTTGCAGATCCAGCCCAAGGCCGTGTGGAGCTCAGCTCTGCTGTTTCAGGCAGGTTTGCCCTGACTGCCGTGCAAGCTGTGCATGAACTGGGGCTGCCCCAGTTGCATTTCTAGACCTACTAGCATTACGCTTATGGGCAGCAGGCTGCAAAACTCCCCTCTGCTTGTGAAGAAAGCTGGTGCTGAAGTTGAAATGGGCTTGAACACTTCACTCAGGCCGGCAGATGACTGTTTCTAGGGTAGCTGCACAAAGACTGGCTGCAGACTGGTCATGGGGCTGAACCTGAGACAAAGCCAGTGCCGCAAACTCCATCTTGACCCATGGAAATGGGGTTGGAAAATACCCACTACAGACTGGCGGGAAAGACTGTGGAAAACAAGCAAGGCACAGTGTCTTCAGAGAGACCTTGCAATTAAAAAAAAAACAAAACAACAAACCAAAAAAAAAACCAACAACCAAAACAGAAAAAGACTTGCAACCAAGTGTTGCACTACTGCCCAGATCCAGACTACAAGGACCTGGAAAACTCAGGGAGTGAGACTGTTTACCAAGCTACCTAGGTTCTTAGAAGAGCAAAGAGGATAAATAAGATGTTTCTAGCAACGATGAACAAATCCTTGCTGAAAGTGTGTGGGGGGGAGCGGGGGTGCAACAGGGTAGGCTCTGTACCTGGAAGAAATAGGCTGGTTTTCTGTTGGAATATCTTGACTAAGCAGCATGGCTCCAATGAACTTTTCCAAACTGTATTTCAGGCCAGATCACCTCAGCTGCTTTCAGGACATCCATTTTACTGGCTGTGTCCTCCTGTTTTTCATCATTCAGTAACCCTGCTTGTAGAAGTTCCCGGTTTGTCTCTCAGCTTAAGGAAGCTGCAGCTTGAGACTTCCTTTGTCCATAAGCAGTGTAGTGGTGGTCAGCACTTCTTCCCCCTTAGTGTGGGGCCCCATAATCTCTCCTTTTCAGTCTCAGCGCTTTCACTGGGTCCAGCTATTTACAGGTCCAGTGGTCCCTTCCTCCCTGCGTTTCCTTTCTGTCCTACCAGCTGGAAGCCTTCTTCCAGGTCCTGCACTCTCCCCCTTTGACTTCACTACCTCTTTCCTTCCTGAGTCTATTGTTCCTGCTTTCAACAGGAGGCTGACACCAAAACAGTCACTGCCCCCAGCTGTGACCACAATAGCCCTTTCTCTCACCCCCACAGGTGCCACACAGTTCCTAAGGAATGCTGCATCCACAGTCCTATGGATGTTTGTCTCACCAGTGGACCTGCATCCCCTCTACACATTGTGGCCACCTGCAGACCCGAAGCACTGCTGTCTACTCCCTCTCCATCCAAATCCCTCATCATAACCTGTTTGACAGTGGTGCTTGTGCTCTGTGATAACTGTATGTTTTGAAAACAGCTTCACAGTAAACCAATGGCTTTCTCATCTTGCCTTGCTTACCTTGTCTTTTCATTAGCTCTGCCTGCCCTTCTTTCAGGGGTCACTGTCTTCTGTTTTAGGCATGCTCCCTATGCTTGTTGTGGGGGCTACAGGCAACTAGTCCCTGTACTAGAGGGATTCGGTTTAGAAACCTCTGGAGAGTGGGGTGATCTACAGGGAAGAGAGATTACACATCCGCTGCAAAATTTGGGTCATGTCTGATAGGAGGACAGCCCTGCCAGCTCTGACCTCAAGCAAGTTAGCGCCTGTGCTGTGGACTGCCCTTGAAGGAGGGTGAGGTAGCTCAGTGCCTGCTCTCTGCCCAGTCTCTCCACCTTGCTTCTGTATGGTATGATGAGCATGACTTGAAGCTATACATCACTTGAGTGATGGTCACCCGCCAAACAGCCTGCTCCTGGCAGGGACACCTGTAATATCTCCAGTCTGAGCATTACAGCAAGGTTTAAAACTTGTCCTCAGATCCAGAAAACCCTAGGGCACATCTGCCAGCTCACCCCTACTTTGGGGTATCCCCAAAGACTCCCAAGTCCCAAGCACCTGCCAGGCCAGTCAGAGGTGATGGTATCAGACGTTTGAAAATAATCATTCAATTATAATATTGGAAACGGAGTGACAAAAGAAAAGCCTGAAGACATACATGTATACACACAAACACACTTAACAACTACTCAGGAGCAATCAGGAGATGCATGCTCCTTCCCTGGCCTCACACACCCTTTCCATCAAATCCCAGCAGTTTCGCCTGGCAGCCCAGCAACATCGGCTGGCACAACTGAAAGGGACAGTCCTCTCTTCTCCCCTTCAAATCTTCCTAGCCCGTCCCTCACTTGCTTCAGCAATCACACGAGCAGGAGATCAGCTCAGTGATGCAATGACAATCAGCATTTGAGCGGGGTTAGGGACACAACTCAGCCCACAGCTGCCACTTGCCAGAGCGGGTGCAAGGGCAGCATGTGCAGCAGGACTGGCCTTTCAGCTGCCACACAACCCCAAATTGGATCAAGCCAGCCATGACTGTGCTCCTCAGTATCTCTCGAATTACCCATCCATTGTGTTCCTTAATTTGTGTGTTTCTTCTACCTTTGCTGGCTTTTCTCCAAACCACAACATTTGTAAGGCTGCAGTAAAATTGTGTAAGTTGTAAACCTGAACAAAATATTCACTCTACACATAGTGTATTAGTTCCTTATCTTAAATCTTGCTGGAAGCATTGCATGGAGTCAGCGTGTGACGTGACTGCGTGCCTCAGTGCTATACTTTTTTCTAGTGCGGCAGCTACTAATTACACTCAATTCAGCACACTGGCAGGCCAGTCATCCACGACCCTCAGCTGGCTGCTGCCCTTGCATCAATCCTAGCAAATAAATGGCCTTATGGGAATGCAGGGCAGCTTGATGACCTGACAGAAACCTAACCCAAGGAAAAGTTTTCTATATGAACCCTGAAACCATGGGAAATTGGGAGGATCTGCTTACACACTCCAGGAAGTTATATACCTGATGAGAACCTGTCCCTTGTTCTAGTGAGAGGGAGAACGCTTTCTATCTCATTCTCCCTTTCTCCCCTCCTCCATCTGTGGCTGTGCTTGCTCTTTCCACTACTGAAACAGCCAGGCTGCCCTGAAAGACTGAGAAAAGCCCTCTCCTGGGGTTACTGACTATCCCCAGGAGAAATCATGCAGATTAGTTAGTGTCTGTAAGCTGCTTGGTAAAAAAGAAAAAAAAAAAAAAGGCAACAGATTTGTGTTAGGAATTGCTCCTCTCCCCAAGGTATCATTGCAGATTCCTCGTACCCCACCACTCACACTGTGATCCACAGGAAGCTTTATCTCCCAGTTATTTTTTGGGTAGTTTACTGAATTTGCTGGCCCCCTTCCCAAATCTTATTCAGCAAAAGCATGAGAGGCCAATGGATCTGAGTAGGAGAGCAGGACTCAGCCACCTCATCTCTCTCCCGCACAGTCCTTTCACACATGTTCTTTGCTGGGTAGCAAGAAGAGAGCGAGGTTCCTCTTCCCCTCTGCCACCCTGCTTCTGGACAGACTCCCAGGGAAGCACTTTCTCTTCCCTTTGGCTCAGACCTGCAAGTGCAGGGCAGGTTTTATCCCCATCACAGCACTTCACTCCTGAGCCTCACCAGCTGTCTTTCACAGTAACCTCATGCCCTCAGACAACAAGACTTCCACAATGAAAATGTGTCCCCGGTGGTATGGCAGACTCCAAGAACAAGCCTCATCACCATCCTTTGCTTTCCTTTGCTCTCTTGGATGATGCTGAGGACTGTCTTTTACTGACAGAGGCAGGCAACAGCAGGGCGATCTTTGATTAGGAGGCTACATCTGGCTCAGGGTCTGGTGCCACAGCAGTCAGGAGGAAAGAAGCAGATGTCAGACATGATGTAGGTGGACAGGGACACAGAGGGCCAAAGAGCAGGCTGCCAGCTTGGAGCTCAGAAATTCAGCACCAAAGCACATCAGATGCAAAAGAAACAGATGCAGGAAATAGCAGGAACTGTACAGTGACAGCACGCGCTTACAGGGAACAGTCAGCAGCAGGAGGTCTTTCCTGTACTGACAAAGACAACAAAAAGAAGCTGACTATTTCTCAGACTAGCAGCATGCTCTTCCTGCTGCTTTTATGTAAAACTGATGGACAGGATCAGCAGCCTTGCCAGGACTTGGAGCAAGCAGCATGGGCTGGAAGGCCTGCAAGGGACCCAGCTGAGGTAGAGAAGCTTGAGTAAACCTGCTGTAGCAAGCCTTCCTAAGACACAGCGCAGTGAACAAAAACTGTGCACCTTCCACAGAGGAGAGGAGCTTGCACTGTATCTCCCCAGGTCTCCTAGCACAGACAGGCAAAGTGTGACACTGACCTATTGGCCTCTAAGCCTGCCTTGGCTCCTCCTGGGCACAGGCCGTTTCTCTCACAAGCCCCAGTTAGGGTAATGCCAGCATGAACAGACTCTGTCCCTCCTAACCCCTGCATGACATCACCATCATGCAGCCAAACACAGACTTCATGAGCCAGCAGAGGAGGGGAGCAGCACCGCACAACAGATGGGGATGAGACAGGAGCAAGCAACTCAGGTTGAGACTGCTCAAGCCAACATGAACACCACCACTCCCAATGCACAGTCATCGCCTGAACTTGCTCCTCTACACAACAAGATGCAGCTTACACAGCCTCCACCCTGACACCATACACTCCCTTTCCCAACCCTCTGTCATAGCTTCAGCAGCCTCACTTGGGGCTTCTACCCATGCCCCCTGCCCATGGGGGTGGGAGTGTTTTCATTTAAACTCGATCCAGAGCTACCAGTCCCTGCCTGAGCTAAGCTGGAGGAGTCATGGTCACTGGCTGTGCCCTGTTGATCCTGATCTGTAGGCTGGTTTACCAGCCTGACCTCAGCCTTGCCTTCCCTTGTCACCACAGACATGCCTGGCAATCACCGGGCCTGATCCTGACCTGTGGATTGACTTCCCAGCTTGACTGTAGACTACGTCATCACCATGAGCTTGCCTGACTATGTCAATTCTTGGTCAAACCTGGCCACTACCCTGGGCTTACCTGGCTCTCCTTGCCCAGGTACTGGGGGAATAGGCATGGCTGATGAGGGCCCAGGCCTGCTGGCCGTGGGACACCTCCCTCACAGCTCTCCTTCTCCTAGGGTGCAGCGAGCCCTTGCTGCACCCTGACATCGTCTCTCCTGGTATGACTACCAGGACAGCTGCACCGTGAATGTCATCAGGGAACTCAACTGGTTTAAAAATAGCTGCGAGGAAAAAGCTATCGCTTACTTTTACCTGAACTGATTCCCCAATACTGTTCGTGTAATCCCAGAAATGGGCATATAGGCACAATTAAGGTAGCAGCATAAGAGCAACAGACACCAGGGGCTACTTAAGACAAGACTGCTGCCAAGAATGAGCCCTGGCAGGCTGGAAAAGGCTTCACTACCCAGTTCAGAAACTCATCTCTGAGTAGCTCAAATCAGATGTGTCAGCCAGAAGCCTCTCATCTTACTGTAGGGCAATGTGCTTCCCATATCAGGTCTCACTCTGACCATGTAGCTTTGCTGATTCCCAGAACACAAGACTTCATACTCCTGCTAAATCTACAGGGTTTTTTCTGCAGGGTTTTTTTGCCCAACAACTCAGATGTTCCCGATTGCATCTATATGTGCCAAAACTTTATGGATCTCACTAAGACCATGGGTCCTAGGTTCCCATTGCAATGAATTCTACAGTCCACCTTATGTACCTGTGGAAAACATGGAAACGAGTGAAAGGAAAGCCTTTAAATTTAAACTGAAATTTGTCTTGTCCAGATATTAGTACATTTAACTGTTTATTTTAGTGACAAGCTGGTGCTACAGAGCAATCTCCTTTTGGAGGTAAGGAAATCCCAATCCATTTCATCTCAGTAATACCATATTACTGATTAGCTTTTGTTGTTGTTGCCCTTCTGAATCTCTCATTGCTCTGCAGTCACATTTATTTTTTTTTTTTGGCTAAAGCATGAAATGGGCTATACACCATTGACTTTTACTTCAAAGCACAACCATTTTTTTTTTTCCTATTTTTCTTGCATTATAACTGAATGACTTCCTAGTCCATTCCCTCCTGTTTCCAGGCAGGTAATACGGCGCTTCAAGGCCCTGATGCCATCTTCTGAAAAAAAATTTCCCTACCTTGATTACTGCCTCATGCTACCTTGATTACTGCACAGGGTTAGGTGGTGCTGCTCTTGAGAAGCCTCCAGCTGACTCAACCATTTCCAAGTCTGTTCACTTGTGCCGGTGTACCAGGCCCGAGGTCCAGCTGATGCAGCAGGTGATGCCGGTAGGCACTCATCCGAGCTTCTTCTTGGCTAGCGGCTGACCCCAGGCAGCCATTGCCTCCCTACTGTTCTACAAAGCTCCTCTCTGTCTGGGCCCACGATGGGCCTCCATGAGGAAGCAGGGGGGTGTCAGTCAGTCTGTCTGTCAGGAGCGCTCCCAAGAGCTCCTCTGCCACATGCCAGTGTCGTGAGGGGGCTGAGGGGACACCTTGAGCAGCCAAATCCGTCGAGGGTCTCGGGTGGGGAAACGTCCCCGTTCACGTTTAGACTCGGGAAGGGTTTTGCAGAGGACGATGTCGTGACACCCCACAGGCCGCAGGAGGGGACAGGGTGGTGGCGGGCCTAGCGCAGGGCGCCGAGGAGGGGCCCTGACCCGAAACGCCCATCCTGGGCGCCGGGGCCGCCCCTGAGTCCGGGGAAGCTGGGGACGACCGGTCCCCGTCCCGGCGAGCAGCCCCGACGGGAAC
>NW_009647046.1:2878554-2889263 GCF_000708025.1 Charadrius vociferus
TCGACTGCTCCGGCGTCCACAGGTCCCTTGGCGTCCACCTCAGCTTCATCAGGTGCGTGGGGCGGCGGGCAGCAGGGAGGTGACAGCAGGGCAGGCCCGGAGCAGCTGTGGCCCCGTGGTGTGGGAACGCGCCGGGACTCGGTTAGAGATAAGCGTTATCGTAGAGTGACGGCCTCGGGTTTTACGTGGCTCGCTTCGGTGGGGGTTTCAGGTTGCTCAGCCCTTCCAAGATGGAGTTTCCGAAGCACCTCAGTGGGACATCGACATGCTGCTTTCGCTAACCTTGCAGAAACACTGCCAGTTGTAGAAGCTGAGAGTGTGGTTTGTGAATTTTGCCAGTAAAGCAGCAATATGGAAGTCTGTCTTGTAATGCTTAGCAAGGCAAAAAGAGGAGTATTATTTAATCTCTTCTGTCTCAACCTAGCGAGGAAGATGGTGTTGGATTTTCAGCCTATTAATCTTACTTTTAGTACTTTTAAAAGGTAGCATTTTAAGTAACAGAACTGTGACCTTTACTTATTCAGAGATAAGTTGAGTAACTGCTATGAGACATACTCTGTCACCTAGTTTTACTTGGTTGTTTTCTCAGTTGCTTTGTCATGTGTTATGGCCTAATCTGTGGGACGGGCTGAATATGAGTCTCTCATGTTGTGAGATCATATGTAGAAGGAAAGTTGTTGGCTGTGCTTTCCTAGCTCAAGCTCCACCCTCTTAAGCAATACAAGTGAGAGGTCCTCTAAGTTTGGATACTGTTATTTGGTGTGAAGCTGAAACTCTGTTCCCTCCCCCCCGCTTCAAAAGTTCAAATTAATTTCTTATGGGAGCAAAGAAGTTACTGAGATGTTCTTTCCCCTTTTGCCTCCTATACTCTGGGATAGTAGTGGGATATCTGACCCTTCTAGCTCAGACCTTGCTTTTGCATTTGGCGTGCCTGCACGTTATTAATAGAAATAATTGGTTCTCACACAGGTCCACAGAGTTGGATTCTAATTGGAACTGGTTCCAGCTGAGGTGTATGCAAGTGGGCAGCAATGCCAACGCGGTGAGGAGCCTCTGTAGGCATTTTGCTTGCTTTCCCTCTTGCTAATCTACATCTTCTGTTTCTTGTCCCTTTCCTCTATGTGACTTTTTTGGTACCAATCTCATCTGTGTTTTTCTGGCTACTGACCTAATCTGAAATGTGTAATGAGGAGAGGTTTTTGTTAGGTGTGCTTGGAAGTCAGACTGTGACCTTTGAATGCCTTGTTTTCTCATGTGCAGATCTGTCATTTCCTTACATTTCATTTAAATGAGAGGCATGGTCCTCTTAAAGGAAAGGTGTTAGTAACACTGATCAGTTCGGAAGCTTGTGCTCAGCATTGTGACTCAGAAGCGTCCTCCTGTGGAGGACGGGGATGGTTTTCTTAGGCCTGTGGGGCCTGGAGTGAGACTTCTTGGAGAGAGCTGATCAGTGAATGGTTGGTTCATACTGTGTGCTCAGTATATCATCCCCTGTCTCTGGGAATCTTCCTTTTTCTGTTGAGTTTATGTCTAATGCTTGCTTGAGTATGATCTAGCAGTCAGGAGACTGAATATTCTTCTCTCTTCAGACTGCTTTCTTCCGCCAGCATGGCTGTACTACCACAGATGCCAACGCTAAGTATAATAGTCGAGCTGCCCAGATGTACAGGGAGAAGATCCGGCAGCTGGCAAGTGCTGCCATGGCCAAGTATGGCACTGATGTAAGTCTGAGCAGCTCTGTGCTGTTAGATGTGTAGTGCTGGGTGCTGGGTCTTGTAGGATACCTTTTTTTTTTTCCCCCTTCTCCTCTCTTTAGTTGCTTATAGATGGACTGAGTGGAGCCCCTGGGCACTCCCCTGACAAGAGTGATGCTGATTTCTTCATGGAGCACACACAGGTGAGAAGAACTGTCTAAACCAGACAGCTTTAATAGCTCTCAGATAGCCAGCTGTGCAGCCAGGAGCAGTCCCACTTAGTTTGGAAGGACTCTAAGCTGTATACTTTTTCAGTAGTAACATGGAAGAACCAAGAGTCAGTCATAGTCACAGATCTAAAGAGTCCCTCATGGGGCTGGTAATACCCATGTCCTCTGTTTCCAAGGCCATCTTTATCTTCAAGGAATACTCAGAGCTACCAGCTGCTCCCTGGAAGATGCTTTGTGTACTTTGTTAATGCATAGTATCTTTGTACAGTTAAAGCAAGAACTGGCTATTACTTTAACTTCTGATTTAGTCAGCTTTTCAGTGCATAGAGCCTAATAAAGTGAATTTGGGCACCTGTTTGCGCAATGCTAGGCAGACTTTCTCAAGTGAATGGAGTAATGTGAGAATTGGCTGTACAGCAATAAAGACAGTGGAAGCTGAAATTATTTTTTTCCAGAGAAACTCATTCACACTTTTTGGTGGTTGGACTTGATGATCTTAAAGGTCCCTTCCAACCTCAGCGATTCTATGATTCTCCCAGATTTAAGCTTATTTCCTCAACCTGGGAAGTCCTCGCAGTAGCCAGCTCTGATACTGCTGTTGAGTGATGCTTTCATTTCTCTTGGCCTTCCATTCAGCTTAGCTTCCTTTTTTTTTTTTTTCCTTAATTTTTGTACCTGCTAAGGGAATGTGGACGTGTCTGTACGTTACCTTCAACAAAGGCTTAGTCTGGAGTTTGGAACAGGGTTTTTTTGGCCTAAAACTGAATACTGGTCACTAAACCTGAAGTGAGTTCAGGATTGTTGGGTTCATTAGTCTTCTGCCAATCACTGGAATGTGCATCTCCTTGCAGTCTTCCGGTACCTGGGATGTAGCTGATGCCAGCCAGAATCCTGCACAGTCTTCCCCAGAGGTGGAAAAAGCAGCAATGTCATCAGAAGGCAGTGAAGTGTCAAGTGAGTTCCCTGTTGAATAATTTTCCCAAGAACCTGACTTCATTTCCAGGAGCATACACTCCTGTACCACAATTGGAAGGGCTGAGTTTTTCCTGTGGTTCAGGCTTCAAGGAGTGGAAGCTCTGTGCACTCTATGACATTTAGTTAAATTAGTGGAGACATCTAAAAATACTGCTGTTTGGGATCAGTTCTCAGCTTTTGCTGAAATGCATGCAAAACTGTGTTGGAGGTTAGCTGCCCTGTTTCCCTGCTTCCAGACATAATTATTTGTTTAAAGACTCTTTTCTGTCCCTTGAATTTGATGGGTCTGGAAATGATCTATGAATATAAAGCAAAAAACTGTTTCTAGGGTGAATGACAAGAAAACCAGGAATCTTTGTGTATTCCCCTGCAGAGCGTTTGCTTTTTTTTAATGTGTTAAGAACACTGCAGAGGGAATAACTTGCTCTGTGGAGATGTAAAGTTGTTGTGCTTGGGAAACTGTAACTTAGCTTGTTTGGGGTTGGGGCAGAGGAGGTAAAAGAGATGGAGTAGAACTGTGAGTACACCGAAAAGAAAGGGGTTGAGAATCTCTCTGCTGAATGTTCTCTTCTGGTTTTGTGCCCACAGATTCCAGCCAGGGCCCCTCTATTGACTTGTTGAGCACATCTCCTAAAGCTCCTCTAGGTAAGTAAGACTCTTTGCTATCTCTCAGATCAGTCTTGCTCTTGTACCTACTGCTCAGTAGTAAGCTCAGTGGAGCTGGAACTGATAAGCCAATTTCCAGAACGTCTAAAGCAGCTTATCTTCTGTGGAGCCAGTACTGAGGATCTCCCTAAACCCCCAAAACCAAGCCATGCTTTACTGGAGGTTTCCTCCTCCTTTGGATAATTGAGTTCAAAGCTGTCACCTTCCCAAAAACTTGTTTGCATTTTTTGAGCTTTGGACAAAACTTGGTATTTGCATATCTAGAACTTGGCTGATCAAGGCCACATGACTGTGGTATTTGTTTTTTGGTTTGGTTTTGGTTGGTTTTTTTTTTCGCCCAGAAGCAAATTAATTTTTACCTTCCAGAGTAAGAGGGATTTGTGTCTGATTCTCCCCTATCATTACCGTCCTGGCTGCACAAAGAGCATTTAGCTGGAGCTTCTTTCCTTATTGAGAGTGTGCTCCTAGCTCACAGTGGGTTCCTCCTGGGTGGAAAGCCTGTGTCCTCAAGTGTCTATTCATTCCCGATGTTTTATGTCTCTTCCTCAGACATGTCCATGTATCTATCAACACAAGGGCCTGCTCCTGCCAGAGGTAACTGGCTAACAGCTGGCCTGCACTGGCTGCTTGTGACAACTCTGCCTGTCCCTTCTGTGATTCTGCCTTCAACTCTAACTTTAGCTTCTTGTGCTTGGAGGGATAGAATGAGCCAAAGCTTACATGTATGATATTGGGATCTAAACCAGCTATTCCATATCTGGAAGGGATCTTACTGATATTTTTGTTAAATGTTTGCCGACAGTACTAAAAAAACCCCCAAACAACCTCAAATCAAATGTTAGGAACAGTGAAAATAGTCTTGGATAGTGTGAGTGTGTTGAACCCCCCTATTTAAAAAACTTACGGTAAGACTAGAAAAAGATACAGGAAAGGCTGTCAAGAATGATCTAAAATACGGGTTCACAAAAGTCATGTGGCTGTAGAAAGTAAGGAGACACTTCTGTGGAAGAAAAGCCCAACCACGGCAATAAGAGATTTTGGGAGTTAAATGTTGGAAGCTGGGAAGATGTCCTGGGCAGTCCCTCTCTGTTTGCTTTGTTCTTACACTTTTCCCCAGGCATCTGCTGCTTGGCTGGACCTTGGCTGGTTTTACAAGTGTGGCATGCTTCATGCCCTCAGAGTGACAGGTTCCTGGTGCAAGATGTTGGGGAACCTGTTGCTTTTACAGCTCACTGCACTTTAGGTCCATTTTGTTGTTGGCCTGTTCATGTAAACATGACTTTAGGGTTCTTGCTTCTTTGTCCCTAAGGCATCGGTGAGGCACTGACCTTCACATGGCTCGAAAGCTGCATTTTCTTGGATTTATGTATGGTATAAATCTAGTCTTTCTCTAGCCACCCTGATCCCAAGCGGATAGGGTCACCAACCGCATGACTGTTGGAGGAGCTTTTTAGAAGTCTTAATTCACTTACAAGTTTCTCCAGCAATGGACGTGCTTCTCTAGGCCACCAGCCTGCAATTGTGGAGCTTTTAAGTGCATCTTTCTTGGCTGGGTGAAGTCACCCAGGCTTCTGATGTGAAGCTGCATGATGTGCCCTGGACTCTATAGAGGCTGGACTGTGGTGGATGTTTGTGTGGGTTGCTGACTAATTTGGGCTTCTTAATTAATTCACTTCTGCTTATTTGCTGCTTCCCTCCTCTTGCAGAACTTAAATCTTCTCTCATTGGAAAGAAGAAGCCAGGAGCTGCCAAGAAAGGGGTATGTCTGAGCTCTTGTTTTATGGAGAGGATGTAGAGCATGTCTCATATTACTGCTGTCCTTTCCCTGGCCCTTGCTTTCTGCCCTTAACAAAGCGGTGTACTGAGAGATCCATTTGGAGGAGGGAGAGCTTTGATTATATCACTGCTTAGCTTGTATATCAATGGACAAAACCAATTAGTTTTTGGATCATTACTTGTTGGATCATTACTTGTTATGGTCTGAAGCATATGTGACTGATATTTTAGCACTGTCCACTGGTGGGTTAATTCTTGGGTGTTCTTCCATACTCTGTTGCAAGCTCTATTGGGTCTGTAGGTTGTGACTACACAGGGAGACCGAAGGCCTGATCAGTGCAGCAAGGAGTAGGATTCTGGTTTTCTTCTACGATGAACAATTTAAGGTGAAGAAATCACATTTTTTTGGTTTTGTTTTTCAAGTTGGGTGCAAAAAAAGGTCTTGGAGCCCAGAAAGTGAGCAGCCAGAGCTTCAGTGAGATTGAGCGGCAAGCCCAGGTGGCAGAGCAGCTGAGGGAGCAGCAGGCAGTGGAGTCCAGGAAACAAGCTGAGGAGTCCATGTAAGTGCCCTGTTTGGGCTGAATACCTTGCATTACATAAGGCAGAAGTAATACAAGGTTAATGCTGTTCCCCCTAGGACCACCTAATCTGAGTACAGAACATGCTGCACGATGATGAGCAGTAGCTGTAAGCCAATATGGTCCTTAAAGCAGGGCACAATTTATACTGTCATATTTTATTCAAATTAGCATCCTTGCAAGAGTTAAAGGAGCAGATATGGAAGTATTTTGTGTTTCTGTTTACCTTTCGACAGGAATGAAAAAGGCAAAGGTTGAACTGGATGGGGCATTCTTTTGGGTGGGGTGCAATGCTTACGCTAAGGGAATTGTGGTTAGCCGAAAAATAGTTGAATCCCAGTGGAGGTGAGATGGAAGACAAGCAGTAGCTCCTATGCACCGATTTTTGGCAGAGCTGTTGCGGAAATGGGTGTTTTGGTGGGTTGTCAGGATTACTCTCCCCCTTGCCCCTCCGTAGTATGGGCTGGGGGGAGGGTGATGAACTGGTACCCACCATAGCTCTTTCCTTTAGAGTCACCTCAATGCGACTGGCTTATCAGGAGCTGCAGCTCGGTCGGGAGAAGGAAGAGAAGAAACTTCAGAACCTCGAAGGGAAGAAGCGCGAGCAAGCAGAGAGGCTGGGCATGGGCTTGGTGTCCAGAAGGTACTTGGCTGTGGATGGCATGGGACAGTCAAGTGCCTTGGAAGTACCCTGCTCTGGAAAAGTTTCCTGAAGGCAGTAGCTTGCTGCTCCTGTAACAGATAAGGAGCTGATTTAAAGGGCTCGTATGCTGGACTATGTCTAAAAATGCTTCAGGCCCCAGAAGGAATGTATACTCTGTTCGGAAGTTCTAGTTCTCATTTGAGCTTTTCCAAAAATGAGTGTAGCCTGTCGGTGTCTAGCCCTAGAGCCCTGCTGCTTGACAGATGTTCCCCTGCAGAATACTTCCCTTAAGAAGGTAGCTTAAGACTTCTGAGGGAGTTGGGATAAGCTAGGTAAGTGGTGCAGGGAGCTGGCATCCCACAACTCTCCGTCGAGACTTGTGGCACCTGCCCTGCCTGTGAAGGCCAGATTGAGTTTTGAGGCAGACTGGTTGTAGAGGCTGGCTGCTGTCAGAGCCATTGGCCCTGACTACCTGTTTGTTGTGCTAGTTCTGTTTCGCACTCGGTGATGTCTGAGATGCAAGTAATTGAGCAGGAGACGCCGCTGGCTGCAAAATCTCCCCGCTCCCAATTGGACTTGTTTGAAGATGCTGGAGGCTTCACATCTGGACCCCCAAAGTAAGACTTAGCTTCAGTGTAGTCTTTGGCTTATTCCTGAATGTCATGTCTGGCCTAAATTACCTATTTTTGGTATCTAGGTACAAATATAGTCCCTTCTCATTCGAAGATGCATTTGGCTCACGATGGGAAACGGATTCTTCATGGGGTATGGACAAAGAGGAGGAACCCGAGGTGACCATTTCCAGTATTCGGCCAGTTTCAGAGAGGTAAAGTGCCTGCCACTGCTACTGTACCTTCCACATGTGTGGGACAACGGGATAGGTCTAGGAGCTGTGGGGAGAGATGCAGCTGTGTTGACAGAAGCCTTGTGCTGCAGAAGATAACTTGCAGGGACAAGCCCAAGAAAAAACGCCTTGAGTGAAAGAGACTTGGGCACTTCTTTCCCTGTCGTGTCCCTAAGTTTCATACAGCCTTTATCATCGTCAAGTGCTGGCTGTCCTGAGGTGGGGAGAGAACCCGGATGGTAGCTAGGATTTGAGGATTTGTTGCTTTCCTTTGATCAGATAGGGTCTGAGAAGTCTGTTTCTTTACTGTGTTGGTGAACTTAAGCTGAGATGTCTTCTCTCTTGTTTCCTCAGACCCACCAGTAGGAGGGAGACGGAGAACAGGACAGCTGTTGTGGAATCCAATGAAGCTCGGCAGAAGTTTGCAGGGGCTAAAGCCATCTCTTCAGATATGTTCTTCGGGCGGGAGGCAGACGCTGAGGTAGATGCATTCTGCAGTGCTTAAGCTGGTACAGCTCTGGCTTCATCTCCTCCTGTTTGCTGAGGTCCTACTCTGTTCCCTTCTTTCATAATGTTTTTGTTTTGTTTTCTGCTGCAGTATGAGGCCAGATCCCGACTGCAGCAGCTCTCGGGCAGCAGTGCCATCAGCTCTGCAGACCTGTTTGGAGAGGCTGAGAATGTGCACTCAGGTTCGTTAGCACTCAGCGGGTTGCAGAAGGGGGCAGGGTGCTCTCTGGAGCTGGGAGACTCTGGGCTAACTCCTGCTGGTTCTCGTAGGTGGTGTGTCAATTGGAAATGTCCTGCCTGCAGCTGATATTGCACAGTTCAAGCAAGGAGTGAAATCGGTTGCTGGCAAGATGGCTGTCCTAGCCAATGGGGTGATGAACTCTCTCCAGGTGAGGTTACACTATGGCACCTTCAGACAGGCTATTGTCATGCTCAGGGACTTTCCCCATATCATGGCTTCTGCTGGAATTATTGTTGTCTTCTCAAATTATGTGGGAAGTCCCAGGTAGAGACCTGTCTTTTGTAGCTGATGACTACACTACAATAGCTGAGGAATTCCAGGTGGCCAGTGAACTCTACTTGGCCAACCTTATTCTCCTGCTGGACAGGATACCTTGTTATGTCAGATACGCCTTTTCCCACAAATCCCATGCAGAACTTCAGAAAGTTAAGGCCATGCCTTTGCATGGTATCTTGTCTAGGTAACATCGCACTGCATTCCAATCCCAAACAGCCCAAGACCTTGTTACCTGTCTCTGGAGTTTGCATGAAGTGTTGTAGCATGGTGTCTTGGTGTGTTTCCTCCCCAGGATCGTTATGGCTCATATTGATGACGCAGGGACTGCCACTCAAAGGGAAGACAGCAAGAGGCACTGATGCCACCTTTGCCTGGAGTAAACTCTGCAGGATTGTCTTAGTTTGTCTGGGGTGGGTGGGGAGGGGAGAAAGGTAAGCAGAGGGGTTCAGGATATGGCTGTGCCCAGGATGCTTTCCAAATATCTCTGGATTCCACTCTATTAAAATTCGATGTGCCCTCATACCCACTGCTATCTACTAGCCAGTGGAAACAGGCCGCCTTACAGGGTAACCCTCACTGCTGTAAAAGATACGACAGGAACTCCTCGGCTGCCCTCATCAGTGCTCCTGTCCTTCTTGGCCCATACCTTAGCTCACTAAGTGACAGAGGAAAGGGGAATGCTGTTTTTCTGAACATCATGTTACCTGTTTCCCATGGACATGACTTTTTTTCGTTCTGCTCAGTGCTCCCAATCCACGGTAGCGTGGAGTCCTCTGTATTTGCAGGGTCTGACTTTTACCATGGGAGAATCCTTTTTACTGTCTTGTAAATCAGCATATATTGATGCAGGAGAAAAGAATCAAACAGAACAAAGATTATTTTTTTAGCTTCTAATTACATCATCAGCAAAAAAGGCCCAGGTAAAGAAGAACTGTAAAGAGATTTACTGGATCCTTGGTTATTTTGTTGCCCAGCTTTGGACCCGAGGTCAAAGTCCTGAACCTCCGACGTCACCGTGAGGTGGACTTCTGAATTGCAGCAGTGAGTGAGGACTGTTGTTTTAGTCCTGTTCAACTTGGCTCTCTGTTCCTGACTTTGGTTTTAACAAGAGCATGTTTTTCTCTCCCTTGGGCTATGGTGTAGAGGACAGGGTATTAAGAAAAACTGGGGAGGGGGGGGCTAGTTACACAGTAATTATGAGGAAAAGAGAAGCTGGGGCTGTTCTGAAGTTTCTGTTGGCACCCCTGTGTCTGCATGGGCTTCACCAGTTGGGGCAGTGGTACCCACGGGACTGGGGGTGGGAGGGGAAGGGTTACTCTGCCACTGTATGCAGGTGTTCTGCTGTCCCAGGCAACAGGCTGCTGCGGTGGGAGAGGAGGCGGGAGGGTGACGGTGACAGTTGGGCCTTCCTAGGGCTTTGCCCCCGTGTGGTTGCACTGTAAGGGGGTACCTGCAGCGGAGCCAGGGCTTGGTGGGAGGTGTGACCTGGTGGGGTGGTGCTGTCACCTTCCCCGGCCGAGGTGGGATCTGGCAGGGCAGCCTGCGAGTGCCACTGCCGCCTTTTGCTGCCTGGTAGCACTCCCCCCGGGCCTTACCCCCACCCGGGGCAGCCCAGAAGACCCCAGAGGCAGTAGTGGCCTTACACAGCGTGCTTTATTGCCGGGCTGTCACAGTCACTCACTGATGGTTGGGAGAGGACGCGTGATTAGTGAGCACGTTAATAAATAAAATAACTTACAATAAATAAATAACCCCTCCCACTATCTCCACAGGTGGGGCTGTGGTACAAACTCAGCTGTAGTTGCGGGATTAGTCTTAAAATAGCTCCAGCACGTCTTGAGTCCACTCAGCTTAGGGCTGCTACAAGCTTTGGGTTACCAGCTCTTCGTTGCCCACACTGCAGCATTTCATGAACAGGAGGAACAAGGAGGCTCCCAAAGAAGCAAGAGAAGCTGAAGTGCTCCAGGAAATAACTGGTCTGTGCAAGCTGAGGCACAGGAGCTGGGCCTCACATAACGTTCAGGGCTGTGGAGGGCAAACTACTGAGTTAATTACCATTAACACAATGATGCTATTTGTTTTCGTAGAGGTGAGGGCTACACTGTGATGCTACAACAATGCCAATATTTAAAAAAAAAATACTTGGGACTCATTTGATAAATGCTTCCTTCTCCACTAGTGCCTCTGCCCACCCAACCCCAGCAGATGCTCTGTATGTTTGCAAGCCACATCACCTGTGCCCAAGGAATTTAAAGAATTTTTCTCTCTCCTCCAACCCT
>NW_009647046.1:2889275-2889667 GCF_000708025.1 Charadrius vociferus
GAATGACCTTAATAGGCTGTTGGAGGCAGTGGGAGGCCTCACAGATGGGAACTCAGAACAGCAGAGGAGCCAGGCAGCACCATGCAGTACTTTACTTAACTGCAATCTAGTTTATTCACTATATTTGCTTTGGTAAGTCTTGGACACATGAAGGAGGAAGCAGAGACAGGTGGCACGGCAATACCTAAGCCCTTCTTTTCTAGGAACTTCAGGAATTTCTCTTCCTTTGATCACACACAGGTGCAGCTTTACTGGGAATAATTATAATGGAGTACTAGTGCAGAGCTGCCGCTGGCCATTTAACCACTCTATTGTCTAGACCAAGTCTGAACACAGTTACACAACAAAACACTGGCAAGCGGCCTGCACTAGCGCTCCCACTGCTCCAGCAC
>NW_009647046.1:2889684-2905230 GCF_000708025.1 Charadrius vociferus
AGAGCCCTGGTGAGAGAATTGCCGGCTATTTCTAAGTGGAGGCAGAGCTAGTGTCTGCTGGTTTGTCTTGCCTGCCAGCAGAGGGTAGCATAACTCTGCAGCTGGAAATAGCATGAATTTGGAGCTAGGAAAAAGGCAGGGTTCTTCCTGGGAAGAGACGGGTGGACCTGGGGATGGGGACTGGCGCAGCCACACACACTGGTGATGTGGACAGAACCCACCGTCAGAGCAGATGCTCTGGGAGGAGGTGCTGTGCCTCCAGTAGGTTCTGGAGAAACCCAAGATGGGAACGGTGCCCATCTTCACAACCTTCAGTTTTCAGAGGAGTCTGTCTCTTCATTGGAGCCTTCACTCTCAGCGTCCATTTTTCGCCGGTGGTGTAGAGGTTTCCAGGGAGAGTTAATCCTGGGTGAGTTACGGACAGGCAAATTAGCTGTGTCCCCACTGGAGCTGGTAGGACCGGAGATGGAAAGCCCTGAAACCTGAGCTACCCTGAAAGAGAAAAGACAAATGCTAGGCAGCCTAACTTGTCATTTTCAACCTTTACCGTAGTGCTTTTGGACTGAACCTGGGAGGGAAGCTGATTCACAACGAGCACAGGGATGGAAGGATGTTCATGGCACAGGGGGAATGCCTTGCACTAGTACCTACTAGACTCGCTGTGTGAATCTTTCTTCCTGTTTAAACAGATCTTTCTTCTGGGCTGAGTCTGTGTCCTCCAACACTCCTACTTTTCACCATCCAAACCAAATTTCCCTGCTTATTAGAGACTGCTGCTTCCTCTAGATCCCTCTTTGAGGCACTCTTTTCCCCTGTTTCTGAAGCCTTTTCTAAGGATTTTGTTATTAGCTGCATCAAGGCACCCCAAAGAAAGAGGCCCTCTCTGCTCTGCTAGTTCCTCTACTGTTTTACAGTAGAGCAAAGAAATAGGGACAGTATTTTAGTAAAGTCTTTCTTAGCATGCTCCCTTTAATCTGTTGCTTTACTTCCTACTTGAGGCAACTCAACTTACAATTTCTCAAGTTCCTGATCCATGGCAGGGTCCAGAAACAAGTCTCCTTTATCTGGCAAAGCCCCTGGAAAAAAAATGCAAAGGAAAGTACCAGAGCAGAGTTAGGCTATTCACTCTTAAAGAAAAGTGCTCAAGCCATAGCAGCACCCAAAATCTTCCCTGCAAGACGGAGAAGGCTCTTCCTTACACCTATTAGAGAAATGGACACTGAATGTTGAGGATCATGGACAGATACAGAATGATGATTCATATTCTGTGTCCTTCACACAGGCTGTAGCTGAGGTCAGACTAAATGGGAGCCCCTCTCAGCAGTCTCACCTCTCAGAGAACTTGAAGACCCCTAAGGATTGGCAGTTTCCATTCACTATACAAAACTAGTGAGTACTGACTGTCAGGGAGCTGACAGTCTGTCAGCTTTGGGCCTCTGCTAATTGCCCTATATAGTCATCAGTCCTAGATCCTATCAGAGCAATAGATAGGTTGGTTGTGCCACAGCCTGAAGCATGTGCTATACCACCCAGGGAGATGTATACTTCTGTGCCACCTGCCTTTCTTGTGGGGCACTGAGCTTGGCGATCAAAACACCCCACAGATGTAAGACTACTGCTTTCCTTGCAATTCAGGAAAGTCAGGCCTGACTCTGGTGCACATTAGGTCTACAGGAGTAAGACTGGACGGACCATGGTCTAGTGTTGCTTGCTGTCTGGGTGAGAGTGTGAAAGGCTGGGCCAGTAATCGTGTACCCTCTCTCAGCATAAGGTCAGCATGCTTCTTTTTACATTTGAAACCTTATTCAGGATGAAGGACATGGTGTAGTTCAGGACTGGAACAGCTGGTTGATCATCCTTGCCATTCTCTGAAAGGACACTGGCACCTCAGGAAGAGCCCAGAAAGGAAGATGGGGCTCTTAGGAAAGCCCTCCTTCCTAATTCTGTAACAAACTCCACCTTGTACAGAGGTTGTGGGAGGGTGTAATCAGCCAGCACAGAGATGACAGGAATTGGCTACCACAGCCTGGGTAGTGCCACGCACCAGGATGAAAAAACCCACTTGGTAATCTGTACCAATAGTGCAGGGAGGAATGCTCTTGTTTTTCAGGAGACCTGGGTGCTACACTCCGTACCTTTGGGAAGTGGCTTTGTACTCCCCATGGGGACACAAATCTGGTTTCTGGCCCTGGCACCTTGCTCTTCAAGGAGGGGCTTCAGAGCCACCTGCCTCACATAGGCAAGCTGGCAGCAGTCATCAAAAACGCAGCAATGAGTACCTAAAAATTAGAACCAGTTTAGACCAGAACAGACTCCCCGACTCCTTCCAGTTCTGGTCTTCCCCCTCCTGCAAATGAACAGGAAAGCCTGGCACCACAACACAGTGTCAGGGTGGTCCGGTGAAGTGCCCCAGCCTGCTTCCATTCATGGGCTCAATTAAAAGAATAAGCAGCTAATGCTTAACTTGTTTCCACATTTGCAGAATGCACAGTGAGGTCTCTAGGGCACAAGAATTACTTGGGAAAATCAGTAAATAACACTTAAAGGATTCACGAATCAACATTGACACTGGAGTTAAACTGTGGATTCCAGTCTGCCTGACAAACTCATCAGCGCTGCCCCAGCCTGGACGAGCCGCTCTAATCCCTACCCCCGTTCCTCAGGGGGGCTCCTGGCTTTGTGAGACCAGAAAGAAGGCGGGCATCCTGGCCGAAAACTCCTCTGCCTGAAACTGCACTCGCTGAAGGGCTCTGGGGAGCTTGCGATCCCTCACGGACCAAAGACTATTGAAATCACCCTTCAGGAGAGACTAAAAGACACCAGGAAAAGAATCCTCCTTTCCTTGCCAAGGCGCTAGCACCTGTCAGACTTGTGGCTGCTGCCCCTCCTCTGAGAGGCCTCGGCAGGAGGCTGGCGGAGGGCCAGGGGATGGGCCCACATTAATGGAAACGAAAACCCACACACTTTGTACGTGGCACAATGGAAGCTGTGGGCGGGATTATTGTTTTTTTTCTCCACTCGTCTGTTTTCTTTGCACTCGACTAGAAGTGGATTTCGTAGGGCAAAGGAAAAAAAGATTTTGCTTGCTCCAATCCACGCATCACCTTCCCCAGTGAATACACTGCTTCCTAAGCCTGTTTGCAGAGGGGATTGCAGGGCTGTATTCATGCACCTTTGATATATAATCTCCGTGTTGCTGGGTAAGCAGCCCTGCCCCAGAGGAGCATTAGCAGCTTAAATGGTTTGCCATAAGAAGGGGCTCAGCCAGGGAGGGGACACTTTACTATGACACACACCTGTGCAAAAGAACAAGCCCTCAGGCAAGGCACACCTTTTCACTGAGGTTTGTCTTTGTAGTACTGGGACTGGCAGATACTCAAGCCTAGAAATGGAGGGAGAGGATACCTACCTAAAGACAGAGAAAGCCTACCCTTACTGGCCAGATGATTTGCTGAGTGGAGATGAGTGAAGATGAGTGTTTGGGCCTCCACACATTTAAACATACCTCCTGGACACAGCCTTGTCAAACACAAGAAGCCGTATCTGTTCCCCTTTGCAAGAGGAGGAAGAGCACAAGCAAGGCATATGGGGGCGATAGGGAATTATGAGTCTGAATTATGTATAGATTACATACTGTCCTTTTCCAATGAAACACTCTGTTTCTTTGCTGTAGAACAATACTGACCAGCACAACATGGAACTGAGCAGTGAGATGCTGCTTGGTAATCCCCCTGGTTCCCACAGCAGTCTGGTACAGAATTTTGTAGCAGTTTGTGTTTTATGACACCACCAGATTTTCAGCAGGCCATAGATTAATATACTTGTGAGATCACAATGCCTTGAGGGAAGATGGGGAAAGACTTGGCTTTGAGCCTTTGAGGCAAGGAGGCAGCAGAGGTTTTCCCATTAGATGTGCCTCTTATTCTTGTAGATGAGACCACTCACTTAAAATCTGTGGGAGAATAAAGCACTAAAACATAGGATGGGACTTCAATTCAGTACTGTCAACAGCAGTCAGCCACCTTACTTATCTCCTGACCACCTCTGCCCAATCTTTATAGCCAAATGTTAAAATGACAGTTCTGCTAAAATGATCAGCTATTGAAGAGGTAAAACATTGCTATCTTAGGGCAGCATTTCCTATCTAATTTTATCCATGAAGAAGCTCCACGGCTTCAAGCAGACATTAAGGCGTGGTGTTGTATTTTTAAAGTTTAATCCATCAACAAAAAGATGAAAAACTTTCCCTTACTCTCTTCCTGACAGTGTAAAATCTGGAGCATAATTACAGAAGAAATTCCACAGAAATGCCAAATGACTGAAAATCTAGAGCTGTACCACTCACAGGAGTCTTACCTAGGGCTCTGTTGATCCCCTGATCCTTTGCAAGTGCCATAAGGAATCCATAGAAGGTCAGTCTCTGTGCACTACTCAACATTTCCTTCACAAGAGCAGAAGGTGGACAGCTAGGAAAAGAGAGACAAAGAGGCCATCTTGTCTTTTAAATTATCATCCTATTTTTTTTTCCCAAGACCCAGCTCAAACTGGAGAAATAAGCCCTTTTACCTGTTCTAATACTGTCAAGTTGCCCTTACTCAATTTAAAACAGCTTCCTTATTTAGCATTGCATTTGCTTCCCATTTACTAAGCAAAATGTTTGAGCTGGGGTACATCCCTAGGAGCAATCTTACCTCTCTCCATTCCAAGGACAGGGAGGAAAGCCTAGATTCACTCAGAAGCATACACATTCCAACTCTTAGCATATTTTTTTCAAAAATTAACTGGGAAATCATTTCTTTTAGAAGACAATAAACTTTCATGAGGGTTGTTAGATTTTTATCACCCGTTTATCAGTAATAGTCATCCAAGGGGCAGGACAACCTCTCCAATGATAGCCTAAACACGTCAGAAAATATTTAGGTGGGGACTAAATTGACATGTCCCCTACTTCTACACTCACCTTAACTCCTGGCCCTGACTTCTAAGCAATATCATCAGAGGGATTCTTGGTCTTGCCTAATACTCCTTAAAGGATTTAATGCAAAATAAAACTGCCTCATAAAGAGGAAATGTTGATCAGTCCGTGGTTTAGTGGCAACCCTGTGAGATGTGGGTGTGGGCTGGTGATCCCTCAGGCAAAGGTGGTTACCAAAGCCTGGCTGAATATTGGGCTACTGGATGAAAGGCTGGGAATGGCTCCCCTCACAGTGCTGTGCAGAGCCTGACCTACCAGATGGGCTCACAGCATCCTTCCCATCTGAAGCTCGCAGGACATACAGGGATTGTAGAGCTTTTGTTACTTAAAAGAACAAAACAACCTGGCACCTCCATGCCTAGATATTTATAGTACTGGACAGCAGTTCAGCAGTAATTTTGTGGATCACAGATTTGGATTCAGGCACCTAAAACAGGAATCAGGTGGAACTTGTGTCCCGAGTCTTTTTGTGGATCTAGCCCATGACCTTCTAGCAGGGCACGTGCTCACTACCTGCAAGAAACTATGAAGTAAGTGTCTGTCAAAGCTATACAATAAGGTCTGGCATTGCTCCATCCCCTGCTGATCTAAGGCTGGTCTTGTGCCTGGGATCTGTAACTGGAGACCAGCTCCATCACAGGCTTGGGTACAGACTAGCAGTGTGACCTTGTTCAGGTACTAAGGCTTCAAACTCCATCCACCCCAGTGAGCCTTTCCTATGCTTCAACACCCAAGAACACAACTGCGCTTGTTTATCTCCTCTAATTAACTCAGATGGTAGATGACCTCTCCTTGATGAAAGCATCAATGCAGAAGTAAGAAGAAAAGCGGACACCCAAATCAATCCATTACTTCAAGAATCAGCTCAAATCCCATGTTTCTTCGGTCCATGAACTTGTTTCTCTCCCTTGGTAAAAGCAGTTTGGCTATGATCTCTCCCTTCATACTTCTCCAATGAGATCTATTTCGGAGTTATAGCTTGTTAAAAGTCCTGTATTTCTTCACAGCTCCAACCTTACAAAAGCTCTCCAGAGACACACACTTCAAATTTGTGTTTTGGACTCAATTCATACCTGTATTTTGACCTGTCACACAAGGACTCCAGGCACTGGTAGAAGAGAGATGCCTCTACCCCATCAAGTGGGCTGCAGTCATTTGGGGGTTGGCGCTGCCGATGTTGCCCAGAGGATGATGTTGGCACAATCACAGTATTTGGATTCTTGCCAGCCAGTAGATCTTGATAAATGGCAGCCACACTTTCCAGAAACTCTGAAAAAACGGAAAGCAATTTAAAACTCAGGGTTACAACCAGCAAAGTATCCTCTTGACCTACCAGACCAGGGATTAAACTGTCACACCCTGCTTTGTGTTGTACCAACAGGAGATAAGCACAACACTACGGCACCCTGCATATTCAGATCAGATATTATGCAGGCACAAACAGCCGTTTCCATATAAGTTGCTGGCTTCTTCCTGTCAGGATGATTACAAGAGGCCACTCACTCTGTTGAACAAGATTCTTCTCAAGGGAACAGAGGCAAGCTAGCACATGGATAAAACAGTGGAGCGTGGAAGTTAATGTCAAACACAAAACTAGTTTGCAAAGTCTAAAAAGCTTTCCTTCTCCATCTCTCGCCAATGATTAAGAACTCATCCAAGTTGAGAACCAACTACATGGAGTTGCAACAGGAGGAAAGGCAGCAAGTTAGTCAGGGCTCCAGGCTGTATTGTATCCCAGCTTGTCTCTGTGCTCCTCCAAAGTAAATATAACACGGGATCTAGAGGAATGGCCGGGGCAGGTCAGGGCTAGATTTGGCAGAAAGCCTCTCCCCAGGCTCCTCGTACTACCCACTGTTTACTGCAAGAGTCTAATTTTAAACAAGTTTGTTTATGGATGTGGTCAGCAGTTTACAAATCTAGATTCCATGTGGAGTGGTTTGCATGTGTGTGGGTTGGTGGGAGAGCATATGACAGGCTGCGTGTGTGCGTTGTGCCTGGGTGAACAGGACAAGGACGAGATGTTTGAGTATGTGTACACAAGGGCGGGCTCATGAGGACTCCAGTGGCATTTAAGTCCCGGGTGAATGGAAGCCTAACGCTGTGCGTGAGGCGGGTGAAGAGGAAAGGCAGGATGTCAGCAGGCCCTGCGGCTGTGCTGCGGTTCTACAGCTCAGTGGAAATATTTGTTCTATCAGAGAAAAACTTTCCAAACACATTTTCTGTCCCTGGCTAAAGGCATTACAGGCCTGGTTCTGCCCAACCCAAAACCACCGTTTTGAACTGTTTTTCTTTGACAAATTGTCATGGATAATGTTGAGATATGCAGAGGGAAGTTACAGAGGAAGTATATACAGAGAAGTACTGAAAAAAAAAAGAGATCCTTGCATTAAGGGTAGCAGCTGACTCTTAACTGCTAGAAAGATGGGAACTGACAGGTTGGATCAGATCAGCGGGCCACTCAAGTCTACTCTCTGACCACAGACTATACTCCACCACAGCTTCTTGCCAGTGTCTCCCAGTATCCAAACCTGGCCCCTTTTACCTGGTCGAGGCCAATTGTGAGCTACGTCCATCAGAGGGAGCTATTTAAGTGCGAGTGGACAGAAATCCATGAGCTTACATTACCTTTTGAAAGTGCTCTATACTGGGACGTGAGTAAGCAGCACCGCAGCAGTCGCCAGTGCTTGGGAGCACATCTAACTTCGATAAAGGAAACACTTCCCTCTTTTTGCCCACCTAAGCAGTTCCCTGAATGAGATTCCCTTTCCTCAACCACATTTTAGGGTCGACAGGACAAACAGGGCAACCAGTCTTGCCATACAGAACAAGCACCTGAATGCTCATCCAAGTTTCTCCCCCTTGTCTCCTCAGCTTCAGTTTAAAAGTACCTGGGGATTTTTACAGATGTATATGTGTGGGTAAGAATACGTAAATAAACACACACACACAAACTAGTATTATTTGATTTGTACTTTTCCTGTCAAGAATTTTAAAAGAAGTACCCCTTGTAGTTAAAACTCAAACTGGGGGAGAGGGGTAGAATATGGTAAATGACCAACAATATGAAGAAACCAGATGGGGATTAACTGTTTGCTTTCCCTTCCAACTAGGGGTTCTCAAATCAAACAAAAGAGGTGGTTCTGCATGGGACAGGTGGCAGACCTGTGCAACTCCTTGCCAAAAGGTGTTGTGGAGGTTACAAGTTTAAGTGACTTCAAGGGGAGGCTGGAGAAGTTCTTGTGAGAGGAGTCCACTGGTGGGGTCCTAAACCTATGGAAACTATACCCAGTTCAGAAACTTTTTGAGCTGAAACCAGCTTATAGTTGGGCAAGTATTAGGGGCAAGAATTGTATCTATTTGCCCAGCCCCTTTTCCTTTCAAGGCACCAGCTGGTGGGCTTTTCTTATCCTGTCTCTAGCAGGGACCAATACTTGAGGGGCAGAAATGCTGTATTAAGGAAAGGAAAAAAAATGTGCCCAGTAAAAGTTAATTGTTAGGCACTAACATACTCTACATAAAGCTGGAAATTTATCTCAAGGCTAAGACAAATACATGCATAAGCCATAACAGTTACAGGTACCTTATAATTCACAAAAATTTGGAACTTCCTTATGAAGCCTCCTAATCTCCTGGCATCAGTGATGCCTTTTGTCAGTAGATTCCATAATCTATATGTTTTCTGTGAAAAACCATAACCTTACAGGTTTCAAAAAAGTGAAGGGATTTGGGAGGTGTAAGGTTGCAATGCTATGCTAGTAGGTGAAGTCAGCAGCTTCCCAGCATTTACCTGAATAGTAGAACTGGATCTGGAAAGCAAAGAGGAAATCAGAAAAAGACATCAGGCAATCCATAGCATCATCCATCAGCACAATCCTAGGATGAGAGGAGAGAAACAGTTTAGCATCTACAAAAGAACTGAAGTCTGTAAGCAGGTAAACGAGATCCAGAGAAAGCGCAGCTAGGGAGAGCTGTGTGCAAATGAGGACTTCTAGTGGCTTGGCCCAGCATAAGAGGTTAGGTGAGAGGAATGCGAACACCCACTGCTGCATGGATGTGGACACCCTAATATAAAATGAAGGCAGCTTGAGAACCTGCAGTGAGGAGAAGATCCTGCATATCAATGCTATCACACACTTCAGCTACAGTGTGAACAGAGCAGTGTGACATGGACATCAAGCACTCGAAGTCTGGTGGACACGATGGGATGAACACTAGCATAAAAACTGCAAGGCTGGTTCACATGGCTAGACAAAGAGTAATTGTGCTACAGACAAGACAGTTACAGGAGTATTTAACTGGTGTAAGCAGAACAAGACTTACACTATTCCTCTGTATACCCGAGTTCATCAAACTGGGATATTTTCAAATTCATAAGGGTAAGAACAGTTATTAATTCCCGGTCTATACTCAAACAAACTCCACTTGACTACAGAGGAAATAACATTGCACCAACAATCAGCTTTCTAATTACACACTGTGAATATCCTATTCTCCCTTCCCAATGAATGAATCAGTCTCTTTTCATATCTATCAGGTCGATCATTTGAGTATCAGGTCAAATTCCACGGAAACTGAAGACTTCTTGAGCGAGGGACAATGTCTTCTTTCTCTCTGCTAAGCCCCAGGTGCATGTAGGGAGCTACATGGACCCCTATTTTGAAGCATACTCATGAATATGAAAAGTATCAGCAACAGACCATAAAGATGAAGTGTAAGTGATAGCAAAGTTCAACTCCTCCTTTCAGGAAAAAACTCTGGATTTCATAAGTTAGGGCAAAAACATTCATAAAAATGAAAAGAAAACAAAACCAACCCAATGCTCCAGTCACTGCCATTACATAAGGATGAAAAGGACAGTCTCTGAAGTCGGAAAATCAAACTTGGGCTGATCAATGACAGCTCAGACTGGAAAACAGATGGAAACACTCCACTTTGATGGGAAAAAACAGAGTATTCAGACGATCCTAAAGAAAGGTAGTTGGTACTTCTTTTCAACTGTGTGCAGGTCTACTGACCTCATACAGTCAGTATCTGGCATATCATGTCCACCTGGAGTACTGTGTCCAGCTCTGGAGCCCCAACATAAGAAGGACATGGACCTGTTGGAGTGAGTCCAGAGGAGGGCCACAAAGATGATCAGAGGGCTGGAGCACCTCTCCTGTGAGGACAGGCTGAGAGAGTTGGGGTTGTTCAGCCTGGAGAAGAGAAGTCTCCGGGGAGACCTTACAGCAGCTTTCCAGTATCTGAAGGGGGCCTACAAGAAAGCTGGAGAGGGACATTTTACAAGGGCAGGTAGCGATAGGATGAGGGGGAATGGCTTCAAACTGCAAGAGTAGATTAGATTAGATATTAGGATTTAGATTTAGATTAGATATTAGGAAGAAGTTTTTCACTCTGAGGGTGGTGAGGCACTGGAACGGGTTCCCCAGGGAAGTTGTGGAAGCTCCATCCCTGGAGGTGTTTAAGACCAGGCTGGATGGGACTTTGAGCAACCTGGTCTGGTGGGAGGTGTCCCTGCCCATGGCAGGGGGGTTGGAACTTGATGATCTTCAAGGTACCTTCCAACCTAAACCATTCCATGATTCTATGTCACATGAGAAGGACTACAAGTTCATTACAGCCAAAGTACAGGTCATATAGTAGGACCCTTTTGAACACAGGGCCAAGTGCAATCCACGGACCAGCTCCTGCAACATCAATGGTCTAAACACATTGCTGGGGAAACACTGTTCTGTCTCATGTAAAAGACTCCAGGGAGCTGTGTGGGAGGCTGACCTAGAAGAGTTATAGGATCTTGCAAGACTTCCCTGCCACTCAGACCAGTTCTGTTCTCTGTGGCAAAATCAAACATGCAGAGCAGCTTGAATTAATTATCTCAAAGAAGAAAGACTGGGGCGAAGAGGGTCCCCAGGAGAAAAGCCAGTATTTAAAACAAAACCCTTTGAAGATGTCAAAGTGCTTCTGATTTATTTATTATGTTCCAGAAGCCTCCTCCTCCTCCTGTCTAAAGAAGCAGTAGCTTCAGTTCTTAATTCTCACTAATAAGCATGTTACTGAGATTGTCAGTGGCCACATCAAGGAAATGGCTTTGAAGCTGGCATGCAGAGCATCCTCATCTCTCAGGCAATACTGCTCAGCCACTGGTGTTTCCAACCACTATTTAAACACTGGAAATGCGATGGGCCATATCGCTGATGAGCTGCACTCCCTCCTTTGAAATGAAGGTCTGTCTCACAGATACCTTCAAAGCACAAGCTCCAAAGCTTTTGTCAGTGCGTTTCTCCATCCTGGAGATGCAGGAGAACAGTGGAGAGTTTTTTTATGTATTTATTATGCAGAGAGACAATATTACATCACCTTCATGACAATCAACTCATTTAACTTGGTAAATCTAAAGGTATGGTCGATGGCTGTGCTCTGCATTACCAAGTCCCAGTCTCTTTCTTAGAGGACAGAGCATGAGGAAGCAGGCAGAGGTCTGAGAATTTGCTGGACATTTCTTGCTGTTAAAGACAGCAAGGAGCCTCTAAGGAAGGCTGTACAGCACATATGTGACTGAGGAGCGTCTAAATAGAAGCAGGTGCACTCTGGTGCTGGGTTACCGACTCCACTTGGCCCAGGAGTCTGCGCTCCAGAAATGCTGAGAAGTCTTTAAATCGAATACAATCATTTATGAGGAGATTGACTGCAGCTGGCTATTTCCCCACATAGCCAGCTGACTGAGCAGTCAGGGAAGCCAGGAGACCATCATATGCAACATATTTGCACCTCTTCCCTGAAATATCTGGCAAGGAGAGAATCCTATGGCATGGACTATAACCCAGACAGCAGGACCAAAATTGAGAATGAAATCTGAAAGCCTGAACTGCAACTCAAAAAGAGTTTATCAGGTAGCTGATATTTCAAGGGATTCTTTATTTGTTCTTTCTTGTCCAAATTAGACTTTAAGCCCTCAGGGCCACAGACTTATTTACAAAGTTAGTAGTCAGCACTCAATGAATAATGAAAATCAAGGAGAAACTTTGGAAACGACTGAAGAAAGATGCCTACACTTGAGGGACTCTGGTAAAGGGTGTAGTGGTCTTTCAGGGTTCAAGTGGGTTTGGCTGGCAGAAAAGCCTTGCTACTGTGCCAATGGGGAAACTTTATGATCTACTGATTGCGGTTAAAATCTCAGAGACCCAGACTAGACAGGATGTCCCCAGGACAAACTCTAGACCAGGCAAGTTGAAAGGACTTTTACTGGTCTCTGCTACCATTAAAGGCTAACTGACACAATCTGGTCTTAAGGCCAGGCTGGCTCAAATGAGTCTTCAGGGACTCGGTTTGTTTACTGATACATGGAGGCAAAAATAAGCAAAACATACAAAAAGGGCAAGATCTGCACTCTCAGGCAATCTTTTAACAACAGGGGTACAGACTCGCAAGCCCCACTTCCATTAGCACTGATGAATGCAACATGAGCTCCCATATCACATAAAACAGCATACAAGTGGTGAACTACTCAGCTCTCACTACCCAAATGCGGGTAAGTTCCTTGTGTTTCTGTTACAAGAGAAAAGTCAGTGCTCAGGTATAGATATTAAAATCATGGCATGAAACCAGAAAAATCCCTTCATTTTCTGCCTTCTGCAATTTCAAGATTCAGAAAGCCAAAAAGCATCTCTGAAGATCAAAGGTATCTCTGTAGATTAAAATCTTCAATCTGCTAATGGCTATAACCCTTTGAAGAAAAAAACACCCAAGAAATCTCACAGACACAGATAGCCTGGTTCTTTTTTGGGTACGACTTCTGCATTTGTGTGGCACCCGTAACAGAAAAACAGAGCTCTCTGGTGTCATGTGAATAAAACCTATATTGTTGTAGCCTCTGTTCTTCTGCTCTGACATTTCCTGATCTTACTCCCAGTGTTTGTTATCAGTGCATAGCAACAGCTCCTGGACGAGCGGAGTGCACCGTGCTGTGAGATCATCTCAGTCATGCAGCACTGAGACTACAACTACTCTCTTTCCAAGAGTGCCAATAATTACACAGGTCCTGGCTGTAGCAGTGAATGCTGTGGCTAATCCCGCCGCCTCTTTATTTAATTCCTTTCCTAAGCAAATTAGCAACAAAACTGTTGGGGGTGTGCAGACTGAAGGAGGAACAATGTCAGTAGGTTTGCATGTGACATTCATGCTTTGCAAGGACTCAATCAACTGGTGCCGGAAGACAGCCTGCAGAGTTCACCTTTCTAACTGGCAGAGACCAAGGAGGACAATGAGAAGTGTAGACCAGAAAAAGGACAAGAGAGTGAGCAACGGTTGGAAGGAAAGACAAAGATGGTTTGGAAATATGACAAGTTTTATTAAAATGGGTCAACTAGATTAGCTTGTAACAGAATAATAGCAACGTGTAAGTGAATCTCTAGCCAGCCACAAGTAGGAGTGAGGTCATCCCCACCTGAGCCTGGGTGCCTCTGACAGAGATCTCATTTCTCTCCAACACCTGCTCCCAAAGCCGGCTTGTCTGTCTCTACGGCACACGCACAACAGTGCAGCAGCCCCCTGAATGGGGCCTCTAGTTTACAACAGCCTTGTGGATTAAATTCCTTGACGCAAACATCATAACGTGTAGATACACTGAAGTCTCCTTTCATGCACCATCACAAATTCCTGCTCAGATCAGCTGGAACTCTATGAAATACACACCGGCACACAGGACCGGTGCTTGTGTACCTCCATGAAAGGAAGCAGCAGACACATCCCTGCTACAGGGTTAGCATTCTTTTTCAGTCTGGCACTGGAGGCCAAGCAACTGTACGCTGTGGACCCCCAAAGGCCCACTGATGAGCTAGAGGGAAAAGCAGTGCTCGACTTTTAGTTTTAACTGGACAAACACAGCTTTAACTGCAGTTCAACTCAGATAGCAGCATATAGGAGCCAAGGAAGAATTCAGAGAATCGGCCAAGTGGAAGTACTAGCAGATGGATAACACTTCTTTTTTTCACTTTCTGTAATATGATTTTCATGGGACTCTGATGCTAAAGAAAGATAACGGAATGACAAATAGAAAATGAAGACCTTTTCATTATTTAGGCCATGAACAACATAGGCAGCAGCTAATATCCTGATCGTGTGTCTGGATCCCGTTTCCAAATGTCATATCTAGGTCTGTGTGTGTGTGTATGCGGTGCGCACACGCATTCCTACTGAGATCTGAACTGACCCCCCACCCCAACAGATGCGTTCATCTTATTACATTTTCACTATCAGATAGTTAATAATCAACTGCCTGGGCTGGACTGGAACCAGCAAGCAGTATCAGAAAAAAAATCCATATCACATTATCAGTGCCCTGAGCCATCTATCTGCATTAGGCCTTGTCTACATTAAAATAAAATTTCAAACAGGTTAGCTACCATGTTCTTAGTCAACGTACTTTAAAACACTGGCAATCCTTCAGAGGTTAGTACCCTTTAAAGATGATCAACCATAGCAAGCTGGAGCGAGGGGGAACACATTTTAAAGATGGTAAACGGTATTTGAAACAGAGTTTAAAATCATTGGCTAACATTCTTTTATATGCAACTCATGTTCTGAACGTAGAGCCAGCAGCAGCATTCTGCACTGATATTTCAGTCCCTTTATACCTTAAATGTAGACTCTTTCTCATTTCTAGATAAACACCCTGTTCTTAACCTCAAAACACGGTATTTCTTTTCCCCAAAACCTTAAAAGCTGAAGGTCCCTGCCCATACCTTTAACCACAGATCTAGTCCCTAAGTCCACGCGTGTAGGACTGATCTTGCCTTAAAAGAGAGGATAAGGACCCACCTTGCTGCTTTCAGAGTGAGTTCCACTGGGAAGTCGGGGCAGAGCAGCTGCAGCAGGCAGTGGTATTCCTGTGCTGTCAGCAGATCTGCAGGAAGAGAGAGGTGAGAACATCGTAATTCTTTTACAGGCTGTTCCCTCCCGCTGCTTCATCTCTAGGAAAAAAACCTCACTGTTCCCTTCTACTCTCAATTCAAGTAGACTGGGTACTAATGACAGTGTAACTGCTCCCTAGACCCTCAGAGCTGGGCTTTTCAGATGGAGTTTTCAGCAAAGACAATCAGAAAGAGGCCTGATAAGGGGAAATTCTATTGAAAAGACTCCTGCAAAGAAACTGGTAACAGGTAGTGATTCAGTGTAAAAAACAGGTAACCAAAACAGGGCAGTTTCAAGCGAGCACACAGTTTGGTTTGACTTGAATATAACCATGTGGAAAAAGGAATCATTTCAAAGTTGCTTAAATTTGCTGAAATTCACTGGCATGGTGACATTCACCACAATATGCCTGAAAACCATCCACAGAACATCTGGCAGCAGTAACAAAGGCAAACAAGGTTTTTGGGTTGTGTATGGAAGGCTACAGAGTATAAACCACAGATGTTATTACTTTGGCATTTGGTAAGGCAGCTGGATGGTCTCTTTTGGAATAACGTGTACAAATCTGGTCACTGTATTATAGGAAGCACAGAACAAAGATCCAAAAAACACAAGAAAACCAATCAAATGATTCATGTTTTAGAGAGCAGCTTTGTGAAAGA
>NW_009647046.1:2905254-2917569 GCF_000708025.1 Charadrius vociferus
AGGGAAGCTTATAGGATCCCAAGGGAATGGAAACACACTGATGTCAAAAAGCCCTACATGATTGTATGTTCATAGTCCAACAGGCTGTGGACTGGAGTTAAGGAGAAGACTAGCTAAAGAGCAGCAATTTTGCAGTTCTTCTATACACAGAAGAATGCAAAGTATGGAAGAAAGAGTGGGGGGTGGAAGTAGAGCCAAGCAGTAGTCAGGGAGGGGATCCAAAGGGCACAGGCATTAGGACTGAGGTACAGAGCTGAGTTCTGTTGCCACAGACACATCTTAGCCTTCCTTAGGCTCCCATCCATGTCCCAGATGATAGCCACTTCTCCATATCTCCACAACTTCTGGCAGTTTGACAAAAGTGAGAGAAAGGGAAAATGCTGCGCCTTTGTCAGATGTTTCAAGAGGCAGGTATGCAGAATCCCAGCCAAATTAGTATTTTCAGTGCTGACTAAAGAAATACTGCGGGAGGACTCTCACCAAAATCAAGTCAGAGATTTTTCCTTTACCTACATTATTCGCCAGGGAAGCGGAGGACAGAGAGGAGAGCGCTACTATTTTTCTCTTCTTATAGGAAACCCTATAGCTGAAAAAGACTGTTGTCAGACTCTTTGACATCCATTATAGACGCTCTCTCGAGTACTATATTTTGCATTGCTCTTGGGAGGACATTCTATCTAATGAAGCACCTCAGGTTTAGGGTCATGCTAAAAGGTGATTTTGCTCTCTCTGGAAAAGCCAGCTCTGCAGCCAGAAATCTGCTATAACACAAGGAAGTCAGCCTGTGCAGAACTACAATGTCATTGCTGGGATTTTTGCAACCTACTATACCGTAGGGATAAATACATCAGAATCTCTCTTCTTCCAAAACTTGGATGCTGAGCTGAATTAAATTTCTGTGACTGCGCTGAAATTACAGATGTCTGAGAGAATATGGAGGGCACTGTAACTTTTTTTTGCATTGTCATTTCTTACTAAAACACAAATCAGAGGCTGCTCTCTATGGCAGATACTACATTAGTCCTTCAGTCAGTGTATATCTGAGCTTGGGTTAATGATGGCATCCAGTGGAATGGTGGGATTTTTTCCTGCAATGTTAGCTAACCAGTTCCTTAAATGTCATCAAGTATGACCAAGTTTTATGTACAACTGCAAAAAGATATTGTTGAAAAAGTCCCAGTTATCATGAGCAGGATGATGCATATTTTTAACCGAATTTCCAGCTCACTATTTCTCTTTCACGACACTACATAGAGGAAAGAAAATTTTCTTCTCTGTCATTTTGTTAGGTCAACAGTCATTTATAGCAATAGAGATTTTGGTCCTAAGTTCTTAAGAAAACTCTCTGACTGTGTTAAGGTGCAAGTTTCATAAAATCATCTTCAACAGGCTCAGCATAGGAAGCAGGTTACAGGAAAACAGAGAAGTTGGGCATAAAAAGGCTCTTTTGAAACAGACACTTTCTCATAATTGAAGAGGACAGTATAGACCTCTTACAACTACTCTTCAAGGCTTTCTAAATCTAGTTTTGAAAAATGCTGGGCATTAAACTTCCGATTTTTGTCTAAAAAGTCTACATGTTGGTCTGAAGGAGTCACACCATTTGGAAGCTTTATGCAATACTCAATTTAGATTTTTTGTTTCTTAAGTTCAAATTTGTATTTATGCATCCTTATACCTCTTGCTCTCCATTATTTCTTCCTTTCATTTGTCAACAGATCATTATAACCACCCTTTCTTCATACTGTATCTTATTCAATTTATTTAACTGATAACTATATTTAGTTAAAGTTAAATCCGTTTATCTTACCCTCTACATCCCTCCTTACCTAGCCCTGTCATATCTGTTGCTCTGCTTTGATCCCCTTTAGATTTTCACAGTGTGGTGTCCAGCAGTGTACAAAGCATACCTCATGCATTCAGAACAGACAGGCTCTAGGAGGATAATCTGCCCACTTTCATCAGCAAAGCCCCTTTTTATTAATTCTCAATCTTGGCCTCCTCCTTCCTCCCCCTGAAGGTGAAGGAATTTAAGGGTTTTTTGGAAGGATGAGGTTTCCTGAGAAAGTTGCACTTTGTTTGCAGTTGCTGTCAGGTTGCTAGACCAAAGCAGCTTGAGAAGATAACTGGGCCCTAAGCAAGCATTAGTTTTGAGGCATAAATAGAGATCTCTCACTTGCTGGAAATAACATACTTTTAATATTTAAAATAATTTGTGCTGTCGTCTTCTCCTCCCTCTTTGTACCAGGTCACAGCATTATCCTTACTCCTCCATCACAAAACAATGAAACCACATAGAGCAAAAGCAGAAGTCTGCTCAAAAAGACTTTGGGAAAGGGTGGCAGAGATCCTCTTCACCCAGCACATCAAAGGGTGAGGTTCATTGTCAATAAAAGTGGAATTAATTACAGCTCCAGTCTTTCAGCAAAATGGTCTGCTTAGATGGGAACTGCATACAAAGCTGAAGTGGTGCAGAGAAGTTCCTTCTCTAAAGAAAGAAGCCCTTTGCTTCGTATGCCTGGAGAGATGGCACCAAGTCAGTCACTGAAGTGTGCAGGCAGACTTTTTTAGGTCGTAACACAACTCAGCCTCTAGACACCCCAGGCGCCTGACCAATAAATCATATCAATTTCTCAGACTACAGATGGGTACCTATTACACAGGAAGGGGGATCACCGCAGGCCTCAGGAGGTGTCTACAGTTTGCTGTGATGACTGTTTTCCTATCCCCCACAGCAAGGTCAGCGAAGACCATGCAGAAAATTACATTTGCCCGTGCACCATATTGTCTGCCAAGAGCTGCTTGGAATAAACAAGGGCAGTTTTGGTGCATGACCGCATTGCTCCTTCCTGTCTCCAGGCCACAGCTGAGTAAATAGTGTTCAACGCTGCATGATGAAGAAAGAAAGAAAAGAAGGAAGGTACCAGGCAGAATGAGTGAAAACTGGAATCCACAACTGCTACTTTGGTTGCTACCACAAATTACTGTATCTCAAGTTCCAGTAACAAATGAAGCAAATCACGGAGAGTTTACATCTGACCCCGCAGCACAGGGCAATGAGCTGTACGCACTCTACCATGCTCTCGCCGTGGAACAAACTTGGTCATACCATGTGCTTGAGGATGGAGACAGACTGACGGCAATCTGCATGTAAACCATGTTCATTTACAGCTGAACATACCACTGTCCTACTGCAAAGCAGCTAATAACAAATTCCAAAGTGATTTTACAACAGCGGTACACTAAGAAGGAGATGGGAGGCTTAACAGAGTAAGTACAGAAACATAAAGCGGGATGGCTAGCGTTGCACAGGAAGCACTTCAACCGTTCAGCCATCATTTTGCTATACTGGTCTTCAAACTCCTGCCCAGCCTGTACTGCTGCTGCTACCACTCTGCCACTAGTGAAATCCTGACTCTTCCCTACATCTTACCGTCTGAGAGTAGTTTATTGTCTTTCAGTGCCTCAGGCAGACTCTTCCTCATGTTTCAGAGGCGTAGTGGAGATGGAAGTTTGTCCATGTGGTACAGTCTTAGAAAACAAACAGCACTTTTTGGATAAAAATGGCCTGCCTTTGAGAAACATGAAGGCAGTTGCTTTTTATTTCCCTGGCTTTTAAAACACGTGTGTTTTTTCAACCAGCTTCATTCCCAGATTGTATGTGGCTGACAGATGGCACCTGACCCAAAGTGACGCAAACTCTAGGAATGCTAAATAATGCGTTTATGCTGCCGTGAGTGTCATGAGGGCAGTGTCACTCATTAATTGGCCAGTCCAGCCTAAACCATGACATCTAGACACACCTGAGCTATCTTTAAACTAGTTATCTTTCATACTGACAGCAGCCCAGCCACAGAAGCCTAGAGTTCAGTGAAGGCTGTAAAATCTACCCAGGAAGCCAATAAATATTTAGGACTTAGACTGAATCGCAGTCATTGCTGCTGTATCTAGGCTGCTTTCGGCACAAGAAGTAGCTATCTGCAATGCTGTCACAACACTGTGACTGCTATAAATACGCCCAAAGCTGTGGGAGAGTATTTACTGCGGTTGGTATATGAAATCTGCTCCAAAAGGTCATATTAGTAACTTCCCAGAAACACAAGGATCGCCTCGATGAATATACATTAAAGTTCCCTATTTCCATCATATTTTATATACAACCACTATCCAAGCAGGCTGGAGCCCTGGGCAACGTAGCCTTCCTCTGCAGATTATGGTAGGACACACAGTTTCCACAGGTTGCTTTTCTACCACAGTCATGAAGTCATTCAAGACTCATGAAGTCATAGAGCTGTAAATCAGTCTTCTAGAAATATAACAGAGAACAGCCTAATAAATAATTTTATTTTTTTTTTTCAAATGTTAGGAAAGACTTTCCTGGCCTTTAGTTTTTTAATGTTTCTGTCATAACTATCACATCCTTAGGATTCTCTCTATATCCGTGCAAGTTTGCAATCTTTTAGAACAGAATAAAAACAAACAAAAGCCCCTAAAAATGAAAGTCTAGGTGCTCTTGTGCTGTCTATAGGAGCTGTGATTTTACAAAAAAACCTGAGTATAAACATGCATATTGATAATACTGCAAATTCACAACTCACATCTGGCTAATAAGCTATGCTCTGCACATGCCTTGTTCAGAAAATGCCTATAGCCTAATTTCCTCCATATACCTAGTGCTAATAACAAACAGAAAACCAAGAATTCTAGGAAAATTAATCCAAGCATAGGATCTAAACAGTGATATACAGCTGTGTAAAACCCTCGTTTCTTCCTCATAACACTTTCTACTCTAAAAGAAAAATGTTTTCTTCCTTTTAAATTAATCTTTTATAAAATTTTGCATTTTATGACGTATCATGAAAAAGATCTGTTCCTGTTACTTGAGAGACTAGTTGTTTAAATAAGAATTTGAAACAAAATAAAAACATTCAAGGGCCGTTTCTTTGACTAATTTGCTTTTTCCACTGACAAGAAGAGATACAAAATAAACAGAAACCAGATCCAGAATGTGCATTTGTCTAATTTTAAAAATGGATTTTCCTTATTTTTCAAACAAACAAAAAGCAAAACAGCAGGTCACATAATTATCCCCGTAATTGGAGGGGGAAGGTTAAATAAAGATAAACTAAATAATAAAGAATAAGCCCTCGCACATTTTCCCCTTAAGTTGTATAAGCATGTTCACGTAAGACGTGTACAGCAGGATTCATTCTGATCTTGCAGTGTACGGACAGCTCCCACAATCGTTAGAAAATATTCCTACAAGCGTAGGAAAATCAGAAGAAAACTGAGAGACCCACTTGTTATTTTTAAGCAACAGGAAAATGCACTAGAAGCCAAAGACTTCTGCCAGGTTAGCTCAAAACCAACTTCATTTTTTAAAGGAAGGTTTTCTAGTGAATATTTTAAAGAAAGTAATGGTCAAATCTGTTTCATGGATCAACATAAGAATCTATGCTTTACATGGAGTCTTGGACATGAGTAGCTTTAAAAGACTGTGTGGCTTTGTACCAACGTCTGGCTCAATCTCATTAGACACTAACAAAAAAAATAATTATTTTCTTAGTTTTAATAACTGAACGCATTACCTCTGCCCTCCTGACGGCGAAGTTGAACAAGCAGCTAAGCCAATCTAAAACCTTACTCCTGATGAAAGGGGCAGCTCTCAATGCTTTCTCTCCTCTTTCCTTTCCCCTCACTTGCTGCTGGCCACCTCTTGTACCAGCTCTGGCACTCAGCAGGCCCCTTGCTGAGAAAATTCAACTTTTTTCTGGGGCTAGCGCATTGAAGTGACTCTCAGAAATATCTGATGGAAGTTCATGCAAAGCAAGATGGGGAAGAGCATGGCCAGGTGCAGGGAAGAGATAAGTTAGAAAAGGAGAGCAGAACCTCCCCTCCTCAGCAGAGATAAACTGTTAGACAGGCTCAGGTAATTCCCTGCTTAAGATGTTTTAATTCTTAAAGTCCAGGATGTATGCAAGGCATTGTCATAGGATTAATGATCCTTCTAATTAAAAGTAGGTTCAGCTTTACTGGCTGTACTTGCACCATACCTGCTAAGATGGTTTGTGAATACTCTGCTATCGGACATACTCTGAAGACAGAACTTTTAGCATCCTTACTATCAAAACGGGCAGATGAGTTCAGGTTATTCACAAACCTCATCACTGGTACCATTTAGGTTCTCCCAGAAGGGACCCCAGGGCATTCTCAGGAAAGGACCCCAAAAGACTTGGGGTTGGACTAGATGATCTCCAGAGGTCCCTTCCAACCCTAACCATTCTGTGATTCTGTGACTTTGTGTCTGACAGGACAGCAAAAGCAGACAGGATAACTGAAGAATGTCCAGAGTTGCTATGGGGGGGGGGGGGGGGGGGGGGGGGCGGTTCTTCCAGCAGGGTACCTGCAGCACCAGCTGCACCTTGGATTGCCTCTTCTGACCTATGAGAATACTAGCAAAATTCTACCAGACATAAGGGTACTGCTGCAGGCAAGCAGCCTTCACAAACAAGATGTTTTGCACTCTACAAAAGGACCATGGCTGCAAACAGCAGACCTGGATAGGTGACTCCTGTTGACAACAGGTAGAAAGACCCAGCTTGTGATGTGAGAAAGTAGAGTGACAGAGATTTAGTGAGATTTGCCTGGAACAACCTGTGTCAGACTCAAGACAAATATAGTGGAGAGCTAAGCAGACTGACCTAAAAAGATTTCTTGGAGGAGTGCTGCAAGAGAGGGGATTAGCACCGTGGTTGAGCAGAAAGCTAGTCTCGAGGCACTCTGGTAAGAAGGAAAAGATTCAGCTGCAGCTGATGTGAAGAATGAACTCATTCATTCTGGAGGGAATCTGGACAGTTCATACGAACAGTAAATTCACTGAAAACCAGCCTTACTATGGGCAAGGCTCCAGTAGCACCATATTTTGAATGAGGTAAAGGTTTTTTAAAGAGGAAAATCCTCTAGATGGTGTGATTGTTTTCCTGCCCTTTGGTCTTGAGCCCTTTTATCAATAAACCACTTGCCAGATCAGTGAAAATAGAAAGTGAATTTATACAGAACTGCTCCCATCCTATCTCCAAAATCCAGAATCTTTCTGTTTATACAAACTTTAATCATCCTCTAGTCCCTTTCAAATTCCCCATAATTATCCTTCGGTATCAAATGCTTCATGTGGCAGCATTACTTCAGCTTTGAGTGAATGTTACTCAGGGCAGGATGAGCTGTGCCAAAGGTACAGTCCAAGGCTATCATCTGGTGTGCTTATGTGCCTGGCATGGCACATCCACAAACCGAAAAATTTAAGCTTTCATTAGAAACATAAAAAAAGTTCCCAGCTCTCACGGTTGTAAAGAAATCATTCCAATAGTCAAAGAGTTTAACTGATGCAGTGTGATATTCCTGAATCCACAGACAGCCTGAAACACGACTCAAGTTTGAACTTTCCACCTACTTTAGGAACCTTAACACTAAGCCTAATGTAATGCTAAATACAATGTTAACTCTTTAATTTCTTGGTTTAACTATAGGGTGGGACTTTGAATGAAGTTAGAGCTTAAAGAATTTAGAGTTCCTGAAGTGCAAGAACAGCAAACAATAAGAAAGGAGAAGCAGCCACAACTTTTGTCAGTATTTCCAGAAGTAGAAAAAGGAGATGGAAGATGACAAACAAAAGAGCCTGGTTTAAATTTTCCAATATGTTATTGACTACAGCAACCAAATAGTGGCTTAGACTTTATTTACTACGTGGACACCCAGTTTTCTCCATGTGGCTTTCTTTAAGGTTTGCAAAGATAATTCTGTGCATATTCTGGAGCACCTATAATCCTAAAGATATGCTCAGCTCATTAAGTATGATCCAAAAGGACATTTAACCTTCTCCAAAGGACATAGGCCTGAAGGAAACAAAGAGGCTATTTTGGTGGACTACAGTATGAAAATGACAGACTTCCCCTCATGTTTCAGAGGCATTAAAAAGCCACGTAAGAAATGTTAAGAATGTCCTAACATCTGAAGTTAAGTGTGATTATAAATATGCTGTATATTCTTGGGTAACTAAGCCTGCGGAGCAGCAGAGATCACCACTGGTAGTCCTTGGCCTGTAGGTAGCTACAAGGGAAATGACATCAAATAATAAGAGGCACGTTAATCTACCAAATATAGGCATAGCAAAACCAAACCACAACACCACAACACAAGACTGGCTCTTAAGACAGGTAAACTAGAAATAAGATACAATTTCAGAGTGAGAATAATTTATAACTGAAATGCTGTGGCATTTGACATTCTTTATATGTGTTGACTATGAAACTATTTTTTCCTTTCACTGTAATGTCACTGAAGGTATAACTAGCAGATCTTCCAAGCAATAGGTGAACTAATAGATTTAAACTGCTTTAATCCTGTACAACAGTTGATTTTTCCTCACTTTGAGGAGTTTTCAGTCACTCATTGAGAAAATAATCAATCCAATGCCAGAGCTAATTGGTCTTGTAAACAATAAGGAGCAAACATTCCCGCTGAAGTTCTGGCCATCTGGGGGGCAGACTGCTCAACCACTTGAAACGGGACCCACAGCAATCTTAATAGTGAAATACAGGAATGCACATTTCCCCAAGCTCTCAAACAGCAGCAGTAATCTTTAGACAAGATGTGGATCAGTCTCTATTCGAGAAAACAAGTTGTCATTAAGCTTAAGATCTTCAAAACAACTAAAGAATTCATAGCTACGCATCACGAGATGGGCAGAGTAAATGGGCAGGTGGTATGCAGCTGCATCTCATGCAATACAGGACCTTACATACAACCCCGCCTCCCTCAGACATGTACTTGGTCTAGTGACAATAACGGGACTATGGCCAGGGAGAGGCACACAGTCTTCAGTTACTGTTTGGTATTTCCTTTCTGCTTTGGGAGCCTCAAGAAATACAGTTAACTGCCAGACAGCTCATCTGTGTCATGAACACGGGGTCAGGGAGCAGAAGAAAGCTGTGAAATTGGCCTAAAAAGAGAAGGAGGTAGAGGTTAAGCAGGACATAAAATGAACTGTGGAAATGCTGCAGATTGCTGTAGCAATCTCAAATCAAAGATGTCCTTGACTTCCAGCTGCTTTCTAGCCCAGCCTTTCCAGGAAACACTAATGAAAGGTTCCACTGAACCAGTTCCAGTAGGATCAGGTATTTTCAAATACCTTGAATCTCCAAAGTGTTTCAGACTTCAACGTGGCATGTAAAAGTATGAAGTGCAATGGTCAACAATTTTCTCAGAACAATGAATGAAATGGAAATGTTTTGGACTTTTTTCTTTTAATGACTAGTTTGGAAGAGGCTTTCAAGGAACAGTGCAATTGCTACAAACACCTCATGGAAGAGAGACAAAACATTTCAGCATAATTTAGATCACGCTCAAGGACAGCCTTGTGTGTCTCCCTCTGTTGCTGCTTTGCATCGACTTTTAAATAATCTACTGCAAAGTTTTGAACAGTTAACTGCACCTTCACTAACAGCTGTCATCACAGCAGACACTCTGATACTGCTTCTCTGAAATGTGTCCATCATGAGCCCAACCATGAAAGAGACAAGTTCAGGCTTGTGAAGAATGGAGAATCCCACACGCCACCACCAGTGACACCAGTATGCAATTACACAAAGTAGTCAGCTCGCTGTGGCTGAAACTCAAGAAGCTGGTTGTGATCCACGAAGCACTGAATGGTCTAGAACATCTTTCTCTGTGCACTTATGTTCACCTGGAACAATCTGACTACACGACTTAAATATGAATCTCCCAAGAACTGAAAGCCATTCATAGTCCTGGCCATACTTTGACTTTACTGCACAGTATATTTATATATAGGTTTATATACAGCCTATGCAGTATAATTCTGAGTACCCAGACTGTTGGCTAGTTTTCTCCAATTTTCTTTCACAAATTATAATGCTGAGAAAAACAGTCTGAAACGAAAAGACATTGTTTTTAGGAGCCTCTGACTCAACAGTTAAAGCCTCTATTCATAAAAATAAGTATTGCAGTATCTGGACCTATGCTTGGGCACTGCTGTTCAGTCATGTAAAATGCTCTCAAACACACCGATACCGAGTCTATTTTATGAGTGTAAAAACTTAAGAAGAAAACAAACCTCAAACCAAACAAATCAATAAGAGAACTGGCTGGAGAAAGGTAATCTGGTTAATGACAAGACTGAAGAAGTCATCATTACTTATTTAGAAGGAAATGCAGTGGAGCATGTAAGCTCTACAGAGAATGTCTGGAGCCCATTACAATATCAATGAGCTAGATTAATGATTATAAATGACCAACACTACAGAACTAGTCTGAATGCAGAACAGAATGAATGCACTAAGAGAAACCTGAAACAACAAGGCATCCAACTACCCCTTTTAAGGGTATGCTTTTGGCTAAGGTTCTGTAATGTCTCTTGATTTTAACTCTTACAATACTCCAGTGAGCCGTGTGTCCTAAAATTAATAATAATTTTAAAAAAGATTGAGAAGAGAGAAAAGGAAATAAGTTAGTTTTATCTGTATTTTACATGGAGAAATACATGTTTAATAAGAATTTAACACAGATATCAATTTCTAAAAAATTAAACAAAGACTTTTTTTTAAAATGTTCTTTAAGCTTCAGCCCAGCAAGTTGTAAACTCTTTAGACGTCCATTAATCCTTAAAGTTTCTCATAGACATCACACATCTTTGTCAAAGTTTAAGTTAAATGCCACCTATTTTACACCTAAATACACTTCCATGGACCAACTACCATGAACCACAAGTTAAGAATATTTTGTTGGAGGGAAGTTCAGGCAAATGTCCTAAATCCTCCAGCATTATGCTCTAACACTGATGGTATGCATATATTATGGTAATCAGTGAAGTGTAAGAAAATAGACAAAAGAGCAACTCTTGTTGCAGAAAGAAAAAGGACACTTTCTTGTGGCTGCACAAGGCTTTCTAGAGGGAGAAAAAAGGCCATCTACTGGAGGACAAATGTAGAGATGAATCCATACAGTAATCCTGGCTGGTAGAAACTGAAAACAGACAGAGTTCAGTTGTTAAATCTTTTTCAACCTCATAATAAGGCCAGGCTCTTCAGGATCTTTGTAAGGATCTTCATGGCAGGAACAATAAAAAGGAATATCACTTAACTGATTAGCGGTGGGATGACAGTTTCTCATAGCAAGCAAATGATTTTGACCAGATATGATATGCAAGTGATTTCTCCTAAAGGAAGCATGATCAGTGTTCTGTGGAAACTTCTGGATGGGTTGTTGCTGTGATGTAGGCTACTGAGAAGACAATACAACGAAGAAACAAAACACAACCTCTACAAGATGTAGGACTGTCCTTACTTGGAATAAAAGATGGCAGGAATCCTAAAACCCCAAATACAGTTACTGCTGACTAATCCATTTAATGACAACAGTGAGATGGGCCATCCATAGTGAGTAACACTGTATTAACCTCCACTAGCAGCTGGGGCCTTAGCTACATTGTTCTAACACAACTGTATTCTTTGTGGTTTCACTTACATTTTTTTGTCTCCTATGCAACAATATCCTGACTGTTCAGCAAAAAAACCATCATGGAACTGCAAGTATGATAAACCCTCAGAGTGGGAGTCAAGATGAAAGCTGCTCTTTAAGCATCTCCAGCCACTGAAGACTTACAAAACACATGTTCCTTTTATTTGCTGCAACATTTGCCCTTCTTTTCCCATTCAATGTTGAGACTTATGGAGCAAGTCTGAAAATCAGATGGTGCAAATCATACAGCAATATAGCTTTAAGAAGTACTTAAATGTAATGTATTTCAGCATATGTTCTTGACTCAAAGGAAATGTGCTGGATCTTTCAAAGCGGAGCTTAAAAGCTGAGGTCCTATTTGCTCCACGCAATTATAAATGTTTCTTAATGCTGCCCTGTTGGGAAAAAAAATTGCTTCCCTGTGTTTCTGGCAAAGGAACTGTATCTAAACTCACTACATCAGATGTAGCTGCATTTTAGTAGTACTCTATGTGAAGTGGATGGTAAAAAAAAAGGGATACTATATAAATGTATTAAATTTATATTCCTCTCACTTTTATGCCATCTTTAAAGGTAACATCCATCCTTCCTGTTGTCTTCCATATGAATTATCTCCTGTCTGGATCTGTTTCAGGCTTTGGTGTTCCAAGTCCCCACCTACATGCAGTACTAACGGCTCTGAAACTAGCAGTGCTAGCTCTTAAGAGATTCAAGATTAAATAAAATTATTAACATACAGGGGATCCCAAAGGAAAGCAGAAAATATCCAAGCTCCAAAAA
>NW_009647046.1:2917579-2950707 GCF_000708025.1 Charadrius vociferus
CAGCAGGAAAATACAAATTACAAGAAAAAGCTCCTACATCATTAGAGAAATACAGAAGTGACTCTCTGGACTTGAGAATCTGGGTCCACGTGCCAAAACAAGACTTTACTTACCAGCTCCTGGAATCAGAAACTCTGACGGGAAGAACAGGGGCCTTGAGGATCCATGCTAGCGGGCAACAAACAACGCTGAAGTTCAAGGTTTCTAAATAATTTCCACTAAATGGGATACGTTTGGAAAGTCACTTTACATGACATGTTTATCAAGGGAAAAAACAAATCTTCTCACTATTTACTTTTGCTCTTTCCTTTTAGGAGGATGTTTTCTGGGTTTGGTAAAGAACAAACAGATGAGAGCTGGAAAGGGAAATAGACTGAGCGCCTTTATGTGTACATCTCATTTTCATTTGCAGCTTTGTATACACAGCTGTGACCAGAACAGACTTTTGCTGAGCGAAGGACACGCAGTTCTGCACCCACTGCCATAGCACAAGGAAGATCATCATTACTTGCTTTGCAGTCAATGTTTGTAATAACAAATCAGTCAATTATTTGGGCATTTAATGAACTTTTCTTCTGATTTCCTTTTCTTTTTGAACTGTCTGTTTGGTTGGGTTTTTTTTCTGTCTGCATCACTCTAAAGTCTTTCCATGAATACAGTGTAGATTTGGAAGCTTTTCAGTGCTTGACAGATTAGATTCTAATTTCAATGACTGAGTAAAAATGTTAACTTTTCTGGATGTTAAAAGGAAGCGATGAAAATACTTTCTATTATACGTGTTAGGAAACAAAAAGAAAACTATACAACTACTAGGAGTCTCTGGTATAGCAGGAATATGTGGAGATGCAGGAGCGGAGTTTGTGGCTACAGTAATGTGCCTTCAGATGCTAAATAGTAATAGGGATAAAAGACAGTTTTGACTAGATAAAACTTATGCTCTGTAAAACAGTATAATTTATTATTTGTCTTTCCAGTATTTTAATTTCTGTGAGTGTGAATACTGCTGGTCAGCAACATAAACAAGATTAGCGTTTAGTGATAATGATATATGAGTAAATGGCCATATCTGACTCAAAAATGTCCAGAAGCTACAAGGAAAAAAAAATCATTGAATGAAGGGATAAAATTAAAGCGAGTGAAATAGTAGCCAGAATTAATAAGCAGAAAGATAAAAAAAAAATATTATTTTCTAAAAAAAGTAACAATGTTCAGCTGAGTCAGATTTGTGACAAATCAAACAGCACTAGCTATGCATAGGAAGTCTGGGATTCAGTCACAATTCCTCCCCTGCTTGGGAATACAGAAGAAGAATACAGTGGTCTAATTATTCATGTTTGAGGCACTTTATAACAGGTTAAAAGTTGATACATAACATTATAAATAGAGATCTCTAATCGTTTTATGAACTTGGCTATCATGGCTTGCAAGCATTAATGGGAATAGAAAACATGGTATGAATGAACAATCTAGAGAATTGAATAGTTATAAAAAGACCAAACAAAGATTACACTATCCCTGAAAATCTGAGACAGCAGTTACAAGACACTAGTACCTTTGCATGTTTCAGGTAGAAAAGATACCAGTACTTTCCTATGCAGATACTGAAAACAAACAAAACAAAACCTAAAAAGCAAAGCACCGGCACTCTCATTTCCCCAAAAGGTGTTAAGATCCCTTGGAGAAAGAGGATGGTTACTTGTCAGGGAAAACCCAGTGATCTGTGATACAGAGGCAAACTAACATAGAGAAGTGAAATATGGAAGTGGCTGGAGGAACTCTCCATGACTCTTAGGTGGAAGATGATAGTATACCTTATAAACAACCCTACATATAAGGTTTTCTTTAAAGATTTTTCTCTAGGGAGACTTGGAGAACCTAGCACTGGTACCTCAGAGAGAACAGAAGTGCAGGAATTAAGTTTCAGTCAGACCAAAAGGGTTCTAATTTGGGCAAAGGGACTGCAAAATCAGTAACCCAGCAGGCGATGGGAAAAAAAAAAAAAAAAAAAAAAAAAAAAAAATCATAATTCTTCCACCTTGCATCAGGTCTGAGACTAAAGAACCACACCTACTATGACACAAGGAAAGTCCAGCAGTTTGGCCAGTCTGGTAACTGTGACACTGCTTACTTCCCACTGTTCACCTGGTGATACTCGTGCATGGCACACAACAGAGGTCTTCCCATTTCTTAGGATGATGAACTGCAGTGCTGAATGTGCAATTTTGTCCTTCTTGCTCTGAATGTTAGTTAAAGCTGAAGTAGAACCTGTAAGGCAAAGCATCGTCCTCTTCTCTTAAATTACATCCCCCAGACTCCACTTTCAAAGCAGAAGGCCTCGGGTCAAGAGAGTCTTCTGTCACAGAAGGCCAAGGGAACTAGAGTACCTAGTGTAATCAGAGAGCCAGAGATATGCTATTGCTCATTTGGTACAGAACATCCACGGGACAGAGTCCTGTATTTAGTCAGCTACCCAACACTAGCTAGATCCTTCAGTTATAGGTCTGGTCTCAAAATAATGCTGAGTATTTTCTTCATTAATTTGGCTGGGTAGATTATTGCTGAAAGCCTAATTGTGCATTATTGCTAACTGAATGGATGAGAAACAAATGAACAGAATCCCCAATGAAGAGATCTGAGAGCACTGGGAAGCAGACAGTCACTAGTGTTCTCAACAAAACCTCTCTTTATTAAACTGGTGAACATTTAAATTTTTAAAATATAAGGACATATGTGTTTCTATTTCTAGGGTTTTCCTTGTCTGTTCCAGGACAGATCATCCTGTGAAATTGGAGCCCAACATCAGCTGTATAGAATGAAGGTCTTTAAGTGATAGTACATGATACCGCATTTAACAGCATTCCTGTGCCAGTCTGCATAATGAGTAGGGGATGAAAAGCAATCGTTTTTCTTCATGTACAGCTCAGTGAGGACAGTTCCAAGCCTGCCACACAAAACTTCTTTAATAATGCAATCCAGTGCCTTTGATTTGAGGAACACGCAAAAGAATAAACAACCTATTAATCTAAATTTTCTCATTTGCCTGAAAGTACAAAGCGGCAACGAACAAACCTCTTGGCTACATTAAGTGTACTGAAATGCAAAACTGCTTCTTTTCTCACCCTACAGTTACTCAGGAAAAAGGAAGGGGGAGAAGAGGGAAGGGAGAGAATAGGCAAGGGAAGCAGAAATGGTTTTAATATAAATTGCTCAGTCAAAACGTAGGGCAGAATGAATTCTGAGGAAGGCTTTTAAGTATTGCCACACGAAGGCACTTTAATACAAGTGGATATGCTCAGAAGATGAGTTCAAGAGATAGCATTACTTAGTAAAGAGCAAGAATCCTCAGGCTAACCAGCTCTCGATTGATCTGGTACTGTCAAGACGAAGGAACCAGTGGTAGTAGTTTGATTAATGTTCTCAGTGGTTTTGTTTGTTTTGGGAAGCTTCAATACAAAATACAGGTGAACACCTTGATTAATGTTAGTCTCCTGACTGTCTGCAGTAGTGTGCTTTGCTCTGTTATTCAAACGTACTTGCAGTCAGCAGAGGTGCTTTCATTATCCATCCACAAATTCTAACATCTGAAACAGAATTATTCTAGAAGCACTGTCAGCCTGACTCAGACTGAGTCTGCTGTGCCTGAGCACTACGAGTGTGGTTGGAGGATATGTTGAGGCATTTGGCTAAACGGTTTTGGCAAACATTCTTGGTTCCCCTACAGCCTTTTTCGCAGCTTGAGAAGGGCAAAGAGATATTAAAGTTGCTTGTTAAAGCAGCTTCACTACATCTAGGGTTTGGGTAAAACATGCATAGTTTCAGTCAACTCCTCTCTGTATGTGTAGCAAATTATAAGGTATATCAGAAAGTAAGGAAAAAGGAAAAAAAGCTACTTCACTGGCTGTAACATAAGTGGGCTTTTGGAAAAAGTAGAAAAAAATATTCTGACAAACTGAGAAAAGGGTAGGACGTATACCATAGAAGATTTCACGGGTATCTGTGGGTTAAGCATCCATAATACTTTTTGTATTGAAAGTTCAGGAAGAGGTCCAAAATACCTGCAACCAGGGTATTTTCAGTAAAATGCTACTTGAGCCAATATACTAGTCATCTTTCAGCTTTGGCTTCCACTCTTCAGCACACAGTTAAAGCCAGACAAGACAAGTTAAGCAAGCTGTTGACAGCTTATGCTACAGTTGTAAACAAGACATCTGAAGTTACATATAAATTGTTTTCTGAGAAAGAGAAGGTTTATGGTGCTAAGAGCAAGTTTGGCCTGCTAGGCCCTTTATATCACCACCAAGCAAAGGTGTAATACAAACATAGATTTTATACTGGGTCATCTACTGAAAATCACAGTCCTACTCTCCTCCTACCTTTCATTGCCATCTTCTACATTAGGCCACCACAGCCGCCTGCACAGCCCCATTGTGAATGAGGCAAGAAACTCATTAAACTGGAAAGTAACTTCTTTTTTCCAGGTTATTTTTTGTTTGGATCAGCTCTGTGCTGTCTTCACTACACAGCCAACTGCACCCTCACAGAGAAAAAAATCAGGAGCAGAGAGGAGGCGAAAGACTACTCCTTCCCTCACCAGTGCCACCCTAAAAGTACTTATCTAGCCACAGGCTCAGTTGCCTTCCATGGAAAGAAGCAGTTTCCTTGCAAGCCACCTTGTAGAACAGCTGGCCACAGGACTCCCAGTAAAAGTCTCTTCTTATTTCTCCAATGTGTGAAAGCCATGCATCACCTTCCTCAGAATGCAATCCACAAAATGTCCCTACCTCCACGCAAAAAAGACAGAGTGACAGGCAATATTTTACAAATTGTAGTACCTATGACTAGAAAAGGTGAATGAAATCCATAATATTCCTGGTTAAAAAAAAATAAAAATCAACACTAGTGAAAAAGCAGGAAATTAATCTCTTGGAGAGTAAGTGTAACTATCTCCTGCATCATGCAATTCTAAATCATTAAGGAAATAGCTTATGGTTATTAAAGCTAGAGAACTAAAGGGATAAATCACTCTGAATTTATCTACTGAAGAATCTCTTACAAGAGTGAAATCTTGAACTAAAGTTAGTGAACAAGTGCCAGGTGCCTCCAATTATATCCTCCAGTAGCCACCATCTGAAGAAATTCAGGGTCATCTTAATTAAGGACAAATGAATTTTTAACCAGTTACTTTAGTACTCAGCAGTGGCATACGAGCCTCTGTTTTGCAGCATTCAGAGCCTGCATTTTAAACCATTTTATTAAACAAGACAGGAACATCCCTTGCTCTGGGCAAAAAAGTCATTAGATGCAGCTAGTTCCACCCCGTCTCTCTTATGCATTTGTATTTGACTTGGAAAGGTGCGCCTCCTTCAAAAGTGCCCTGTCTGCCTTAAGGTTTTCCAACCAAGTCAATTTTCTTTCCTAGTAATGGGAGTACCTACCCTTTTGAAGTTTTGTTTTTTCTTTTTTTTTTTTTTTTTTTTTTAGAGTTACTCATGATTATCAGGTGGTTGAAAGTGTAATAATTAATTTTAAAACTACCAGATTAGACTTCTCTGCAGAGAGCAAGTTATTAATAGCTGAAGAGTTCAAAATTCTGAAAATCCACCCACACTTGGGCTGACATGCCAACATAAGGCATATTTTGCAATTGCTGTCAGTTTCTATTGCTATTTAGAAGATTTACTATTCAACTTTATGAACAGCAAATGGCATTACCACAAACCACTCTAACTTGAGTAAATTGAAAGACCTGCTTTTGGATCCTCACCATTTAAAAATCTGTTTTTCTACTCAATAGAGTAAAATAAGGATCAGCAGGGATCAATCTATTTATACACAATAACTTTACTTTAACTTCTATGAACTTTACAGCATTGCCTAAGCCCTGAAATTTTCATCTTATGTTACAATTTCCCATTTCAAACTGAAATTTTCTATGTTTACATCGTCAGATGTTTAGCAGTCACACAAAGAATATAACAAGGCTTTGTCCAAGCCGTTCCCTAATTTCATGCACAGCTTATAAAATGAAGAAAAATTCCTTGCTACAGAATTTTTTCAGTACATGGAATAGGAACACAGTTAGCATTAATCAGTTATTTCAGTTTTGTAAGTTCTTGTTTATCTCAAAAAACCAAGGAAAAGCCATTGAAAAAGACATGTAATACAGCATTACATTTGTATGGCTAAACATTGTAAAGGTCAGAAAATACTAAAACTAGGAATGTGCAGAAAACTTTATCAATCTCAAGTCTGTATAAGTTATATCATCATTTCCTCCATTATGCAAATACTATTCTTAAGCATTATAATATTGAATCATTTTTCCTAGTTTCTTCATAACATCTATTATTCTTGCATGCTTCATACTTCATGCTTCATTCATGGTCACAATGGTGCCAAACATCTTTATTGACAGATTTCTGTATTATACTTTATTTGGATGGAATGTCACCTATTTTCCTTTCCAAAAGGTGCACAGCCTACCCAAGATAATAGGAGGGATTAAGTTCTCTGCCAAAACACCAACATTTTCACTACCTTTTTGGTATATTTCAACTGGAATATTAAAATAAAACTCATCTAGTATTAGCATAGATATCTTTCATAGACTCCTAAGCAGTACATAAAAAAAAACCCAAAACAACGTAAAAAAAGAGTCTGCTGACAGCAGTGAATACTAGTGAAAAGCCAGGAACTTGCAGAAAACTTGAAAGAGAAACAAAATTAAACAGGTAAAAAAAATAATCAGGGGACAAAAAGATGAAGATAATGATATGCATATCTGGAGAAAAGTGTAGTAATGATAGTCCTCTTGACATTTTGCTTCATGGGGAAAAATAAAGTAGTGTTCAGAAAAAGCATGTGCTGTATTTAATATAATATGTATCATCCTTTTTTTCTGCATAATCCAAACCATTTTCCATTTCAGTAATAATTTGGGAAGACGTCAGTAGTGGAGTGGTACTTAACATATTAAAAAATTAAAAGCACATGTTCATAATTTCTGTCAGAATTTTGAAGAGGGCTGGCTGACAAGCTCTCAGCACTGCTGAGAATTGCTTTTCAAAGTCTGAAACACCTGCGAAATTTTATAGGACTAGAAAAAAGCTGAAGTCGCATTAGCACTTAAAAATTATAAGATCAGGGGCTTACTCTGACTGAAGTGGCTACCCAACAAGAGCACACAGGATACCAATGAGTGCAAGGATGGATGGGCTTGAAATAGGGCCTAAAGTGCTGCTATCAGTTGAGATGACCTAGGCATCTGTACCATGGCCAGCTTGATAGTACACCCAAACAAAATATTCAAACAGGAAATAATGGACTTCATCGGTTAATTACTAATAGCTATCAACCATGAAAAAAAAAAAAATCTCTTCATGAATTAAGTCACTTTTCAAATGAGAACACAAGTCTAGATGTAAAAAAACCCAGCAAATAACAGGCCTTAAGAGTTACTACACTTTATACAGTGCTGTGATTAAAAATTTGAATGATTCAAAACAACCACCAAACACATTAACAGTGTAACCGTTACATCTCAAAATGAGGATCAGGAATCACTACTTAGAAGGTGTATTTCTCCTGAGATCCTCAAGAATACCCCCTTAGTCCTACATTCTGAAGCAATTTTTCAATTAATGGCCTAGAAAAGAACAGGAATTAAGGGTAACATTTGTGATCCACATAGAAACTGAGGAAATACGAAAAACTTAAAAGGAATGAGTAGTAACATAGAAAAACCTCATTGACATAGTTGACTCACACCTAGCTTAGAATATCCTCATGTATGAAACACTATATCCAGATTCAACGAATGCGGAGAGCTCCACCTGGGTAAACAGCTTCGATGAAGACAAATGGAGAGGAAGGTGACCACAAATGCTCAGAATAATGTAATCAGGAGAACAATATGGTCCTCAGATGAGTAAACACAGCAACATCAAGTAGAGAGGCTGAGTTACGAGCATTTGACCAATCTGAAATACCGACAACTCCGGAATGATGGTGAGAATTTAAAAGGAGTCAGAAGCACTGCAAGAATGATCACATGCTTACAAAACATGCCTCGCAAAGAGAGACTCAAGGAGATAATTTACTTAGCTTATCAAAAAGAAGGATAAGAAACTGACTTCAACATATGATTCAAATATTTAAAAGAAGATAATTTTCACGAGCTTTTAAAAAATATTTTTTAAGGTGAAGATAATCACACCGTTAAAGACTGCCACAAGTTGAGATTGTCGTAAGGGGTTCTGGATCCTGATTTTACCAGCCCCTAATGATAATTTCAGTTCTAAATCAAGTAAGTCTTAGTAAAATCTGCCCTCTGACAAAACAAAAATTATCAAATAAACAACCTTCCTCCCCTGTCACGACAGTTTCTTTCTCATCTGGCCCCTCCATCATCACAAGCAGTCTTCGCAAGCAACTGTTTTCACAGCAGCAGCACGGAGCGTGCACAAGGGCCACCCTTCTGCATGCCTGCAGAACTACTCCACATGGGTCAGGCTTCCTGCCTGCCTGCTAAAGCATGTGCAAGCACCCCAGGAAGGTGTCCAAGAGCAGGCAACTTCTAGCAGCCCTCCTTCCCCACGAAAACTCGGTACTTCATGGGGACCGGGCTGCAGGCCAACCTAATTGCTCTGGCAGCACCCACAGCTGACTGCTTCCTCCTGCTATTTTTCCCAGGGGCCCTTCGGCCCCTTCAGGCTCACATGACTTAATCGAACCTGAATGCCCTTCTGGAAGATATGCAAATTATTTTTTCAGTCGGACAAAAGTGTTTTGGCTCAATACTGGTGTTACTAAGTGAAGTTTAATGATGTGCTATACAGGTCAGACTACATGGCCCCATGGTACTTTCTGGCTATAAACTTGACAAGTGTATTACTCTCTAAAGGAGGTTTTAAAACAAAGTATTAGTACATTGTGTTACATTATCCAGTACGACTGGCCCGAGTCCTGACCTGTATATTAGGGACACACTTGTCAACACTGGGATTTTTGCATTTATAAATTGCCAGGCGGTTTGAGTTCGGCCATGGCGCCAGAGCACCACGCTCTGCATCCCACCTCTCGTGTGACCTCGCACTGGGGCTTTTCAATGGGCGATGCCAGCAGAAAACTAACTCAACCAGCACAAGTACTGAATAGTTTGCTGCCAGTTTAGCGTGCTGAGACAGATCAGCGCAAGATCGGACAAGTGCTGGAGCTGCCGTAAGAAGGATATGAGAAGGCGGTATCTCACTAGCCAGCAATTAGATCGAGTTATGCTAACACGGAACTGCAGCTTTAATTAAGGCATTAGTAGAGTCTCAGATGCATTCAATTCAGAGAATACAAGAGCTTTGGTTTCTGATTTATCTTAGACATATGACCAGAATAGGTCTCTTTTTCCTGTCTAGGTCTTAGCACAAGAAACTGTATCACTAGGATATCCTTCTCTTAAATACTGAGCTAAAGCTTTTCCCACTGCAAAGTAGGATAAACCAGCTACAAATGTTTCATAGCCAGGTGAAGCACAGTAGTCTGGTTTTAAAGCCATTTTAAAACTGATTGTGAAGAAAGATGAATTACGTTGCTTTCAAAGTAATGAAAGTACCGTGTCTAAAACAACAGGTTTCAACTTGTAGTATTCCATCTTGCCCTGGGCAACACATTCACACTGTGTGGTGGAACATAGCCTTGGTATATTCCCTTTATTTACATCAGATACAACGTGAGATCATAAAATGCATTACAGGTGACAGTGTTTAACTGAATATTGGACAACTCTACAAGATGCACAGATGTACTTTCTTGGTTCACTTTCACCTCTTAAGATCAACTAAAAAAACCCAAGGACATTAGAGGTAATGCTACGATAAAGATAGTATCAGTTATGCTAGTTACAATAACACTTCTGGGATAAAGTGGCAAGCATTTCACTGGGTGCAGGGATCAGCTCTTTCTAAACGATAATGGTATCTCTACCTTATCCATCCAGCTGCCTGGCCTGTTATATATTACTAGAATTAATACACAGAACTCCACATAATTTGTTGTTTATTTACAACCATTTTTCTCACATGCTAATGAGTGACACCGGCTCTTCAGAGGGAGAATTTGCTTTTCTTGCCAATGCACCCTTGGCAGACTCTGCCCTTGAAACAGAAAGATTTCAGGGAGGGACTGAAGCCAACAAAAGGGAACGCAAGGGAGGATGGTATGATATGAGAAGAATGCCTGCAATTTTGCAGGGAGAAGACCCAGCTGCCAGTTATTCAGATGTTTCAACTCACACACAAATACTAAACTGCTCCATCAACAAAAGGTACACAGTTAGATACTCAACTGCCAGAAAATGCCAGGGAACAGGTGCTCCCCTGTACTCTAACCCACTTACAGAATTACAATTGACAATACCTGTTTTAAGAAATAATGCAATATACCATGCTTCCTCCCACGCCCTAAAACAAGGAAAACATCTCTACTACAACACCTTCACCTCTATGCTAGGGAAAGCCTACACAGGTAATGTAGTTACCAGGCAGCTTCTTCAAACCGCTGGGGTTGGGACTTTGCTTCTCAACAAGCAAGCACTTAAAAATTCTTCATTGTTTTTGGAGGAGTTTCAAAATTCTGAACTTGTTTGCCTCCCTTTTGTTGTCTTCCAAGCTCCTATCAATCCATAATGGAGCTTCTGGCCCTTTCCAAATCACTTGACACTACTTGGAAGCAAAGGGATTGCATGCTGTAATTTTTTCAGAAAATATCTGTTCAGTGCGTTCAAAGCATGTGATAAAGTGCATACACAATTGAGTTAAAACGCAATTGAACTATTCTGATGTTTTAGTGGTCCCTGGACTTATTTTGGCATTCAAACACGGAAGTCACATGCTACAACTATAAAAGAAGAGAACCAAAATAGTATACACAAGAGAACCATAGAAGTATACACATGCAGAAATTGGAGAACAAATTCTGCAACAAATTTCAAAGCTGATGAGCATTTAAGATACTAACTCTAGTGGAATCTGACTGAATTTTGCAAAAAGTCACCCAATTGATTTCCAACTCATCCCATTCATTCAGTTGAGTCTGATCCACTGCAAGATTCAATAGAAGTATGTGTATGCACTGTTCATCATCTGGTTTGGTGGTTTTAGGAGAACGAATGGGGGGCTGGGGAGCTTGTTCATATTGGTAGTCCACCCAAAATCCTGCTTGTGAAGCACCACACAAGAATTCCCCCCCCTCTCCTAATTTATTAATTTTCATTTCAGCGTAATGAATTAGTCAATAACATTTACTGCCACTTATGCCCAAGCTTCGGCACTTTCTGCTACACTTGTCTTTATAATGAACAAGCTAATTATATTTTAGACATCCATCAAAAGCTACTTAACCTAGTCTGGTAGGTGGAGTGGAGTTGTAAACCAGAATTAGTTTTAATTTATATTTATCATGGCAAGGAGAGGTACAGTATGCTGGTTAAAATAATTGAATTTTTTTTTTAATAATTCATTAGATTCACATCTGTATTTTGCTGCCTGCTTTTGTATTACGGTACATAGGCATCAGGACTACAGATAGGTATAAAGTTTCATACAAATACTTTTTTTTTTTTCTTAAAAAAAAAATAGCCAAAGATTATAAATGATCATGTTTACAGTTCTAACAAGAATCAGATGAAACACACATAGCATTCAGCAGAACAAAAGTGTGCATATTTCACCAGGTAGATTTCAATTTGTACACTGAATGTGGAATACCAATATTTATTTCTTTGGCAGCAAACTTGACAACTTCTTACCTCCACCTGATCCCATCACAGTTCACTGCTCTTTCAATTTGCCAAATCAATTGTTTGGTTGCGTTATAAATCTGATTACTAAAGAGATCCAAGTTAAAAATAATCTTCAAAAAAATTCAGTAGAGTAGTGAAAGGATAGGAGAACACTGTACCGAGTATATCTGGATAATCCCTCACTTCGCAAAGGGAAAATAAATACCTGTGCAGAAAAATCAGCAGCCTAGATGCTGCTCTAGTTGCATTCAAAGTCCCAAGAAGTTCTGCACTGCATTTCCAATTACAGCAGATAGGAGCCAGTCTCAGAGGCTAAACCTAAGGTATTTTCTGCAAATTGTTTTCACTTATAATTATTTCTCAGTGTTGTTGCTTGTACTTATTTGGTTTTGTTTCTCCTCAAAATCATCACAGAAGGCTACTGGAATGCTAATTTTTCTTTAAGAGTCAAGGATAACAATATCTGAATCTACCTTGAAACCATTTCAAGTTCAAAGTCATCTGAACAAGGTTCCTGGAGAGTAGAAAAGTCCCTCCTGGATACCTCAGTAACTTAAAAATCAGTACTTTGAAGAAAAGTATCTTGATATTTTCTTTAAATCATCTCTTCTACAGAGATACAAGCTATTTCATCCTGAATTTATTTATTTTTACTGATAGTTCCTCAAAAAGCTCCTGTAGTCTGAAAACAAGATTTTAAAATAACTTCTGGCTATAACTTGAACAATGATGTTCCACACAGACTAGATTGGAAGGAATATATTGGATGACATAGTAAAATACCTGATGATTCAGGCTATAAATACCTGACGATTGCTGTGTAACTTTAGGAGTTATGTAAATTCTGCTTGCTGTGTTGCCTGCAAATGGTCTTAAAAGTCAAATAAATAATTTTCTAAGGAGAGATAACTTTGTAGAGAGTAAATATCCAGTGTTTTGAGGCTGCTTAAAATATTAGATTAACTTAACACTTACCTAAGCCTCTTCTCAAAATACCTTAGAGTCATTCATTGGAAGCAATTGAATGCTGAGGTCTGCACCTTGCAGAGTAGTCGTAAGTGTGTAAAAAGTGAAATTCTTCTCTACCTATATCCATGTTATATAAAAATTTCTCAAAAAAGAAAAGGCAATTAAGAAGATTGATTTGCTTGTACAAGGTCACTTTCATAATCTCAGTTTTTATGTTTTTAATTTGTTACATTTGTAACAATCAGAAATAGAATCATACAACTATCCATAAATTAATTATCAGACCAACACCTAATTTTTTATTAAACATTTAGCAAATGCTCAAATACAAAGAGAGTATGTACATTGTGTGTGACAATCTTCTGCAACCAAACCACAACAAACAGAGCCACCACTTTCATATTTCCTCTCTGCAGGTTTGGTTAGTTTTCACATGAATAGATATAGCTCTTGAAATCCAGTTCTATCATAAAGTCTTTCTTTCGTTCCTCCAGAACTGATTTTAATATTATCCAAAGAACAGTTAAAAGGCAGAAAAATTGCCATAGGAAAAAACTTTTGAGTCTGAATTGGGGAATGGCAAGGAAGAGAAGGAAGACTGATATTAAAGGGCTTTTTATATTAAAGTTTTTAAATTTCAAATGCTTATACTATTTTACTCACTCTTTAACATATTTAAAGAAGACAAATTATTTTAATGGAAAGAAGCTGCAAGGAAGTTTAAATGCATCTGTCTAAAATTAACTGCTTACCACTAACAAAAAAGTAAGAGTTCATTAAGGCCTTGATTCTGTCAAATTTGAGCTATACAGATATCTAAGTAGTCTCAGTTTTACCTACCCAGCCAAAACTTGTATGTCTAAAGACTACTTAATTTAATCCAACAAGGGGAACTCCAGGTTATAAATAGGGAAATGAAGGTACATTGAGATTAAGTGATTTGCCCAAGACACATTAACAGGATTAGGATTCAGGAATCACGAGTATGAATTTCTTTGCTTGTCCCACATTTGCTCCAGCAGACTAAGTACAATAAGGAGAGCAGAGAAGGGAGGAAAATGCTTACATCTTCCATTTGGCATCAGCAAAAAAAATGCCAAAACCCTATTCAGTATTGGCTATTTGCCTACAGATTCACTTTACATACACCTAAAGCATGCCTATTCTCCGAAATAATATTTTGATTACATGCAAACTAATCTATTTTATTCGAAATCAGCATAAGACCTTATAAAACAAAGCTTCAGACTCTGTGTGTGCATGCGAGGGTGTGTAGAGGGATGTTGCAGATAACATTCTTCTAACCAAGAAAGCCAAAAGAAGTAACAAAGTTTTCAGTAGCTGTATTACTTCTTTAAAAACCTGCTTCCCTTAGTAACCATCTTTAATTGCTACATCTGCTAAAGCTGGCAGTGTTTACTTTCTCAGAAATAACATTTCACTAGATTTTTTTTTTCCTTTAATATTAGTTCTGCAAGATGTCTTAGATAGCATTCAAAGGAAATACTTCAAGAGATTACAAATTTGATTTCAGTGACTATTGACTTGTTTCTTAACTTCTTTAGATTTAATATGGTACGCGCTTTGCTTTGCTTTGCTTAGGGGATACTTTGGCCTTTAGTCTAGTAAGATTTAATATGGTATGCGCTTTGCTTTGCTTAGGGGATACTTTGGATACAAAAGTTGTGGAAGCTTTATGAGGGAAGAAAAGCATCATGGAATTAAACACTTTCCTAAAAGGTTTATTATTGCGAGTGCCAAACTAAAATGAAATAACATGGCATCATTAGAAAGACACATTCTGCCAAAGGTTTAACGTAGTTTTCTGGAAAACAGCACATTTGAAATGACGAGTGGAAGGGTAATTTCTTAACTTCAGGGACCAAGTTTAGGTCCTCAATGACAAGGCTGCTCTACCTAAATTGCTAATATGATCAATATAGAGAAAGATTACCAGATGGTGATTCATTGCCAGGATCCCAACTGAGCTGTTCAAAATTGCCCTATGGATCAGGCACTCTGTTGACTAGCAAAGAAACCCATGAAAACTAATTTCTAGTTTCAACATCAAACTTGTATACTCATAGGACAAGACACAATGGACACAAGCTGCAACAAGGGACAAGCTCCAGCAGGTATTCTTTAGCTTTGGCTTTAGCTACACCAGTGCACATCAAAAACTTTCCCATGCAGCAGCCTCTTTAGAGCAAATGCCAAGATTCCACTTTGCTGGGTTTGAGATCCAAAGCTCAGCTTTTAAGCTTGTATTTCCAGATAAATAGCAAGGTGTAACATAGCCAGATCAGGTTCTAGGCTTCTGAATTTCATTACTGAAATAAAAGAACTCAGAAGATGGCCCTTCACAGAACAGATGTGTTTAGGAAATCTTTCGCTAGACATTATGTGCAACTCACCTAGCAGACTCGACCTAAGGGGAAAGAACAGTACGCTATTTTATAAGGTGGTCCCTTGAAGAACAACATGCTCGAACAAGACTCTACTAGTACTCTATAGCTATAGAAAAACAACAAAAGACTGCAACCTCTATATAATAGGGAAATATTCTGAATGTACAATGAGGGAAGATGAATAAAGAAGATACTCCAGCATATAAAGTAGTTTCTATTTTGAGCTCCTTCAAAAGGGAAAATCTCTTGCCAATTTTACATTAGAAGCCAGAAAATTCTATACACAGAGATTGGCTTTCTAAGTGATACAGTTACCAGCTAAATACCAGAATGCTTATGAGCCAAAGTACTTTCAGAGAGGGTATACATTACTAAGGCACACACATGAAATTATCTTCCCCCCGCCCCCCCCAAAGAGGGAAGGATTGCAGTGAAAGAGGTACTAAGCACATGGTTCTACAATAGAGGTGATGAACACGATGACATACATTAACTAATCTGACCTCTATCTTGATCTAAAGACTTTCTCTAGAAAAGCAAGTATTGAAGGGGGTCATAACGTCAAACTTGAAAAGAACTAAAAATACATCCTACATCACCCCATGTAGGTCACGCACAGTGATCTACTATTCTGAGTAAGGCAATGATTACTCTCAAAACTTTTAAAAAGAAAAAAAAGACAACAGGTTTTTACAAACAATTTATTTAAATGGTACTAAATCCATGTAGCATGAGTGTTTTCCTACTTGTCTCCTGGTAAAAGAAGCCTATCTCTGTAAGAAAAATAGTTTTAGCATATAAAATTGAATTCATAATATCAAAATGGCAGACATCTTGTTTTTACCTCTGACTATGTGAACTTCAGCTAGTCACTTCATTTCCCTGTCTCACTTTCTGCAACTGTAAAGTGAAAATAGCATTGTCAAGATTTTTGGGAAGCTTCATTCCCTACTATCTGTAAAATACCTGGAGATCCTCAGACAGCAAGTGTCATCATTAATTACCATTCTGAAATTAAGACATCACATTTGAGATTCTGTCCATCACAGAAGAACACCATGAAACACTTCTCAGCACCTTAGGGACAGTTACACTTGCTCAGTCATTTCAAGGGTTTGATAAAAGAAGTTTCCAGAGTAGACAGAAAAATTAAAAATTATTTCAGGAAGAAGCTTCAATATTAACTGTTTGGTATCCTAATTATGTTGACTAGTATTTGTTTCGCATAGCACAGCAATCCCTCTGCTACTGCTGGCAGAAATGAAGAATATCTATAAGCAGCATGGAGAGTGGGGATGAGAAAAAGGAAATAAAGAAAAAGCTTTGCTTCTGACATTAGACAGTGACGCAGAGACAGATTCACACCAAAAGCACCAAGAGCTTACCTTCCTTTCAGATATTGTACGAGTTATTCTGGGAATTATATAAGGGAAATTTGGCTGGAAGGTAGATGAGAACTTTGAACATGCAACAACTTAACTCCAGCAGAAAGAGTAGGGAGAAAAGTAGTAATGATAACCAGATACCAGGGCTGGAAAGAAACAAATATTTGAGATACAGGCAATCAAAACAGACAAACTGAAGAGGAGGATAGTATAATGATGCAAAATAATAAAAAAAAAGGGCAGGTAAAGAGTTGACAAGAGGAGGGGGTGCATATAGTTCAGAATGAAAGTTTGTCCTACAGTGCAATAGAATAAAAGGGCAAGGGTTGAAATTCCATTCAGGATGATATTGCCTTTCGTGACATCTCTCCTCCATGAAAATGAACACTAGTAACACTGTGGAACCTGACATACTTGCAGGCTCCAACTGAAAAAAAAAAAAAAAAAAAAATCCATGTTTTTTCTAATGTTCGGTTTGCTTTTGGTTTATTTTGTGCTCCGTGTGTTCTCCAGCCCCCTTGATACTATTGTTTCTTCTCTTAAGCAACACCGGGTTATTTTCTCCATTACAAATAATATACAAGTTCTACTGGGAAATCTATAGTAGTTTATTAAATCAGCTCATGTAAACTTTGACTGCTTCTGGGACTAGACCTTAATGCAGGAAAACCTCAGAGAAGACAAGATTTGACAAGTATCTCTGTGAGCACTAGAACTAGCAAAGCTTTTATCCTACAGTTTTGTGGTTTTTGGCTAACTGACATTGAAGTCTAGGAAGGTGTGAACTTCTACGGAAGTTTTTCCTGTGCCTGAAGCATTTCTAAGGTCTTTGCCTTTACACCTGAAAAACCATTTCATGAAGCTTTCAGGAATTTATCTACCTGGCAAAAAGCAGGATCACAACCCTGGATTTCAGGGGAGAAAAATTCAGTCTCTTCAGAGATCCCATGAGATATAGCTCAAGAGAGAAAAATGGGTCTAGAAGAGCTCATTGATATTCAAATACTTCCTACTCCAAGCTCAAGAAAGGTCCATTGTGCCAATGGAGGTGATGAGATCCATGCTTAGTAAGAGCATGGAATGCAAATCACTCTCAGATCAGCTTATGAAGGAAGTATCAGACTGTACACGATCAGAATCACATCCTGGTGACAAATTCAAAATGGACCAATCTTAACTTATAAATACTACTGACTACATTTCATAACTCATTTGCAGATTACAGGTTTTCCACAGTACTACCTTATCCCCATTTCACAAAGCAGTAGTAGCATATCAAAGTACTAATCATGCATGCAGATCACTTCTACTGATATTCATCTAGGATTCTTGAAAGGTGCAAAACAGAGCACAAACCAACAATCCTTTTAATCATATACAACACCTTTATTCATGATCATACTGATTTAAACCAGACTTACAGACATTTATTGAGGTAAGGCGACTTTAAAGTGATGTAAGAAGTTCTACACCTAAGCACAGCTGTACTGCTTAGCTGGACTAATTTAACATCACACCTTTAGTCAAACATGGACATACTGAATGGCACCAAGGCCTCAAAACAAAGTGCAGAGTAGGGACTTCCTGAGAGATTATGAGTTTGTAGGCACCAATTATCTTGCCTAACAAGAAAAGGTTTGCTGGAAGAGTTCGGTAACACAGTTACAGAAATAGAAATTGAGCTCACGTCAGTCCTTTTAATGGCATAGGGAAAAATCAGTTCCTCAAAAGAAACAAATGGCACTCCATTTGTGGAACAACAGGGAGTGAGAGATTGCAGTTGTCCATATTCACAACCAACAAACAGGCAAAAAACTTACAGATATAGGTCAGGCCTGCTTGACCCAACAGAAGACATAGACTCTAGAGTCAGGAGCGCATTATGTGAATCTATCAGGTTAACTTTGGAAAGCTAGGAAGTGAATTTGCGGTGATGGAAACTATAAGTAACAAGAGCGCCAGAGAGAAAAGCTATAAGAAGCAGCTGGGACGATACAGACACCAAGACAACTGTTCAGAGATTTTTCTGTGCAGTTGGACAACAGTACTTAAAAAAAGACAGATATTAAAAAAGTAGCTACCTCTTCACTTATCATGACATCTCCTAGCACCAAGGCTACTTTGAAGATTTAATTGCATGTGTGTTGAGGAGGGTCCTTACTCTTCTGTTCGCACTTAACCGGAACACACATTCTCTCTTCACACTGCTTTTCCTCAGTTTGCATCTGCGCTGCTCACAGTAGCTCAACACAGAGATGATAGAGTTTATTCCACAGCAATGAGCTACAGAGACCAACTGTAACAACTATCTGAACTGACCTGTTGAGATAGATCAACTAGGCTGCTGTCAAAGAAATATAGCTCTGCAACTTCCAGGTCCCATGATAACATCTTGAGATAGTACTGAATTGTACCATATGGAAATACCAACCATGAGCTTAGACTGTCTATATAAACACTGCATTACACAGCACAGGCGTACACCTGATGCCAGCAGCATGGAAAGAAACATGTTTTATGGCTCACTGAGAAGGAATGAAGATAATTCTTTCCTCAGTTCAGACACTTTCAAATCTCAGGGCAGGTTAGGAGCCAACAATGGGTTGAAAGCAGACATGGGCTTCACAGAGGCTCTTCTTTTCTTACAGCCCCTTTGCAGAAAGTCACAGTATAAGCAATCAAGAGAAAACAAGACTTTTCTCTCCTTTTCTCTACCTCCATCTCTTCCAGCGTGTCTGCTGCTGAACAGTAGACCAGAAACATCATCAGACATAATAGTTAATGAAGCTAATGCTTCACGGACCTTCTACTGAATGATAACCTATGCACATGTAGCGTGCAGGTCATCTCTCAAGACTTGCCGCAAGTGAGAGAAGAGACAGACCAAGTTCATTTAATATAAGAAACATGGACCATTCAGAATCCCAGCCCAGATCACACAACTTAGAACTAATTTTATTCCAGGGAACTTCCCTACAATTGGAATACTAACTCATACTGGAACCTAAAAAAGTCTTAATTGAAAAAATCCATTTCAGTTGGTTTGAATAAGAATGCTGTCATAGGCATTGGAAACTTGCCAAAAGACTGCAAAGCAAATGGTAATAATAATTACGAGTTGAATTTTGGATAATTGCTTAGCAGAATGCAACAATGATCACTGCACATAAGCTCATTTAAATGTTTCACTCAACTGGGACAAAAAGTAAAGAACACATTAATTTAATTTGCCAATGACAGAACTGTCAAGAGACACAAAATAGCCAGAAAACGTCAGAAAACAAACAGAAAAGCTTATTGTTTTTCCAAAAAAGTGCATTTAGAGAGACATACATCTAGAATATGAAGTTGAAAAGACATTTAGAAATTAAGATGAGCTGGTGCATGCTCAGAGATATAGTTGAAAAGGAAATGTAATATTTGGGGGAAAAAAATCCCCAACGGGATTAGATAAGGACTTCCACCGTACTGCTTTTAATTTCACAAACTGCATTGACAAAATGGTATGAACTGAATTCACGGACAGGCTAGGTGAAGACTCCATCAGTGATCCATGTGCTCCTACTTCAACATATGATTACTGCAACACATTTTAGATCTATGTCATGCAACTTACAATGCTTGTAGATATACCTCACCGTCTCTAAAATGTAATCCTCTACTTATTTCTCCTCAGCTTCAGAAATCCTTTGTCCTGATATTCCAGAGTCATCAGTGGTTCCAGGCAGAGCTACATTGATAGATCATAAATAGCAACAGCTATAATTGTAAGGCAAAGTAACTGCGAAGTGAATAAAGGCTGGAGATCAATCATTTCAGCCAAAGATATTTCACTGCAAAATGAACTTCCAGAGAACACTGTATTAAAATCCACAGCTTAATTATCTTTAGTACACACTATAAGACCTTACTGATTCATAAAACTTTCCTATAATAACATGGTATAAAGATCTTATCTGGTTTTAATAACAAAAGGGAAAGGGCAGAAGTTTCTGACATTTGCTGCAATCATCACTGTATTGTTCTATTCATCTCACTAGACAGAGATTGGCTAAGCTACAAATGGATATAGTGTAACAGCTTACAAGGGAGGGAGTAAAAAAAAAAAAGAGGGAGGAATTTAATATAAGGAGTTACATGTGGAAGCATTAGAATGACACTAGCAAAGGAAGGGTTTTTGGGACATCAAGAAAGTAATCTTGTCAGCAAAATGCATTAAAATAGCATAATTCAAAAAAGAGCTAGGAGAACAGTGGTCCTTCTAGCTCTTTTCAGTCTCCAGGTTTCATGAATCATATGGATAGGGCATTTATTTAATTTTTTGTAAGGAATTTAGCCTTCCTGGTGAACTTGAGAACTAGTCAGAGACAGACCGCCCTTCTCATTCCATTACAGAGATTGTGTGCTTGGTTGGGGTAAGCCTTCCTTCCACAAGCTGCAAAGGTAGTTAGACTTCCAGTTTCCTAATTCAAGTATACAGAAGCAAAGAGGCAGCCACCACACCACGTGATGAAAGTGAAAGAAACAAGATAAGTTTATAGGAAGATTTTATTTCAATATGAGCAGTAATGGTACTTTTTGTCTGGAGAGGCGGTAAGAGTCTGCAAAAAGGATCCTCAACCAATATAGTCCAACACACTTTCTGCAGCAGTTTTATGCTTCAGTGGTGTTTGCATCTAAATAAAGCAACAATCACCCCCGAGTGGAAGGAAAAGATCCTGTATCTGGGGTTGAACAATTCCACAGCTATATCTAACGTATCAAACAGCAGCTATTTGCTGGAAGCAATTTTAAATTGAGGGGAAGAAAAAAAGAAAAAAAGAAAGAAAAAAAGAGAAAAGCTGTTGAAAAGCACCAAAGAAAGCTGGGGCTCTAGAAAAAAGTGCCAATGGTCCTGACTGAGCTTTCTGTTCACTTCTCAATACATCAGGCCTGGAACAAGTTTCTCAGTGCAAAATTTCTCTAATTGGCTGGAAAGCATTTAAGGAAAAATCTTTTTAATTAAAAACAGAGAACCAACAAGACATGAAAGCCATGGGGGTTGGGAGAGGCATATGTTGACCTTATGAAGCTTCACAGCAGAACTCTGCAGGGGCTGTTTAAACTGAGAAAGCACAGTTTTAATTAAAGAGTCCTGAGGAACAGACAATTCAAAAGAGCAGGTCAGCTAGATTCCAAGAGGTCAATTTAAGCATAAGCAGAGGGAAAACAAGACTTCTGGTCATTTTGCCTTCCCCTGGGAGAAATCTGTTGCTAACTGAGCATTATGCTCTGTGTTTCACAACACACAGCTAGCTGTCCTCTAGCCACCTCTACGGGTGTTGCGTATCATTGGTAAGTGTTTGAGGGAGGGAAGAAGTGAAGTCTACTCCAGTTTCTTGACACTGGATCACATTCTAAAATAAATCTGATTTTTTTCCCCTCAATGCATGAAATCCCAGATATGCTTATGCATACTTGAAAATAGAACTCTGTATCTTGCTAAGCTTCTAAAAACAGTGAGAAATCCTGTAAAAGGAACCAGATCCAGCATATCACCCAACAAAAATCCTTTTAAAAAGAAAAAAAAAACCTCAAACACAAACCACCAAAACGTTTTTTTTTACTTTTTGAAGTGTGTTATGTTACTATCACATTTAGTGAAGCTAGTAATTTTTCCTTGCTATTTGGAGACAAAAAGAAAAATAAATCTAGTCTACAAACAAAAGGAGTTATGAAGGGCAATGTAACTAGAACACATCAAGTAGCAAGGCTAAGACAGAAAAATGTTACATAAAAGCTGCTGCATTTTTCCATGGAGAACTACTTTCCAGTAATTCAAAAGGATAAGGAATTAAGCAGAAAAGTAATATCTACACTAATTTCCCAAGAGAAACAGTAATGTTAATGCACTTCAATTAGTGTAAATATGGTTCTACACATATATGGATTCTTACATAAGTGTTGTGTCTCTTCAGATACATTTCTCTCTTATTGGCCCTTTGAGAACTCATGGCTAGATGCATCTGCTTGGGTGAACAAGGTGCATATTCCACCACTTATTTCAAGACTGACAGACAGAGCAGTAAATTTCCCTGCATCAAGAAGGAGCAACTAGCAGCCAGATTAAGCAACCTGTTCACTCATTTGTGAGATATTGTCTATTTTTCTAAAATCCCAATGAAAAGCTCAGAAGTGGAAAGGTGGGGGGTGGTGGGGGTGGTGGTGTTTGGGGTTCTTTGAACTTGTATAAGCTTGGAAATCGCATTGCTTTACATCTTTAGTTCTATTCTCGCTTGCTTCCTCCAGCCAGGGTGCAAGCTTTGATGCAAGTTCTCATTTGTTATGTTGACCTATATCCTCACAGAGCTGGCTTTTATGCAGTTTATCAAGGATTACCTCCACGGATGGACAAACCTAAAAAACCCCACCACTCACTCCTAAAACAGAAATTCACATCCAGAATGAAACTTAAAGTAAATGAGAAGGGAAAACTTAAGTAAACACTTTTTTGGTAAAGGAATAGATAAAGACAAGAACATCCTAGGAGACATGGATGTTAGTGGATGTAATACTATTGACAAATGAAGACAAAAGATGCCTTCCTAGTTCTTCATAGACATAAATCAATGACAATACTGAAGCACGGAGCAATCCCTGCCCAGAAACAAACCCAAGACAGAGCAGAATCTTGCTGTAGAAGGCAAAGGGCATATTTTCACCCTTCTCTGCACACAGAAATTCTATTGAAATAAAATGCATATTTGATGACTAACTCTCCTTACAGCTGACATAGGACACCAAATGCACAAAGGTACTAGTTCAGTTCTCAAAAGCAATAGAGCAACATCAATGCAACCTACATTGCTTCCAGTTTCAGAACCAGCAGGTTGTTTGTCCTATGCTCTGTTGCATAGTATAGGATAAACAGAATTTCTTACCAGGACTCTATAACTCACCTACCTCCTTGTGGTGGGTTGACACTGGCTGGACACCAGGTGCCCACCAAGCCGGTCTATCATTCCCTCTCAACTGGATAAGGGCGAAAGAAAATATAATGAAAGGCACATGAGTTGAGATGCGGACAGGGAGATCACTTGGCAATTACCAACATGGGCAAAACAGACTCGACTCGGGGAAATTAATTTAATTTATTGCCAAACAAATCAGAGTAAAATAATTATAAACAAAACCAAATCTTGAAGCACCTTCCCCCCACCCCTCCTTCTTCCCAGGCTCAACCTCATTCCTGATTTCTCTACCTTCTCCACCTGAGGACCACAGGGGGATGGGGAATGGGGGGTTGTGGTCAGTTCATCACACATTGTCTCTGCCACTCCTTCCACCTCACTCTCTTCCCCTGCTCCAGCATGGAGTCCGTCCCACACTGGATAGTCCTCTGCAAATATCTCCAATGTGAGTTCTTCCCACGAGCTGCAGTTCTTCACAAACTGCTCAAGTGTGGGTCCTTTCCACAGGGTATGGTCCTTCAGGAACAGACTGCTCCAGTGTGGGTCCCCCACAGGGTCACAAGTGCTGCCAGCAAACGGGCTCCAGCGTGGGCTCCTCTCTCCACGGGGCCACAGGTCCTGCCAGGAGCCTGCTCCAGCACAGGATCTCCACAGGGTCACAGCCTCCTTCGGACATCCACCTGCTCTGGCAGGGGGTTCTCCACAGACTGCAGGTGGATATCTGCTCCACCATAGACCTCCATGGGCTGCGAAGAGATAGCTTGCTTCACCACAGGCTGCATGGGAATCTCTGCTCCGATGCCTGGATAACCTCCTCCCCCTCCTTCTTCACCGACCATGGTGTCTGCAGAGTTGTTGCTCTCGCATATCCTCACTCTTCTCTTCCAGCTGCTGTTGCACAGCAGTTCCCCCCCCCTTCTTAAATATGTTATCACAGAGGCACTACCACCATCGCTGACTGGCTCAGCCTTTGCCAGCAGCAGGTCCATCCTGGAACCAGCTGCCATTGACTCTATCAGACATAGGGGAAGTCTCTAGCAGAGTCTTACAGAAGCCACCCCTGTAATCCCACCCCGCTACCAAAACCTGGCCGCATAAACTGAATACGCTCCTGCACATAATACAACATTTAAATTGTCAAAATTGTATTATCATAAAATGAGAAGCTTTGGCAACAAACTATCTGTAGATAGAGTCGTGATTCCATGCAAATCTGTATAACTGGTTTTAATTTGATCCGTACATGTGGTTTTGTGTTCTAGTGCAGTGGTCATAGAGAAACAACTTAAAACTATTTTCTGGATTGATCCAATTAGAAGATGTACCACCAGCCACGCTTCTAAAGAAAACTCCAAGTTGAAGGTCTTATTTCCTTTAAGCATCACCTAGTCTGACTTTTTCTATTGTCAAGAGACTCATTCTGTAGTTCAGATCACCAATGGTCTCACTTCTGATTGCTGCCATTTGTTGTATAACGTGATTCCTTCCTGCATTCATCTAAAAGCAATGTATTTCAAGGAAAGAAATCCAGGTCTAGTCTATGCTTGAGTGTGGTAATGACCGTATTTCACCCACCATGTTGCACAGGTTTAGCTTCCTCTTAGTAAATGAGTTTAGTTCTTAAGATGACCATGAATGTTCTGAGTTCCCTTATGTACAAGTATAGCAGAAAAAAACCCATAGCAAATAAAACTGAAATTAATAAAAATTAAGGTTCTAGTCTAATTACTGCTAATTTTTCAGTGGATGAAAATATTGACAGCAAGCTCTCTGAAGTGATGCATTTCTGTCTCTAGTTAATGTAAAAATAAAATGCATAAATATACAGGTAAACATACCATATTTGCTCAGACTGAAAAGTGCAGCCACTGGACTTTAAAGTCAGAAGAATATATGTTCAACTCTCTTACAGCCACAACCAGAGCATAGTAACATCCACCTGAGCTTTCGCTCCCATGCTTCCCTTTTCCCTTCAAGGTACCTTGGTGATTACGTTTTCTTCCACAACTTTTTCCATATACACATAAAACTGCTAAAAGCAAAAGAGAAGGGAGATATCATGAAACTAAAACTTTTTGGTTCTTTCCAACAAATCCAGGTGCCTATCATCTGGCTGAGTCAGATGCTAGACAGATGAAGCTTGATGAAAACTTGCATTGAAAGTGCAGCAGTGAGTACTTTCCATCAGATAGCTTCTTCTCAGTTTGTCAACAAGGATCACCACTGACAGCTACAGTTCTGGTGGATGACTTCTTTGCTATCATCTCTAATTCTCCTACAGAAATATGTTCTAGGAGTCTACACTTTATCTTTTCTGACTGCGATATGACCTCAAATCAGATGTGTCCTCACTGCATAACGGTTAGATTAGTACCATACAATTTACCTGAAATCTTAAAAATATTATCCCTGAACTAATATAAAGGATTTAGAACTTAACAAAGTACCTATCACTGGGAAGAAGGTGTTACAGACAGCATAGTGAGTGACTTCAGTAGCTAATTACCCAATGATCTAAAATGGCATATGTCAAAAAAGTCTAGCTGTTATTCATAGTCTTGCAAACTCTGTTCATCATGAGCAAAACTTAGCCAGAAGGTGAGGTTTTATCTATATTTAAGAGAATGGCTCTAGTCCTCCCCGTAACAAGAAGTGAGGCTGAATAGCCTGAAACAAGAGAGGCCTATAGTAAAAAAAAAAAAAAAAACCCACCAAAATTCATATTTGTACAGCAACATTCAGTGTATTTTATTAAAATACTAAATTAAAAACTAAAACCATAATTTTAGTTGCATGTAGTTACATGAGTTTATTTTGAACTCTCGCCAGTTCTGTAATACCTAATATACCAAGTGCAGTATAAGAATAGCTAGTACAGTGCTGAATAGTTATTTTGGCACTGGAACTTTTTCCTTGTGGGTAGGGTTGGGGAAGAGGTCACACAGTTGTCAGTGGTTCTCCTTCCACAGCTGTCAGGATCTGGGAGGAGATGTGCCTCCAGGAGTCATCTAGGAGACGTGCCAGGACTAGCTCGCTCAGGTGGCAGCATTTCACCACCCTACAGCCCAACACCACTATATACTCTCTCTACCTCCTTCAGGGCTCCTACATAAAGCACTTGTAACCCCAACTGCTTAATAATCTCAGCACCTACTTCCCTCATGCTCCATACTCCATGTTCTAACCATCTCTGGGTCTGCTACCCTGCTGCCATCCACCAACCTCCAGCACATGTTGTTTTTTTTCCTATCCATCCCCGCGCACAGGCCCTACAAACATCCCTCCTCTCATCTACTGTTGCTTGACATGCTGTTAGGTAACAGAAGTAGCACTGGCAACAAGGTGCTCCTACACTACTTTATGCTGCGAGCATTTTAAACTATTCCACAGGCAACTGTGATGGTGTCTCCCTGTTAACAATGTTAGAACATTAGAACAGAGCGTGAAGTGTCAGTATTTGTGCTGCATTAATAGCCTAGCTAATGATTTTAATGTCAGGGTAACAGGACAGCAGCAGATGCTGGAATACTTGCCTCCATTTTTCCCCACTGTTCGGAAACACCTCCAGAAGGTCCGAAGAAAAGACGCCCTGTTATGAGGGGTAGCTTGAACAAAGCTGAACTCACGGAACAAGATGTGTGTTCCTTGACGCACGCTGTTAAAACTGTGGAGATAAAGTCAAAACAAGAGAACGTTAGAAAGCTGAACCAATGTGAATGTTCTGAGGCCAGCTGGAACAGTAGCAAGCAAACCACTGGCAGTTACATTTTGTGAAACCAAATCTCCAAAGCTTATACCCATCTGTTCTCTAGAGAGAAGACTATTTGCAAAAACCACACTTTGGAACTTAATTATAGGAATTAGAGGTTTGTGAAAGTAAAATTCATTCTAAAGAATCCCAGCAAGGGGTGTCCAAGAGCCACTTATTTGAAACCAATCCATTGGAAAATGGCTGGCCAAGAGTAACTGTTGTTTATCTGACCAGAAGATGCCCTTTCTTTTAGCACCATTTGAACTTCACTGCTATTCTCATCACAGTTTTCTGTGAAGCCACAAAACAAAGAAAAAAACCCCATATCCTCTTTAACAGAAGCTTCAAGATTTCATTTCTACGTTATTGAAACTTGACTGTATTGGATGTATGAAATCTACTTCAGTTGTTATGAAAAGCAGATTGACACTTCACTACATGACACTTTGCACTAGTGTCTTTTGAAAAGAGTAGCTGGTCGTTATGATGGATAGTCAATTTGATATTCACGTTCTTGTATTTTAGTACAAATTTCTCATATTTGAGTTGTAAGTACTTTAGGCTAACATTATAGTAAATGTTTGCCTTAAAAAGGTTTCTCTGAAGTATAAGAAGCGCTCCTTTGGGCATGGTAAAGCTCAACGTGCAAGCAAGAACAATAGAAATGCAAATACAAACATTATATACCAAAAGGTATAATGACAGGGTTGCCTCAAAGATAGATTTTGTGCATTTCACTCTGCATCATGCAAGTGGGACAAAGCTTTCAAACACTCCAGAGAGATCATTAAAAACATTCACTTGGGACAGCAGCTTAACTCTCCCGCACAGGAGAGAATTAATGAAAAGATACAACTTTACTTTCATCACAGCAGAAACTCTCCATAGGTAGCATCTCCACAACAGACAAAATCCAGTGGTCGGTGTGAGCCCTCTCAGTTTGCAATTTTAAATAATCTCTTTAAATATACACAGTTTAAATCACTTTATCCTTCATGGTATAGAAAAGGGTCTCACATCTGAAAGAGAATTATACCAGACAGAGTTGAGCAAAATTAAAAAGTCGTGTAACAACTTGGGGGTGTGTGTGGAGAGAAGCCAATTCAATTTTTCAGAAAAGAATCACAATTTCTGGTTTTAAATGCCCTGGTTCTCAAATACATGCAAGTAAATAGATTTTTTTTTTTGGTCAAAGCTAGGTGCAGAACACCGTTTCTAGCCCTCTTACCCAGAAGGAAATGCAACTGAAATAAAATAAGTACAATCACCTGATGGTTAAGAAACAGTCATGACTCTTGAATCCTGGAATTAGGAATACTCTTCATGTAAATATCATGGATAAATATATTATTTTGTATTTATGAAACTTTATTCATGCACCAGTGCCGTACAAACCAGAGGAAAGCACAGCCATTGTCCCAAGAGATTAAAGTAAATAAATAAATCATGTGCCTGATCAAAATATGCCAAAATTACAGGAAAGGGCTCCCATGACTGTTGTTGTATTAAAGAGTATTCATTATAAAGTGCTGTAGCTCACTGCCTTAGAGTGAATGAGCCCAGAGTAAGGGAAAGTAACTTGCATAAAGACCCACAAGGTGTCTATGACAAAGCTGGAAATGGGATTTCAGATCTTCTCATCCCAAACCGCAGCCTGTAAGACTCCTTTCATTTCCTATGTGCATTGTTTTGCTGATGATTTGACAAGCTGATGGAGAAAAGAGGGATATGAATGAAAAAGAAGAAACTTGCTATAATAGGAGAAGGCAGCTTTCAGAAAGATGACACATGTAAGGAAGGAGTTTAGGAAGAGAAAGAAGATGAAGGCACAATGATACAACTAAATGCACCAAATTATGTTGCTCAGAACAACTACAGCATGTGCAACATCTGGAAGTGGATCCTGGCACAACTGTAAAAGAAAGGACCAGACATGAAGTTAACATATTATTAATTCACAGCAGATAGCCCTACTATATTACTCCTTAGTTCTAATGAGTGAAAACTCAAGTCACTTGTATTTTCAGCACGGGATGGCTCTAAACCTAGCAGGCAGAAGGGTATGATATCATTTGTTGTTGCTTATTCAGTTAAAAGAGTGGGTGGATATGCTGGAACATCAGCACACCTGGATGTGCTGACAGCCAAGTGCCGCCAGCTAGTTGAGTAAAAGAAGTTCAATATTTCTTTCATTCCTCATTTCTTGCAATAAGATTTTGTTTAACTATACAATGGAAGGATTTTTCCCCAAAAGCTCCAGTCTGCGAGCATGGCAGTCAGAATTTTATCCTAGTTACAACGTTGCATTTCAGAGACGCTACTTTATAAATACCTTTTTATAGATTGTAAAAGTTCAGCTCAAAGGAGCCAGCCCATGATGGAGCTATCCAGCAAGGAGCCCAACGATGACTCAACAGATCTCTTCTCAGGCAGGGCCAAGATCACGCAAAGAGACAGGAACACTATACATTTTGAACAATCTACATATATATAGGAATTCCGTTATCATGAGTAGGTGGCCAGTACAAAAATAATTTGGCCACGTTTTCCTTAACAATTGCCCAGAGGTAAAGTTTATGTGGCAAGTAGTAATGGCTTGCCAGTAAAACCTTCCGGAAGAAAAAGAAACAGCGATTACCCAAAGCTGTGGCGAGTATTCCAACAGCATGTAAAGAGTACACCAACACCTTACCTATGATTTTTATATACATGAGAACAGATGTCTTTTCCAGTTTCTTTCGAAACTGGAAAATAAAAAATAAACAAAAATAAAACAACCTGCAGATTCAGAGGAATGGCTTAAGTAAGCAAGATATCAACAGCAAAGCAACAAACTTAGCTCAAATATTCTCAGCAAGTTTAACAGCTGCTGAGATTCTTCCCTTAGCATTGCTTGGTCTTCCCTCTATCTGTCCTCCTCTCACTGAACAACTCATACCCTTAGCAAAGTTAGGTGGACAGAGCTTATCAGCACATTTGCAGGAGAAAGACTTACAAACAAACTAGGGTGTCTCAAGAAGGTATTAGTTTGTCCTCAATCATTTAGAAATGGGTTTGTGAAGCAGAAGTAGGGAAAATAATTTTTCAGTTCTCTGATTATCTTCTCTTTTCCCCCTTTTAAGCATTTAATGCAGCCACCTGCAAGAGATTCCTTCAAGAAGAAAGCTTTAACCAACTCTGCAAGTCTCCAAACCTCCTACTGCAGACCTAATGGTTGTCCCGGCCCTCTACATTACCAGTAATTAGAACAGGCAAACTGGAACATTAACAAAAGCTACTAATGATGTGATTTTATTTGTCTTGCTGAAACTGAGACTAAGAATTGAACTCAATGTTCATTAGTTAACACCAGTTCACTGGAAACACTCATATTTCACACAAGAATTGTTACACAACTGGGTGCTCCATTAACAAACTGGCTTTTCCCACTCGCTTATGAGAATATTCTGGAGAAAGATGAGAGAAAAATAAAGTAAGATTCTCCCTCGATGGGAAGATCTAAAGAAACTTTTACAGTAGGGACTTCAAGATGCTTACTTTTCTACTCCTTTACTTTACATGCCCCAGAGCAGCCAAATCACAGAACAGAGTCTCTTCCAACGCCACTGCTGAGAAAGCTGCGTCTTGCAGGAAACCCAGCCTATGCTTGTGGGATGGCACGTGCATGCAAGAGGAAGAAAGAAAAGTTTTTGGGAGGATACTGAGATAAATCAGCCTCAGCTCTCAGAAATGGCTGTGCTGGGAACTCTAGCACTCAGGTGCTGCTTCTCTGAACAGAGCTGCTTTCAGTAAGGCTTTGTCTTTTGTGTAATTACATTTCGGCAACTTGCCAGAGTTCAGAAACTTTCAAGCACTCTTTTCAAACCTTTGGACTTCCAAATAGATTGCAAAAGTCCCAGGATGCTATGGTAACATCCCGATTGAAACCCACTACAGTAGTTAGCCTCTGCATGCTGAACTAAGGCAAAGCCAAACATGCACAATGCAGAAAGAGCCCCAAGTCCCCAAGAAGGACAGAAGAGCTTGCCAGGACCCTGCTGTCCCCCTAGCAGGTGCCACCTTTGGTTACCACGCAAAGAGCTGAATGAGTTCACAAGACCCCTCCTCCACTAAATGGAAAACAAGGAACAAGGACTGTTATTCCTTAACTTACAGCATTACTGCTTGCATTTTCCATTGAGAGCAAGATGAAGGAAGAAAAACTCACTTTGAAGGGTTATGCTGATTCTCCAGCATGACCAATTTCCCCACACACAATACTTTTCTTCCCAGTTACACAGGTGCCTAAGTCATTAAAACAGAATTGAGTGTCTTAAGCAAAAATATGGTAGTCTCAAGTGCAAAGTTGCCATTGGAGGCTATGTCTTTACTGACTGAAACATCTGTAGGGAGAAACAGTGCAGAGGACCTGATGTCAATATTATGGGTATCTCAGGGTTCGTTTTTTTCTTAAAACACACTCTGGATTAGCTCTAGTCTGGTCCCATGGGCTGAATGCTCATTTGCAGTTGGAACACATCTTCCAGTTTCGTTTCATATGAAAGGAACGCAGGTCACGAGCTCCAAGACTGCTTCATGGTGTGAACTAAAGCACAGTAAGTAGGGATAATCAGGAGTATTAGGATTAGAGACGATGGTACAATGGGTAACAAAGAACAAGCTCGAGCAATAGAAAATACTGAAATTCAAAAGGCTTTAAAACCCAAGCAATTTCTGTTGTTAAATAACTCATCCACACACAAAGCATCCTCAAGCGACCAATCACACTTACCCCAAGGCTATGCTCTGAAATAGCAAAGTGAGGTTTACCTTGCCTAGAAGGAGCCCTGAGAGGGAACATTTGAAAATGGGGGCACCACTAGGAAAAAAAAAAATAATCCCAGTTTCACTGATGTGATGAATAAATTACTGCCACATGAGCATAGGTTAAGATCATTTTATTCTTTACCTACTGCTTTAAGTGTAATACACTATGTCCAATATTCAGACCAATCATTGGACTGTTTCTTTACCTATCCCTCTTGGAAAGCAACATCGGAGCACTGGCATTCCTCAATTCAAAGCTGTTGTATCAAGTGCTTTTTAAAATTCCATAGATATTAACATTTGGGACAATGAAGTCAGCCTCAAGGAAACCACCATCTTCCTCTAATGAAATTAGTGCTGCTTTTTAGGCACTTCCTCTGAAATGTGTTAGCACTGTTAAGACAAAACAGATGCTGAAAGTTATTCCTGATGACTGGCTTTAAGGAAAAATCCTTTTTTAACAACCATGCAGATAGGAAATCATTAACACTTAACATTTTGGAGACACTGGGTAATGTAACACTGCAAACACAGAGACTGGATTTTTTGAGATCCTTTCTGTCTCACCCACTCAAGTTTATTTCAGCTGAAGGGTGTGGAAAGAGGGTAAGGAGTGACACAAACTTTAACAATTTGTTTTCAGGCTTCTTGATATAGGCTCAGGAATTTCTGTATTCATGGCAGAGTTAATACAAGTGGTACAGAGATTATCCCAAGTACTCTTTGAAAGGAAATGAACCACAGCACCTGTGACACAGCTCAGAGTAGGCAATGAACAAGCTTTCTAATGTTGCTTCGTAGCAAATCAAACCCTCTGAGACCAGTCTACAGATTCTAGAGAAGGAAAGGATTAAAGGAGTTGCTGTGTTTGCTCTTTATTACCCGGAATCCCTTTATCTTTTTTAAAGTCCCCCTCCCTTGATTCTTCCTATGCTAGGTCAGTAATTTAACACCTTGAAGCTTTCAAATCAAAAGCTAAAAATGACTTTACTGTGTTGAATTATTAGCCCAGGATTTAAAAAAAAAAAACAAAACCAACCCCAAAAAAACCCAGCAAAAAGAAAGGAG
>NW_009647046.1:2950768-2971051 GCF_000708025.1 Charadrius vociferus
GGGGGGAGAATCTCTAAAAACAGAGGCCTTTTGATCAGAGCAGCATCCTGCAGTTTGCTGTAACTCAAGCTGGCCATTCTTATATAGCAGGAATTAAGGACTCCCCCTGCCAGGCAGGGCCCTATTAAAACACAATAGCTGTTTGAAAAGGGTAAGCAAGCTGATATGGATATAATAGGCCACATATTGGGGCCCCTTTTACTCTGAAATAAAGCTGCTTCTTAGAGTTATGAGCTGGGAAATCTAGTATTCAGGAAGATGGAAAAGAACGTACAATGGAAGATGGTTAATAGCCCTGCAGAAGGCCCTCCAAGGTGCTTAAAGGAAAAGTAAAGAAGCCTTCAGAGATAAGCATCAATCATCCAGGACTAACTCTTTCAGTCTGATCAGGTGCTATTTCAGACCACATGGCGTTTCAGTGAGTCTGGAAAGGTCTTGCTGATATAAACAGAGATTTAGTTTTTACAGTAGAAAACACAGTGAGTGTTCATGCACCACAGAGACAGCTGCATGAATACCATTATAACTAGTTTTATGGCGATCATTGCAAGTTGCTACCCAGCTTCCCTCAAAAGCCCTTGCCCTTTTCCCCCAAGCCTAAAAAAAACCAAACCAAAACAAAAAAACCACATACTAAAATTAAAAAAAAAAAAAAAAAAGAGAATTATAACTACACAAAGAAAGCTGCTAACTCTCCAGCTCATGTATTTAGTATTCGTTCAAACTGGTCCACCTAGACATTTTGGGGGAAGCAGAAAATTCCTTATTAAACTGCTCTACAATCTTCTATACAATGAGGATATGGGATATTCAAGTCCTCCGTAAGTTTTATTGTTATACAGCCATGATCTCCATTCTTTGGCTTCCTTTGTTAACCAACAGATGTATTTTTGCCCTCCCTGCCACGCTGTGGAGTTCACTCACCAGCTGCAAGATGCTACAGAAACCATGGAGTGAACCTGTGGCAAGGGTGAGAAGATGTCACAAGGAAGAGAAACTATTAAAAATACAAGCAACACAAGGTAGTGTTCAGTGTCTAACAACTCTGGAAGTAGCTATGGAATTGAAATTGGCTGGAGATGGATTTTGGCACCAAAATGTCAACGTCCACTGCAGGAGGAGTATGAATTTGAAAATTATTGAATAACTGCACCCATCTTGTTCTGCTGAGATCAAAGACTAATGCTGAGTGAACGCAAAGTGACTTCTCAGAAAGTTGAGACCAAAGCATAAGCAGAAGTAAGGGCCTGCTTGCTCCGTTCTGCACGTAGTCTCCTTTATCTCTTATTGTAAGACAGTTCAATGTTTTATAAATTAAACTTTTCATTATTTTAAAATGTAGCAGCACAATCACATTATGACTGTGATGATCCAGGAACTACTGAAATACAACTTAATGACTGTTCCAAAGAGATTCAATACTGGTGCCATGCATGTAGTTCTCATATTGGCTCTTTTCAGTCTTGATTAGACTAGAGACTTTCAGAAGAAGAAAAAAAAATTTACAATTAATACTCTCTCACTTATTCAGTTGCCTTGGCAAGAACTATAGCACATCAAAGACTGAGCAGCTTCCAGTATTTCCATCATGGCAACAAACGAACCTTGCCAAAATTCCTTAATATAGATGAAGCTTCATCATTTGACGTTAATGCTAACTCTGCATTTAGAGATTGCCTAGCTAAACCACTTCGTGCTCCTCACTACAACTGCTTGGCTACAGTGTCAAGCAGCTACAGTTTGTCTAATTTATTTGAAGATATGTAGTAGGATTAATTTTGCGGGACATGAGGTTACTGCAAGTCTAACGCTAATGTATTCTGGAATCTGTATGGTTTCAACACTACACAGCATAGAAAGTCCCAGGTTCTATGAAGATTCAGATTTTTGAAAACTAGACTTTTTTTACTTTTGGTTTTGTTGCTTTTCAAGAAAAGGGAGATAAACCAAGTTTTTAAAATGCATTTTTCAGGCAAGCTACATGACTTTCAGCAATTTGCTATTCATGGGGATACAGTGACAGTTACAGGATTTTATCCTATAAAGGATAAGGAATCCTATTATGGGATCTTATGCTGCAGGCATTTGCTGATTTTCACAGCTTGACATATCCAATTTCAGATAAGTTTTACATTTGTTGGCCTTGTCCACATTGGAACACACGTATTCTTAGCAAGGCAATTAGAAATGCTCGTCAAGATTATCTGTGACACCACAACATTTTACAACCTAAGAATGAATACAAAACTCCTTCCAACACCACAAGACCAAAAAACAACCCCACCTTCAATTCTGATCCATCTTTTCTTAAAGATCTTTCTGAGAAACATAAAGCGTTCCTCAAACTTACACTACTTTACTCCAATTTAATATAAAGTCTTATAAGCTTAGATAGATGGAAGCCAAGAACTCCTCTGAAATGGATCTCCTGTACGCGTAGAGTAGTCTGGACTCACGCCAAAATGCTTCGTTAAAACCAGAACTAAACCATATGAGTTAGTAATACAGAGAAAGGTATAGTTATTGATGAAGCTATCATGTATTCAACAGCGGTCCTCTTACAGCTCGAGGCATCAACAACTTTATTGGAGGAAACAGTATATTCCAACAGAAATTCCTAACAGGAAAGGATAAAACTATGCCTTGTAATTCTTAAAAATAATAATAAAAAAAATATATAAGGGGGAAAAAAAAATACGAATGGGTACCAAACTTCCTATGTTATTATGCTTTTCCAAAGCTGCTGTTCTCTACTGCATTCCTACTGAATTCCAGGTGCCAATTTCATATTACTTAAACAGTTTTCTTCAAAACATTTACAGAAGCAGCAGGAAATACAATCCTTACAGCATGTGACCAAGCATGAAAAGAGATTACTGCTTTATATACACATTGCAGTTTGCATGCAAAAGACTGTAAATAGTCCCACTACATCTGTTGTGGATATGTCGCTATTTATCTTTCTCATTTTTTTCCTATATATTCCAATACAGTGACTCAGCAAGCACAGCTGAGCAGTTTTCCAGAACGATGGAGAAAGATCATTGTCAAACAGTGATCTCAGAATTTAATATCTAATTTGCATCACGGTGAGCTTTACTACAGACCTTTCCTCAGTGGAAGACACGTAATATAAGATTGCCATAGTTCACCAATTCTGACTTGAAGGCCCTTTCACTTCCACAAGGATACAAACTGAAACAGATTTGCGATCAGAAATGCAAAAACAGGGATAAGAAAGTAACTACCCGATACCACAGATATAAAACCCAAGTAGACTGCCAGAGAAAATAAAATTAAACAAAAGATCCTGTGGCATCCTAAAAACGATATGATGAGCACTACGAAATACCCAACTGATGAAATGAGTTATGGCAAAATAACCACAAAGAGCACACATACAGTAGACTCCTTAAAGATTTTCTTAGGAACAGCTATGGCTTGCATATTGTACCTATTTTGTTGTACTGCCAACTGCAGACCGTGGGAAAACTCTATCACAAATGCACATAACCAAGAAAAATTACTTCTCTATTACCTAGAGAAATCTAGATAAGAGAGATCAATTTTCAGCAAACCCTAGGATTTTGCCCTTTTCTCTCTCTCCCTAAATTATCCAGACTTGTTTCAAGAATAAATTTACACATTTGGATTATGTCACAAAAGTCTGACTTTAACTCCCAGCTGGGATCACGTATACATCTCCAAATTTGTACTAGTAACATTAACAACTATGATGAAAAGCAATAAAAAAATTGGAAGCACAAACAGTATTATGCTAGAGGTACGAACTAAAACTAGACAGAGCATAATACATTCAACTCTAGCCCAGAGACAGCACAAACACAATTAACTCAGATACATATACATCCTAACGCTTCTACCATTTGCCAGGTTTCTGGATCTTGGCTTTTGGAAAATTTCAAACATCTGGTTTTCAGTTTTATTAGCTATCAACACTGCATATATGCAATTGGCTTTAACCATCATTAAAGGAAGCTCAACTTCATGGCAAATGTGTTGCATTTCAGCATTCAAGGCTGTAAGAAGGAATACAAATACACCCGACTACATAAGGTCTCCATAAGGTAGCCAGTCCACCTCTACTGCAATTATTCTGACGAAGACCACAAACAAATATGTAATTTCCATGATGTAAAGGAAAAGGAAAGAAGTGGGCAAAGACTGCACCACTACACCAGTGAACACATACTAGAAACATTGTAATCTGACCAAGCTGCATATAAAAGTTGTGATTGCCTCTCTTCAAATAGCAAAAGCACAGTGTAGCTCAAGTCAGTGTATACGTAAGTGAAGAGTTATCTATAGACAACTGCCCTGTGCTGACAAGGTGCTGATATCAAGTGCTAACATTCATATGCTATGGCAAGTCCTCCAGATTTTTCTGTCACCAGAAGAGTATTATAAGTTTCCTAAGTGGAGTATATTATCGCACACAGTGTCAATAGTAAATGTTGTCTTTTGGGTTCAATTCTATGCTGCTCCTTTAGCTACCAGCCCTCCAAGTTTGTTCTGCTTACCAAAAAGCTTCTTTACCTTCCCACCCCTACCTCCTGCCCCTTATTTCTTTGCAAAGGTTTGGATTCATCTAAGTATCCACTCACCTGTAAGATTCTCGAGTACGTGGGAAGAAAACTCTACATTTTCGAACACATTGGCAACATGTTCAAACTACAGTGGGAATCAGTGTGTTATTCCCATTAATATATGCATTTTTTCCAGCTGTTTACTCAACAGCAGTCATCCCAATGAGCGTATTTGTCAGGCTAGGACTTGTTGCAATGTTTGTTACAAAGAAACAACTCTGGGAAAATCAGGAATTCATAGATCCTGCCTGTCAAGTGAAGATACCAATGACGTTTCTGCTGTCAAGCAATTCTGTAATAAAAACATCACGCTTCAGGTGGCAGATCTACAGGTTCTGGACAAAATTCACATGATTTTAAACCAAGTTATCCACACCTCTCAAATCTTCCACAGGCCTTGTGCAAAAAGCATACCCTATGCACAATAGACAGGGGGTATTGAAATCTGATTTCTAATATGGGTTGGAGAAACTTAGGTTACAAAGAAGAGACTGCCATTCTGGTAACTCTTCTCTGTAGAGGTAAGTCTGGAAGGCAACAAATGGACTTTAAGAGAAAGGCTTTGTGTCCTTCAGCAAGTGGAGAAATATATAACTATTATAGGTTCCCCAGAAAGATTTATCAACAAATTCAGTCCTGCAAATCCATCTACTCTGTGGAGAGATACTCTGAAAAAGTCTCTCTCATAGCATCTTACTCACATTAGCTGCAAAATCTACTCCTCAGAGCTTCTGGCACTAGTGCTGAGTCTTAGTACATATATTCGTCCTCTTTCCACTGATAACTGAAGAGTGAAGGAGAGGCAGACACCACACTTACGCAGTGCCCTAGGGATCAAGGAATCCCAAGTAAGAGCCTGTCAGGAACCATCAAGCACATTACCCCAGCTGAGATTTTCAGCCCAAAGGGCTGCTTCGCAGCTAGGTCACTGACAGCAGCAGCTTCATACCAATTGCACAGCTCAGTGCAGTCTTGCACCAAGTGTGATAATTTTGCCTTTTTCTCTGCAGAGCAGAAGACATGTAGGAATCCTGACAGTATTTGAGGAACACAAGAAATAATTTTTGTAATTGCTCGTAAGATTACATCAGAGAGAATATCAACATTTTCTGCAAGAACCTGAAAGTATTGTTACCTCCCAAAGTAAGGTGCTCAAAACCAACACACGCAGAACTAACACTAAAAAACCCAACAACCAATGCCCCTCCCCCAAACAGCCTTACTGACAAATTCTAAGGAACGGCTCTGTCTCTCAGAAAGGGAAACTGGCACAACCTGACAAAGCCCTAAGGACCTTCTCACTACTATTTTTGCTGTTTATACTACAATTGTACAAAGCACAGAGACAACGTTCTACAAGGCTAGATGCTGTAAAGTACATGCAGTACAATATAATTTCTGTCTTGAAGAGCTTACACTATCTGGTACAATAGCATTTCTGTCTTGAAGAGCTTACACTATCCTTGCAAACAAGACAGAACAAGTTACTGCGAAAAGGGGAAAGATGCAGACCAGATGACAGCAAGATGATGATGATGATACGGTCTACATACACAGAGATTAAAAATAATAATAATAATTGATGGATCTAAGCTAGCTCTAAGAATCTCTCCTCTTTATAAGCAGATAATTCAGCTTATTTCCAGTTGCCAATTAAGGTTGTCTTCAGTGAGAGGCTTATATCTCATGGGAATCCCATCTGTCCCATTCCCGGCCCTTCTCCCCTGCCCCCCTCAAGGATACTGAGATAATTTTAAAGACGACATTGTTCACTCCACAGATTTATTTAGGTAATGTTGTATAGCAGTACAGGACTGAACAAGCCACAAGTTTTTTCTGATACCAAAGACTGCGCCACTGCTATTGCCAGAGAAAGCCAAGAAAGCAGTATCATATTTGTCCCTAAGGAATGACTTGAACAAATTGTTCCAGCCAATCCAGATAGCAAGAGAAAACGAGGTACTTTCATTGCTAGAAGTTGATACTTCTCACCATGATAACATCTTCCTATCCAAGGATCTCAAACTATACAGCACTGGCAGTCCTGTTACTCTGAACAAAGCAAATGTTCCTTTGTGTAAAACAGGGCCCTACACAACGCAGACCTGGTATTTTGAATTGCCAGGCACACAACAGATCTAAAAGCAGTATCTGACCCATGACCCCTCCCCCCCACATCACACACACATCACAGACACCTTTTAGATAAGTATTATCAAACTGTCACACCAGATCCAGCAGGAGCACTTCAAATTAGAGCCAGCAGAAACATCCTTTACAGAAAGAGGGTATGTCAGACATCAATCTGCAGAGCCCAATGGAAGTAGCGATGCATCTGCAAGCTAAAAGCAAGATGTCTTTCTCAATCATGCTCCAGCTGGCAGGTGATCAGGGGGACTTTTCACCAGAAACAAAAGAAAATGAGAAGTGTTTTAGAAGAAGAACATACACCAAAAAAAAAAAGCCCTTTCCTGTGCCTCCAGTTCACTTGTATTTGGTTTATCAAGCAAACTATAAAAGTGATCGGAAGCTGTCGAAGGTAAGTTATCACTGGTTAATATTTCTGAGCTTTCCAAAGAGTCTTGAACAGAGTAGCACATCTACTGGCAAGCTGGAAAAGAAAAGTTTCAAGCAAAGGGTTAGCCCAGAAGAAAAGCAAAAATTACTAGTAGGAAGTTTCTTGGTCAAAAATTTTTTTGCTGCTTCTTCCAACTGAAGTGAAAAAAAAAACCCACCAAAACTGCCACACAGACTGCCTTTAAGATCCCAGAAAATATAAAGTGGGATGCTATGCACATTCCCTCTGCGTGATCAAATGCATTAGCATGGGGCCCCTGTTTTTCTTCAGTACAGGAAAGATCAAGAAAACAGGATGATAAATAATGTATAGGAGGAACATGTCCCTTTAAGATATGTTGACACAGAAGTTAGGCTGGAAGAAGTAAAGCAGCATTAGCGTGTAATTACACAGAGGGCTTTCAAGAATGCATTTCATGGAGATTCAAAAGCAGAGCAGAGATTTCTTGGGTTTGTAATGAACAAATACCAGTAGCATTTCAGCATATCTATAAAATGAAGACTGGTCCTAAGAGAGGCATAATTTTATTAATTTAGCTAAAAGATGTGGATTAATTGGCAGAAGGGTGATTGATCCCTATTCCTATAAGAGTCAGGAGTGAGTCAGATGAGGGTAGCCTCAAGGTACTCTGGATATTGAAAGCAGATGTCCACATGATTGGGACAAATGAACAATGGAATAAAGTGGGAGGAAAAAAATACCCTTGAAGACTAAAAATATTCTGGAAGGAGAACTGTAGAGATGAAGGTCAGCCCTCTGCAATCAGCAGCGTCGGTGCTAGGCTGTGGACAGTAGTGGAATACAAATACATACCCAATTTCATTTCCTAGAAACAACTAGAAACACTCATTGCCTGCAAAACACTTACTGCTTGATCCATACAGAGCTACATGACAACATGGTCTTCAGATCTGAAATTTCACTCAGGCAAGCTAAACCTCAACAAAATTTTCTTAATTATCTGTAGAAATAGTCATTGTAACTGGCACAAAGATTTGAAGTGACTCATGGTGAGGTGGGGCATTGCAATGTGTGATGGAAAGGCCATGATTGCTATTGAATGGTGAATCCAGCAAGAGAAGTCCATGGAACACTACTCTTCTCAGAGGGCGCACTTTTCAGTAGAGTTTGGAGAATATCTAACACCCATCCTCGACACACTAACTTCATTATTTCTGAAAAGTTACAGAAGTCATTATTTTATGCCATACACACTTGAGGGAAAAAAAAAAGTCACTTGCTTTGGCCTACCTGCTAGCCTTCTAAACCCCGGGCTTGGTCTCTAATTTTAAGTGAGCATAAATAGGGAAAGCATAATGTGGAAAATTAGACACCCTAATACCAAGTCCCTTCATCTCAAATAATTGCAGCACACTTCAAAATATGCACATGCCATAATAGGAATTTCATAATAGGAAACTTTGTATGCTGAGTCCACCTACACCTGTATTGCCAATCATTTATTCTCCACTTCAAATAAAGAATCCCACATTTCAAATCTTAAGAGTTCCACAGCTCTCAAAATTACTAAGCCTGTTTGTGCTTTGGTACAGGGACATAGTTTGATCTGCTAAACTCCAGACATACTATACAAGAAAAACAAAAAATTAAAATTGACTAGTTCCATATTACTTGCAGAAAAAAATGAATGCACAGCCTTTTCCTGTCTTTCAAGAAACCAGAAGCTCCACAGAACGCTCAGTGTGAACAAAAAGCCATAGTAGAAATTCACATCTTTTAAAGTAAATGGGAAAAACATGATTTCCAGCTCTATGGTGACAGTTTTGTTTGTTATAATGATCTTGAATTACTTTTTATTCTTTCAAACGTAGAAGTGGAATAGGAAGTGAAAAGAAGATGATTATCATGTCATGACGAAGGAATACTACAGAGAAGCAATGCAAGCAGTTTCAAAAAGTGTGGAAGACCTCTTGCTCACCATTTAATTTTTTAAGTGTATGTGATCAGAAATTTAGAAAAGGCCCTGAGGTGTCAACTTGAAAGCAGGTGCAAACCAAATCCAATCTAGAGATATGCTTGAATAGTGATTTCAGCTGGGTATTTCAGAGCCACCTTGCCTTCAATTCTGGTAAAGAAATCCTGTTGGTGGGTGGAGGTCATTGTAGTCGTGTTCTTTATCTTTCTTAAGCTCTTGCTTACTGCCTATCTGTTCAGCTGACTAATCTCAGTATTACTTTCTGTGGAAACTCACCTATATCAGATGGAGTATCATGATTCCCAATCCTGTCAGGTGCACAGGTTGTACTTTCATTTTTCCTCAATACCTACTCTCTGTGATTAATTCTCCGCAACCCTACTTAACAGTGACCACTGCAACTTACTCATAATATGGAAGTATACTGTTCATTGGTTTGTATAGTAAGAGTTTCATTCCTGATACTATGCATTTTTTTTAACTTTGGTAGTCTACAAAGAGGGAATGCATTTTGAGAGCTTAAGCTACTTTCTAAAAAATAACAACAACAAAATGAAACTTCTTATAAAAATCCATGTCTTAGCAAGTATTATTTACTTCTAAAATAGATTTCTGAGGTCTTTTAAAGTCAGTATTCATTCTAGCTACAATAAGCTACAGAGAAAAGTCTGCCAAGATGGCCAAAACCACACTAATCTTGAACTGCTTGTTACCCTGTTGCGGGGGGAGGGGGAAAGGTTTAAGAATTTCCCCTTAGACTTGCTGCAGTATTTATCTTAGTTACTCATTTACAGGGAGAATCTCAGCTCTTTAAAAGTTGAAAATGTGCATGGAGCAAGAAAATATAATGCAAGTTGTCCAATCAGTCAAACTAGCAAGTTAGACCTCATTTGGAGATGAGACGGAGACTGATGTGCAGAAAAAAAACAAAACAAAAGAAACCCCACAAAAAAGCCTGAAACTGTGGCCAACTGAGAAAGCAAGCTACGCCTAAGCTTTGAGATTCTCTTCCACTGCTGTAGTGCAGAGATTGTTGTGAAATACTCTGCACATTGTTTTGCCTCAGAAAAAGATAACAAGAAAGGAAGCAAGCAAGGAAAGATTTTCAAATGGGCATCAAAAGACAGAAATATACAACCACAGCAAGCACACACATTACCAAGAGATCTTTAATGAAGCTGCCTGGAAGAGTTTTAGACATTGTGCAAGACATCACCAAGTTGGCAAAACATACAGCAATCAGCTGAGACAATATCAACAACACTGAAGACTCACACACAGCTCTTCCCCCCCCAAATCTTTCCAAATTAGTAGGAAGAGATTATATGTGCTAATTATTATGTTCATTATTTAAAGATTTATGCAGGTTATGAGGGGGAAAGGCATTCTGCTAAAGCATTCCACAGGACAACAAGCACACAAGGACACAAAACAGTTCAAATTCATACTCAGAAAAAGGAAGAATGACTGCTGCTGAAACCAGAATTGGTCTCTGCTTTTCATACTAACAGTCCTGATTAAGACAAGCAGAATTTGGTTTTCTATACGCTTTTAAAAGCTCTATTCCCCAAAGTGACTGCTTCACATGAATGTTTGTAACAGAAGAGGTACTGAACTGTACGAAACCCATGCACGTTTCCGAAACATGCTCAGGCAGCCCTTGGCTAACCCAGTGAAACCCAGCATTCACAACATAATCAGCATGTGTCCAGCTCCATTCTCCATGTACCCTGCCTGCTTCCAAAAGCCCCCCTCAGGCTGGCCCTATTGGCAGCATCCCGATGTACTTACTATTCAGTGAAGAACCTGGCAATGCCATACTGACTAATATCTTCTCTGTTCTCCAGCAGCTGGCTCACTGCATCCTCCATGTACGTGAGGACATGTCTTTGAGCTGCAAATAAAAGACAGTAAGAGACAGAAATTAAAATACAAGGAGCCTGCAAAGCCCAGAGCCAGACCAACCTAGTTGTGTGCCTTACACAACAAGCCAACAAGCATTTGCTCCCTCAGCTGGAGGGTAGAGGTTTCATTCTCCCAGATATGAACAGTAAAATTCCTGAGCTAAATCCCACTTTCTTTCCTGGCTACACAGAGTTAGTCATTAACAGTGCTGACCCTTTTTTAAAATCCCCTGAGATTCTGGAAGTGAAGGAGGGAGAGGAGTTGCGAGACTGCCTCACTGGAAAATGCTTACTCAAGAGGAGATCCTGATCTCTGTTCTGAGTCACAGCCATCTTTCCTATACAGACTGTCAATGTCGTATTGATGGGGTTGCTGCAGAGCTTTAGGGGTTCCCTGCCCTTCCCTCCTTACCAAAGCCAAGTAACTCTAAGGCTGTTCTTTAAAGTCTTTTTCCTAAAGGTGCAAATAAAAGTACATCTGTTTCCATACAAGCATCAGTGAACGTTCTTGGAATGGCAGGTGGGGAACAGGTCTCAATGCCAAGAGAGATTTATATTGCTCAACAGTCAGTCTCAAATAACTGCCTAAACCAACCACAAGGATCTGCCAGTACCCAACCACAAGGATCTGCCAGTACCCAACCACAAGGATGCCACTCACTTATAAGACTCCTGTGTAAAGATAGTTCAGTACAACACAAATTGCTGCTTCTACAGGGGGCAGACTCTGTACAAATTAAGCATGTGCCAGGGAGGAAGCAGCACATATTTGCCACTGAGCCCCTTTGATGTTTTTGGCTAGAAACCAAGTCGAAGCAACAAAGCGCCGAGTCTGGGGTGATGCGCCAGCTACCAAGCAGTAGACTTTCCAAATCTACAAGTTCAACAATCAGAAGACAAGTCACAACGAACCCAGGAAAATCATTCCTAACCTGGAAAGCACACAAACCCTGTTCCCAAAGCACACACCTCCATTCTAAACACGTATGCTACTGCACTTTTGCAAGTAGTGTCGTGTCCTAAAAAGAGCAGCAGAAACCCCTTAGGGGATATAGGAAAGGCAAAAGGCTGTTCTTGCTCCTTGCCAATCTGCTCCAGACTTGGCAGCATCATCCCCTCACCAGCAACTGGCCAACCTCAGACCCACATCAATATTCTTCAAACCATTTTAATTTGTGCTTAATATCCTGGTAAGCATCAAGCCTGTGCCACTTGATACAGAGCATGGAAGTCCCTTTCATCTTAGTGTGGGGCAGGTGGACTTCAAGAGAGGTCCGGAAATGATTATTCCCAGTGGATACAGTCATTAAAAGTATGTAGGAACATTGATTGCTATCAGGGGATTTCTCTGCCTAGAACACTTTTCAGGACAATGGTAAAATTGGTTAAGCACACCCTGGAAAATACCTTGCAGCTGATAGCAAAATGGTGAGCCAAAAGTTCAAAGATATTATCTGGCACTAAAAGATACAGGGCGTAGCTTTATTTAATTATTTTAATGCAAAGGAATAAATTTAATTTATGTGAGTGATTAAAGAAAAATAGCTCTGCGCACCTGTGTCCCCTGAGGGAGGAATGAGTTGTGCAGCTCAGTCACAGGCTCAAGATAACAGCAACCGGGTAACTTTATTTCAGCCTATCCTTCCTCCCTCTTCATTATGCAGCCCATCCTGCTCTCAGAAACTGTCTTCCCAGGCCCCTCTTGAGCTGTCAGCGGTACCAGATTAAGCCAGGGAACGGTACTACCAGACAAGCTTCCACTCATCTCAGCCTGCAATAAACTTCTGCTCCACTGCAAAAGCATTTTCAAATCTTTGTGGGGAAGTATACACTCCTTTCACAAAACAGTCCCTATCAGTGAGACATGTTTTTGTTATTTTGCTTCTTTAGTGTCATTAACCTCTCCCCTAAAAGCCTATGGGAATAGATAGGCATGGTCCCACAGTGCTACACAGCAGAATGCGGCTGACCTCTATAACAAATACCTTTGAGTTTGCTCCTGGAGAATAAATTAACTTTCAACACAAAATTGCAGATATTTCTGTCACACTTTAAAATGTACACAAACATATATGGGTCACTGCTGAATACAGTTGCTGGTAAAAGGTTATTTCTATTCAGCTTTTTGTTGCATGGCCTAAGGATCCTGGCAAAGACCCTCTTTCGCTATTTCCCTGAGGGTAGGTAGAGGTGTGGGAGAGGGAAGAAATTGGTGAGCAGAGAAACTGAAAGAAAATAGCATTTGAATCTCCTTGAGAAGTCTCTTTCCTTGGCTCTTTGGCTGCTGTGCTGTTTTCCAGGTAGCACAGTTCACACTGCCAAACCAAATTCCAGCTCTGGCTTCCTGCTCGCTGGCTGCCCAGTTCTATGGAACGGCACAAGTCGTATGTTTTATAACCCAACCAACTCTACGCTACACAGAAAAGTCATAGAATAAAATTTAATTTGCAGGCAGGTTCTAGCAGGCCAGGAGTCTGGTTATAGCAAAATAGTAGTTCCATAATTTATACAAATGGTACTTTCCATAACAAACACTGGAACCATACTGGAACATTAACTATTTATGCAAGCAGAGTTAAAAATCCGTGGGGTCCTGCACAAAATAAATGAGATGATTCATACATTTTAATAATTTGCGAAAGTTCAGAGAGATAATGGTGTATTGGCATACGTGTTGCTCATATTTTTGAGGCTCACTTTGCAACAGTAAGGCAGCAAGTCCAAATCAGAATGTGAAGCCCAAATACCCACATAACTGAGCTATTACAGCTTGCTGTCTCTACTCATTTTCTTCCTGATAGAATTCTAGTACCCTGCAGCTTCCACACAGGAGGTATTACAGCAGGTTATCATCCTCAGTGTTTATTTGTTTATGGCTTATTGCAACAAAGACTCTCCTCGCTACTCATACAAACCTTTCCAACACAACTCATATTTGCTAAATTCTTTCCTGAAAACCCATGCAAGTACTCCAAACAGTAAGCAATTGTGCCTGCCACACTCATTTGGTAGGTGCTACTCTTCGCTGTCAGATTTAAGAACTACCAGGCAACTTTAACAGAAGAATCTGACAGGGTAAGTTCATAGATGATTCTTCGGGCAGCCCGTGACCTGATGTTACGTAGATACCTTTGCACAGAATATCTAAATTCTTATCACTAAACCACTAGCGGTGATGTTACACTTAGAGCCTCTGTCTGATCAGTAGCAATATGTACAGTACAGCTTCTCCAAAGCTGGCTACTGCAGCACCTGGGAGAATGGCCTCTGATGGTATTACCACCACATTCACATGCTCACACGCCACCATCACTCACACACCCAATCTTTAAAGTGAATTTTGGAATTAATGCACTTTTGGCTCAGAACCAAATTCAGAGCTGAACAGTGGCTGTTCAATTCAAGCACGGCCAGACCAAGTCATATAAATCTCCTCCAGCTTACAAGTAAAAGGCAAAAGGAGGATTACATCCACAGTCAATCCACAATCTCTGCGGACTTCATTACAACAGATTAGACAAACTCAACTAATTCCATTTAGCCATAACTGCACCAAGACATTTTGCATGTGTATTTAAAACAGTAAAAATAGTCCTTTTATAAGCCACCAAATGTCTTGTTTCAATCTTCTTATGAGAACAAAAAATCAGCTAATTCATAGGTTTGATTACAAATATTGTAAGAACAAGCTTTGATACTCAAAAGATCTTGAAGGAAAAGGAAGATGTAATGCAAATAATACCCCTGCATGAAACAGGATATATGCATCGAAATTCTCAAAGCCAGAAATTCAGGAGGAAGGAACAAAATACATGTCACCTTAAAGTAACGATATTGCATATGTGTAATATTTTTATTATCAACAATGCTCAGGAATGGAGAAGCTTAAGACCCTGGAAGTGCCACAGTACTGTGGTGTCAGTTACATGATACCTATTTCAGCACATATTGGCAACACAATCACGTTAACCATAGTGGTTTTGCATTCTAGTTTCCCGGTTTCATAACTTAGATGCATCTTCCTAATGCTACATTGATAAGAAGCTTCTCTTTCCAACAAGTTTGCCTTTTCTAAAGGCAGAGAAATAAAAACTGAAGGTCAGTATACCAGCACACTTACCAAGAAGTGATGCTGCCTCTCATCCTTGAAAGGAATAGCAAACATGGGATGGCCAGAAGATGCAATAAAAATAGAAGCAGATACTGCAAAAGAAAAATGAAGTGTGCCAAACAACCTGAAGAAAGAGTATGATTGGAATAAACTTGGTATAGGATAGTAAAACACATATAACATACCTTGTTTAAAGAAGCAGCAGAACAGAGCCCTACAGCAGAGGTAAGCCTTTATTTATCAAATTATTATCAAATTAGCTAGCTATACTATTGCTCAACTCTTCATGGGAGATGACTTCTGGAACATGAACTGCCTACCAAAACAATTTGTACTGTATGCACATAAGAGGGACCTTTTTTTTTTTTTTTTTTTTTTTTTAAGTGGCTGGTTCACTCCTGGCATAACTGAGTATGTTGAAAAAACAGGAGTGGGAATTCCTGGATCATAAGACCAGCTTTTATTATCTGCCTCCTCCTCAACTGAAGTGCCGAAAATAACACACTTTGCATTTGATGCAATTAACATTATGATTAATTTCAGTTATGAGAAGTTCAAAACTATTACAACATTTAATGTATTTGGGATATTTCTGGCATTTTTTAATTTCTGAGAGCATACAAAGTAACAGCTAAATACCATTTCAGAATTTATTCTAAATTGGAGCTGAACTAAGGACACTACTGTATTACGCACATTGGAAAGACACATCTATAGTAACACAAAATCAATTTCATGCAAATATTACCAAAACAATAATGATGCAAGAGGGAATTAGTAAGGATACCAATTGCAAGAACAAAATCATGTCAAGTCTGGAAGTTTTTCCAGCATTGATGGTCTTTCAGGATGCTGTTTTTAAGCTTTTCAGGTATCATTAGTGATTTAGTCTCTTCAGATATTGCTAAGGAATAGCCTGAGCAAGAGAATTTTATAAACAAAGCAATCAACCTAAAAGCTAAGTCACAGTCCAGCTGTAGTTCTTTCCAGCTTTGCACAGCTTCATAGTGTAATTTCCTATTAACCCTCAAAAAAAAGGGTTTTTGTTTTTGTTTTTTTTGAAGGACAGAACATGTAATGAAGTACAAGTAGACCTTGTCATACCAGAGATACCACTATGATGTGAGACATGCGGTGTTACTCAGGAACACATGCTAAGTGGCCACACATGACAATTATATCGTATTTCGTATGTTCACGGTTTCAAAACCCCTTTCAACAAAAAATTTATGAAATATTTCAGTTTATAATTTAACCTTGACCATAACTGAAAATTTGTTTCAAACAATTAATCAGCATATTAATCACAAACCATGACATCGTACTCTTTCAGTTTGCACTCCTGAGGCTGCACACAGACTGACTTGATTGTCCAAGTCCCTCCAGCAGACCACTTCCTGCAAGATGTCATACAGCTGCTAGAAATCACCACCTCGCCAAGGCAAAATTGTTGAGCTTTTTTTTTTTTTTTAAATCTGAATTTATGCAGTGTATTGTTAACATTGTGGAAGTTACTGTCATGCTAGCTTGTTATAATGGCATTAAGTAACCTAAGGGTTCCCTACCTATTCCTACCCAAATGCAGAAGGTCTGTGTAGAAGATTCAAACATATCTAACATTTCTAGAAGCAAACTCTTACACATCAGTGGGGGAGTCATTCATCCTCCACATTGCAGTTCTCTTATCTGTACAACGGAGAAAGAAATAAAATTTAAAAAAACCAAAACCAAACATTCTCTTCTCTTTTTAGACCATAAGCTCTTTGAACCAGAGTACCTCACAGAAGCTCATCAAATATCTAGACTAAGAGGATACTCAGTGTCATCTGAGATGTCTGGATAACAACATAACCTATACGTTGAAGAAAATGACTGCACTTGGACTTTCCAACTCAATATTTTTTAAGACTGTTCAGAAGAAGAGTAAACCTTAGGTATCTGCAAAGTCTCTATACAACTGAAGTTCTCTGCTGGGAGCAACTCAGTTTTGTAAAAAAACCAATACCATGAACGTTCTTTCTAATCCTGAAGCCCGAGATGTCTGAGGGATGAGGAAACATGACCTTGTTTGTGGCACTTAATAGCCCCATGCTTTAGTGATAAGGCACTTCCCTAACAGAATATTTGTGTTCTCACATGTCTTACATTGGCATAGGAAGAAAAGAAAGCACATCCTGGAGTTGGAGATTAGCGGCGAGGAGAATCCAGAGAAAAATAAAAGTTCAGAAATTTGCAATAATCTACTGCTTTTTCTCTGTAACAGGAAAGGGGAGGGAGTACAATTTGAAGCTTCAGAAGACAGCTGCATGAGCAGAACAATACACTAAGTGCTCTGTTGCCTGCTATAAATAACTGAGCAATCACCAGTTATTAAACCATAATGAGGAAGGCATGGAAAAGTGTCTCAAATAGGCCTCATTTTGCCTACTGTAGTTCCAGTCTCATCCATCAAATGAGAAACACATTTTCATCACTATCCCCAAACACTAAGTGTTGTTTATTCAGTGAAAATGCTGTTTAAAATGTCCTCCTTGCTACAATAACATCTTCACTGTAGCCTTTCTGCCAACTCTGCAGGCTTCATCCCCTTTCCTATTCACTGAGCATCAGTCATCTCTGTTCTTCTACCTACTGTCTCACAATCATTGTACCATGAGACATGTTACCCTGATTTTTATTTTCCGGGAACTCTGCTGTACCAAAGCTTTGCAATTATTTTTCATCTTAAATGAATGCTTAATTCTCTCCCTGTTCACTTCTATTTTAACTCATAACTGCTTTTATTTCCCTCTTAGCAGCCAAATTGGACATGGAATAATCATCTCAAATAGAAGAAGAAAAAAAAAAAGGCAATGCAGCAAGTCGCACAGAATGTTATTTTGGCCACTTTTTTATTTGTTTGCCTGGTTTTGATATTGAAAACGGAAAAGGGGAAAGAGAGCCTTGTTCCCCTTTGGGTGAAGCTTGCCCATTCCAAGTCACGTAAGACAGTGCCATCTGAGCTGGGAGACTCACAGAATACCTTATGTGGCAGCCAGGGGCAAGACAACTTCAGAATGAAATTACAGATAGTGAAACTTATCACAATTGCTTACAACCCCACATCAGACAACGATATTAACAAGACTTTGAGGCACAAAATAGAACAAATCCAAAGCATGGTGATTTTAGAATGCCAGGTCAATGTATAAAACATTAAAGCATCTTAAGAAAGCCTGTGGGGAGGCGTGTTTATTTTGGGGGAGAGAGTTGGGGTTTTGTTTGTTTGCTGGTTTTAACCAATTTCCTACTGCCAATACACAATTCATTCAGTAGTATCTGTGAGCAATTTGGTAAGTTACAAAGTCTCACAAACACAAAAACATCATTATTGGTAACTTTACAGCTAATAACAATATCATCACGGAGCAGACGCTTTTTCCCCTCTTAACAGACAACAGATACTGCAACCTAAACAGAAGGACATCCTAAGTGATCAACAGAAAAGGCTCTTATACAAGTTATTGCTCAACCTGACAAGCTCACGTGTCTTTTTCTGACCCCAATGTCAAAATAATTTAGAAGGTTTTAAAAAATGAAAAAGGGAATGGCAGATCAGCATATGGAACAGAGATAAAAGGAGGATCGCTTTAAGTAGGTTAATAAAGCTGCTCGCACCTAACAACCTTGCACATCTCTTAGAAGTCTCATTTCTCAATTTCAGATGTGAAACAGAAAACTGGTTTATTCTTACACTTTAAGAATTTTTAGTCTGCTTCCTAGACTGTTTTGAGTGATTCAATCCTTGGTGACAAGTTTCACACAAGTAAAAGTTACGTGCCTATTTCACTGAAAACAATTAAGTGAACCTAAAGCCAAGTTGGCTCATTAAAAAAAAAAAATAAATAAATAAATTTCAAGCTTCAGCCTAGAGCAACTCTGAGGAAAAGTTATGAGTCTCTCTATTAAAGCGTAGGTTGAAAATGCTGACATAGGGTGATTGATAGAGTAGCACAAAACCAAAGGGTATATCTACATGGCACACTGTGATACTGTTTTCAAATACCCGAACTAGTTCCAGAATTGAAATTGGCAATAAGAACTTCAGCAAAGTGAGTCTTCTGAAAATCACTCTGAACAGAGCGCTGAACAAACTCTTATTTCTGCCCTGAATTTCTTTAACACAAAATAGCATTGCAGTTACGTAGGTATGCACAAAGTACTCTGCCAGCAGCTTAGTAGCAAAAGCACAAAGAGATTCTAGTCTAAGAGGAATTAGATCACTCCTTTACTTAAATACTTCATCTCTCTTTTTGCTGTGATGTGCTGTGAAATAACGTTCAGCCAGATTCCTCCTTATTGACACAACTGCTAGGCTAAACAAACTAAGCTCTTTCAGTCCTCCCCTCCAAGACAGGTTTTCGATTTGCTGGAAGCTAGAAAAGTTTCTCTCGTCTTGTTCCATTTTGACTTACCAGAGATGGCAAAATCATGGTGGAACAAGTAGCACAAACCAATCCATGCCATTTCTGACCTTTCCTTGTTTAAGAAAGCCACAGTTAATTATGTATACCTTTATGAGAGTTATTACCAAACTGCTTCTTGGGCCTAGAAGGTAATAGCTGAAGAGTTTAACTTTAAAAATACTGTCCTGAACATGTTCCAAATGCTTACTACTTGTAACTCATCTCCTCTTTAGCAATTAAATGAAGTCATATTGAATTTATTCCATCTTAATTATTTTTGTTTCACACATTAACATCGAATCACTTTGCTCCTTAGTTTTCTGGAACATCAAGCAGTAACACAAACTGTTAGAGCCAGGTTAAAAGATGTAGTCTGTGAGGGAGCGACTGCTTTATAAGTGAAAAAAAAAATCCATTCTATGTGGGAAACATTACCAATATTACCTTATTTCAGAAGATAAAGCTGACATTCAAACCACATCACAACTGAAGGACAGCACCTCTTCCAATGTTGGGAAATGAGCGTAAAATAAGGTTGCTCGCATAGATTTGCGAGCAAAACAGGTTGGTCACGGGCTAAATGAGGTTACAGTATGCCATTGAGCAGCTGGAGGTGTCTGAAAGTGCCAACGAGACGGGAGGAGGCCGCAGCTCACCTCCCTCAGGCCGCCGCCGCCTGCACGGAGCCCACACCTAAGGGAG
>NW_009647046.1:2971604-2976747 GCF_000708025.1 Charadrius vociferus
GGCGGGGAGGCCGCCAGTGACCTCGTGGTAAGGGACTTTGGAGGAGCGTGGTGACACGGCAGCTTGGCCGGGAGGAAGGGGCGGTGGGCAACATGGCGGCCTGGCTGTGAGGAAGAGGCGGGGGGCCATGCCTTGGGCAGCCTTCGCCGAGGCCGAGGGACACCTCAGAGGGAGAAGAGCTAGTGAAGCTGAAGAGCCAAAATGGCACGAAGAGGTGCCGTAAAGCCATTCTGGTTAGAATGATGTTGGAAGTCAGAAGGTGCCTAATGCCAGAGTATGTTGGGACTACAGCTGTGGGGGAAAGACCCTAATTTGGAGGTGAATGGTAATAAGTTAAGGAAGGACACTGTGTAACACCCTTGTCCTAGGGAGCAGGGACTGACCAGGGTGATTGAGAAAGGTCTTTTACAGCAGTGTCCGTCTGTTTGTCCCACTCCTCTGCTGTTTTTTTGCAACCCTCATGCTCTGGAGCGGGAGGTATGGGGAGCATCAGGAATCAACCTTTGTTCACATAGAAGTAGAAACTGGCAGAAAAGTCCTGAGACACAGGTCTCTTTCTCTTCTTGTCTGGAAGATTGTCTGGGAATGGTCCTCGTCCTGGGAACGTAGGTGAGGCAGAGCTCTTTGCATGGCTGAAACCAGCCCTGCTGGGCTCCTCTTATCCAGAAGTTGATGAGGCTAAAATTCCCAAATTAATTTCTTGCATTACTAGTAGAAAAATCCCAGCCAGGATGTAATCCCAGGAGTTAAAAAAAAAAAAAAAGGACTGAAAGGACTGGAAATGTTGTCTGAGTACTTGCTGACAAATGCAAAAGAACAGAAATTAAATAAACCACTTGTGTGTGCACATAGCCAGCCTTTATTCTACTGGAGGAAAGAGCTGAGTGTGACTGTTGGCTGCTCTGCTTTAATCTATACTCAAAGGACAGCCACAGTTAAAAAAGGCAAACAGGATGTTGTAATTTACCTATTCATACCCCCCCCTAAAGAAAATTGCCTGGCCTGCTCCACTGTCTGTGGCTTGTTTTGTCTTTAAAAGGGTATGGCTTGAATATAAATATTTCAAAGATGGGCAGAGAGAATAATTTAGGAAGCAGACAATGAGACACTCCAGTGTGAAGAATGACTAGAAGAATGTAAGTTTGTCTTAAAGAGGATACTCAACATATAAAATGATGTTATCTAAAATGATTTGTGCTGCAATGGGGCTCATTAAAAACTCATATTTGTTCAGTTTTGCAGTTTGTGCATTTGGTTATAGGCTATAAAATTAAAGACAGGAAATTTTTCATAATAGATACAATTAGATTGTAAAATACATTGACACAAGATATTTTTGAGGGCAGGCAGACTTTAGAAAGGAAGCAGATATTTTCATGCAGAATGAGAAAACAGAGGATTATATCATTACATACAAAAGCATAGGGGAAAAAAAAAGAGTACATCATTTGTAGGAATATGAAGTATCCTACTTCACAGTGAAGCCAATTATCTGACTAACAGGGTTTTGGAAAGTGTTTTTCCTAACATGATGTCTATTCCCTAACTGCTCGCTTTAGAGTTTCTGGCACTTTCAGTGAGGGGTCTGGTTCTAGGCCACTGTTAGAGAGGAGAAATGGAATTTGATAGACCCCCTGTGATCATTAGGTTTAAAAGCATAGTTCCTGCACTTTTAAAACTAGTGTCAAGATCTCTGTCTTCATAAGCAATCCTTTGTTATCAGCCACGAAGTTTCATTGGTGTTCAAAAGCCAAATATAAAAGGCTTCCTCTCCCATATTACTGGTCAGCTGAGCTGATAGGAGCCTTCCACAGGTTGTGCATTTTCTTTTTTGTTGTTTAAACCATTTCTGTAAACCACAACTTATCCTTGATCAGTATCTGGAGTATTCATTTACAAGAGGCCTTTAAAGTCCAGTTTTAAATACTACATTCTAATATTTCTGTTTTTCATTCTCTCTGGGTTTTTTTTCTTCTTACTGTTTGGTCTCTATGGGTTGGACTTTGTTATTTCCTTTAAACCAGCTAAGGGAATCCTTTTGGACACTGAGCCCATTTGTGGTTGTAATAATGATAAGTTTCAGTAGTAGTGGCGCCTGACTGTTAACGACTCAAAGAAAAACTATATAAAAACAAGATGTGTTTCTGGAGCCATTTATAGACTTCCCTGTTTACTATTATTTCTCTCGGACTGCCAGATCCAGGATTAGGTGACATAACAGATCAGCTGCAGGACTCACCTGTTCTCTCACACTCATGACCTGAAAAGGAAGAAATGCTGCCAGCCTCGCCGTAGGTATTAAGTTTGTTTTCCTGTGTTGATTTTAGAACCCTAGACTAGTTCATTTTAATAAATTGAGAAGGTTGTTCTGCGCCACTGGAAAACAAGTGCAAGCTTAATAGCTGCCCCAAAAGGGCCAAATCTAACAGGGGCTTAATGTTCTTTTGCACCCAGCTGGAAGAATGACAGTGAAAAAATGTATTTTTCTCTGTCACGGATCCTTGGTAGATTATCAGAGGTACAAGTCTCGCTTTAGGGCAAGCCTCTGAAGTACACTTTTAGGGTTGCCATCTACCCTGTGGATCATGGTGGTGCTCACAACTAAAATTGCTGAGTTTTCTCTACCAGGGACATTTGGGAATCCAAATCAGTCTTTCAAGAAGGATCAGTTGGACTACATTGATACATGTTGTGCACACCCTCTTTCAGAGTTAAAGTGACCTTGATTTGGTTTAGTTTAATTCACTTCAAAGTGTGGTTTAAGTAGTCTTTCAGAATCATACCTTTAGGTAAATTGGGCTAATTTACTTATATAAGAGTCCATGTGACCACAAGTCTGAAAATAGTCAGCGATATAATTTAAATTATGTCGTGAAAGAAAATTTCTTTATTATGTTATGATGCATGGACAGAAAAATGCCTTTCTGTGTTAGTTTTATAAGTGTTTCTCAGCAAATTAGCTTAAATCAGATTTCTATTTTCTTCCATTCCCACATACTTTGCCTCCACTGTGTTAATTGCTTAGCTTACTCTTTGCTCGTTGTATGTTCACCTTCCTAACTGATACTGTCAGTGTTGAGCTGAAATACTTCCCTTTTATTAGCCAAAGTTCTCCTGAGAAACAGCTCCTCTTTCAGAGAATTATATAGAATAATAAACAGGACTAGATATCAAGCAACAAATTCCAGAGGAAGTGCCTTGTTTTAAACAGATTGAGTCATTTTGTGTGGCTTCTATTACTTTTTCTTGGAAAGAAATATTTTATTTGGTTAGAATTTTAACAATTATTGCTAAAGTAGTTAGTAGTTATAGCTAGTAACTGGATGTATTGGAGGAAACGTAACTTTTCTATTTTTTTTTTCTTCAGGTGACAGTTGGAAGTGCTATTGCTTTAAGCATTACAACTACAATGTACAAAGAACTAGGCTGTGGGCAGTCTTCAGTCCCGTTCCATCTGACTTCGATGAAGTTAATGTAAGCCAGTTTCACAGAAACACTACTAGGAAATTGTCTCTAGCCTTTCTTGTTCATTCTTTGAGCTTCCAAAGCCTTGTCCTATTTTAAAACAGCTAACTAAGAGCCTGCCTTGTGCTGGACTTTGCTTTTTGCGTTTTGGTGGTGCTTTGTATTTTTTGAGGCTTCCCACACATCTGCCAGCTGAGCTTTACCTAGTACATAATAATTTATAAAATTGCAGGTGTGATAACAAAATGTGTTTATCTTAAGACACATGAAAAACAAGTCATACTGAGAGGAGAAAAACATTGAGTTAAACAGCTGTCAATCTTTATTGATAATCTATTGTTTTGGGCATGATAGCGGAGATAAGTTTTGAGGAGAGATCTGAAGAAATGGAAAATAAGAGCTTCACTTGCTATTATTTATTTACATTATTGGAAATTTTGTAAGTGAAATTAGGATTCTATTATGCAAGACATTTTAAAAATCAGTGGCACTGAAGCTGGATGATTCATTTATGAGTCAGTGGCAAACCCATAAAAACCTCCCATTAAATTTCTGATTTAATAATTATTTTTATGAATTATGAGCAAGCTCTCTAAACACATGCACTAAAAATAAGATTATCTTAAATAAAAAGGTCAGCCAAAATCACAATGAAATTATGTGATGAAATCCATATTTTCATATTTTTGATTCCTCAGGAGACATTTACAGAGAAAGATCCAGTACTTCTCATGCTTTTCCTAATCTGAGCCTTCTCAAGCTGAATGAACTGTTTATGTGGTTGACATGCAGCTCAGTGGTTTCGCACAAGTAAACCAATAATTTTTCTCTAATAATGGACTATTAATACCAGTTTATCACTTCAGGTAAAACCTAGACAAACAGGTGGGACTTACATTGTCCTTTAAGATCAACAGACTTTAGAGAAATAAGATTCACAGTTTCTCACTCCTGACCTCTGCCACAAGATAAAGACTGGAAACAACTGTGTGTTTTCCAGCTAGTGACAGGACATGACGACAGAGGCAGGTCTCTTAAGTAGCCAGCATTTGTACCATGGAAGGGTTTAAATTTGACACCTGTGATTGTACCTGGAAGTCTTAAGTCAAGAAAATACTTAACTGGTAAGATGTCATAAGCATGCAGGAAACTGTGCTGTGAACATTATGCGTTTGTAATTTATTTTTTATTTACTAGTTTAGCTGCATTTTAATCTGCATTGCTGAGATTTTGTTTTCCCCCTTGAACTGGTGGACAGAAAGAAAGTAAGTAAAGATCTGATCTAATTTTGAGGTCTCTCTATATTGATGAACTTTATGTTCACCTGAAGATTTAGGTCTAATCAAGCTCCCAGATCCTTGTGTTTTAAATATAAGTTGTCAGGAAAAAAAAAATTGAAACATTCTTCAACTCCTCAGTCCACAGGAGTGCTTCTAAATTCTGGGTGATCTGCTTATGAGAAGAGGGAATATTATTATGACAGATTCTGTGGCTTATGGAGGCCACATCTTCATTTTAAAATCGAGGGTAGCTATAAGTTGTATGGTAGATTCCTGGCATGTATTAAATGCACTGTCTAAATTTTGGTCAGTTTTGAACTTAGCGTTAGCAAGCAAAGTTGGCTTTTTTGTAACAGCAAACTGTTGAAAGACTCTCCTTCATTTCTCCCCCCCCCCCC
>NW_009647046.1:2976762-2984866 GCF_000708025.1 Charadrius vociferus
CCCCCCCCCATTATCTCGTCAGGAAGGAAAGGGCAACATCTTTAAAAGTACTTAAGTACCAAGCGAGTGACCCTTCTCTGCTGGAATGCTGCCCCACTAATGATGCAGAGAAGAAAAACAGCCATTTCTGGCAGAGTTTGCAGGATCTCTCATGCCAAACAAAAAGGTCTAAAATGCCTGGTAAAAATAAATATCACTATGAAATTCTGGCATGGGAAACATTTCTGACAGCCAAGGCTTAGCTCATCCTGGGGGGTAACCCAAGAAGGCCTGAAATTTTCATTCTTCATTTCTGCTCATCAAATGTTCCTTGCAAACTTAAGCTCCCGGACTGTGTTATCTATCAGACCAGGTGTCTGTGTGAGAAAATTCTAGTAAGTAAATGGCTATGTGTGTGTGTAAGAGAGTAGGCAAATGTGTAAGGGAGTGAGCTATTGCTTCTTGGGCTGAAGTGAAGCAGTAACTCTGATGGCTATACTGGCCAGCTCTTATGGGAAAAGTATATAACTTTCTGTGTGCAATAGAGAGATTTAGCATGTTCAAAATACTCTGAAAGTATTTTGTCTTATAACATCTACAGGGAAAAGTAAATGATGGAAGTAAGGAAAAAAAAACAACTGAAAGAAAGGATAGATCACAGATTCATTGAAATTGTGGAACTTTTGCAAAACAGTCCTTAGTTCTGCTTCTTAGGTAAACAAAAGAGATCCTGAGTATTTGTTAGGGCTGTTGTGAGAGAGCACTTCGGAACCCTGCAGCTATCCAAGAGCTGAAATCCATATTTATTTCTTTTTTTTAGGTAAAACATATATTTATGTAAAACATATATTTAGTTAAAATTAGCTACATTGGTATCCCAGTCATTCACTCTGTAATGTAAGAGGACAAAATGATGAATGTTCTTTCCTTTCTGCTATGTAATACTCGAGGTGTTTTCAAGAGTAACATCTTTGTGGAGTCACTAGAAGAGAAGATAGAAACCAGAAGATGATATAATAGTTGGAGTACTTGGGAAGAGAAGTTGAGGGCTAGTGAATGGGTGAGGGAAAGGGTGGTGTGTGAATCACTTACTCAGAGAGAAGATAAGCCAGGGGAGACTGAAACAGCAAAAGATGATCATGGCAATTAATTCTAAACAGAATAGAGGGAACATGGAACATTTTCCGGAATATAGTAGCAAATGAAGACATTAAGTTTTATCTGAGGAATGTTTTTAAATTTCTCTTTTGATTTGTTAGCTTTGTCATGCTAGTTTCTAAAACACAGCAAAATAGATTGACCATTCCACATTTGAAACTGATAATTTGTTAGACAGTAAGAAAATGCCCTTAAGGTTCCAACTCTTTATGTTTTAAACCTTACACAGTGTTAGTGAAAGAAGAGTTGTTCCTTGAACACTTAAAGTTTAGATGTGGATCAGAGTTTCTCTCAAACTCTGTGACTAGAGTCCATTTCTGATGTTTACTAAGCACACTCAGTGTGCTCTAAGTTGTGTGAAACAGAAACCTTTAGTCTCTGTGGCAAAGTTTTCACGATGCATGATTTTGTGCTTGCTAAGTCACCAATAAAGTTTCCATCAACTCTGCTTACCTAGACTGAAGCACAAATGGAAATGCAATACTCAAACCCGCACTACCTTGACCTCTCAGACTGCCAGTATTATGTTAATATGCTTAAGTATCCTAAAATCGTAAAATCGCAATGACATGGATAAAAGTATATGTGGCTAGGAGGGAGGTTGGACATGTGTGCATATGCGTGGGTGGCTGTTCTCAGACTCACGTGGAGGGTGTGTGCAACTCTGGATCTTGCTCCCACTTGTGCCTTTATTCAGGTCTCGCTTAGTGTTGGTAAGAAGCAATTAATTTGTTCCCTCATTCACATTTATCAAGAGCTAATGTGAGAGAGGGAGAGGTGTTAAGAGGCGTCTCTGATTCAGCCACCTGATAGGAAAGCAGATGGTTGACATGCCGTATCTCTTATCAGACAGTCTCAAGGGTTATATCTTGTGCATGCTGGCAGTACTTGCCTAACCCATCACGCCAGTAAAGTATTAGAACTGAATCATCTTCAAGAAAGAAAACACTCTTTATCTGTCTGGCTACATTTTTACATGTCACTCATCTCCATAGTGGCAGGGCTTCTGCAAACAAGAAAGGTTTGTGAGCTGAGGGAAAGATATGTTTATGTCTTTCACATCTATTCCCATGACTACTTGTTTCTCTTACGGGCCCAATTCATGTATTCTAGTTTTTTGAGAAAGGAAAACTCAGCCCATCAGAGATATTCTGGATACTGATATGTAAGGTCACCTTTCTTTCTGAATGTGTGATTGACTTCTACCACAAACTTTTTGTCTGAATACAGAGACTATGGGTAAACTACATCAATGGCTTGAAGTCAAAGAATGACATAGGTCTTCAGTTCTTTGGAAAATGCTTCTCTGTGCAGTCAAAAATTAATTTAGGAGCCACAACTTGCTACTTATCCATTTGAATGTGTTTGGAGAATAAACGTGATTAGACTTACGTCTTCAAACTGAATTCTGCTACTGCCAGCTTTTAAAAGAACATTTTCCTTTTATGCTCTTCCTCTTTTCTCTTCTTTTTTTCTGTGCCAGAGCGAAGGTATTAAACTGTGCTGTTCTTAAGGCTAGGCCACAGGCTACCTTTGCAATGCAGACATTGTGCAAGGCTTGGGTAATTGCCATTTCACTGCAGGGAGGAGTCTCATCAGGAATAGAAGAGGGTGTATTTGCATTATTTTTACATAGAGGATGTAAGGGAACCGGCAAAAGGAGGAGAAGAACCAGCTTGCAAGACACCCAGGAAGAGCTACTATCTCAAAGAAAACATGAAGAAAGGTTTGGGTTTGGGTTTTTTTCCCCTAGTTTGAGAGTAAATTTATTTAGGGTTGGGTTTGGGGTTTGGTTTTTTTTTTTTTTTTTTTTTTTTTTCCCAGAGTGGAAGGTTAAACAGCCTGGCAGGTTGGCTTTAGTCCCGCCTTCCAGACACACTAGACACACACACAAAAAAAGGGGGAGGTGAGTGGGTTTCAGATGAATCTGCACTTTGGTCATTAAATTACAAAGGACCTTTTGCAAAGATTCTTCATATCTCAGCTTCTGAATGTAGCCATTTAGTAGTTTTGCTGTTCTGCACTGCAAAGTAGAATTAATGGTGGTCCATGAGGTGATCACAATGTTTCCCAAAATAAATTTGCAATTGGAATGCTGAGAAGGCAGCAGATAAATGAAAGGTGAAGAAAATGAAGTAACGCATAAGCTCTGACTTGTTAACCTGAATTTTATTTTGCTGTAAATTAAAACAATTGTGGTAATGCTGCAGAAGATGGCACATGGATTACTGATTTGAAATCAGAGTAAGTGGGCAGTAACTTGAGAAACACTGTAAAGGATAGTACTGACAGGACTTGAATGTTTCTGACATCTATGAACATATCTGGGTACACAGTAGTAGTGCCGCTGCTCAGAAAACTTCAGGGAAGGATACAAGGAAAAAAGTGATAGCATAAAATATAAATCAATGCTAAAATGTCATTTAATGTATTTAACACGGAGACCATCATTTACAAACTAGGTCACCAGCTGTGAAAGCTGTAGGTCCCTTAGCTCTTTGGAAAATTAAACTGTTTCTTTACATGTCTGACAGTGAATTCGGAGGCACAACTGTATAACTGCATCTTCCTATGCATGGGTAAACCTTGACTTTTAACTTCCTGGTATTCCAGGCCACCACCTCTTTGGTTCACTGGTGATACTGAAGAGGGGACAGATGTGGGTAATGTAGCAGTACAATAATGACAGAAGTTAAAGGGCCATTGGAAAATCCCATAGTGTGATAGCACGGAATGTGTGATTTTATCTTGAACGAGAGCTCTGTTGGGAACAACCTGCTATTCTCCTGGCTTCTCTGTTTAGTTAGTGGAGCTCGCTAGTAATACCAAATTTGATCAAGCAGACTGCAGAGTTTGTAATGATCTTTCCAGTTAGAAGTTTTTTAATTATATCCATTGTAGAACCTAGGTTTGGGAGGGGTCCCAAAAGATCACCTAGTCCAGCCTGAACTGCATCAAGGCTAAATATATCAAGGGTAGCACCAGCATGCTTATCAAACTTTGTTCTTAAAAAATGCCAGTGGAAGAGATTCCCCAGTCCCCCTAGACAGGCTGCTCCAGTGTTGAAAAATCCTTAGTTGAAATGCTGATCAGCAAAATCTTTTAAGCATTTCTTGTCACAAATCAAGTTGTCTCTTTCATGTCTTTCTACTGGAGCCATAGAGAAAAGTTGATCAACATCTCTCTAATGAGCTTGTATGTATCAGAAAGCTGCATCTCGCTTCAAGCTTTTATTTTCTCAACTAGGCAAATCTGACTCCTTCAGCTTTTTCTCAAAGGGGTTGTTTTTTAAACTTCTTGTTCTTGTTATTTTCTTGTTTCTCTTCAGCTGTGTTTATATTTCTAAGGTGTTCAGCCAGGACCAGACACAATATGCCACTTGGGGCTTCAGTACCATGCAAAGTTAAGAAATCGAACAAATTGTCTTATGTATGACACACCTGTTAACACATTCCAGAATTAAATGCATTTTTTGGCAGTGGCACTGCACTGTTGATTTATATTGTTTGTTATCTCTACAGCCCTAAAATCTGTTTTTGCTGTATTTTTGTCTAGTCAGGAATTCACATTGTTTATTAATGTCTGTTTCCTAAGAATAACATTTTATATTTCTCATTACTGTTTTGTCCTTGTTGGTTTTTGGACAACCTGTCCAATTTGTCAATAGCATTTGTGGTGTCTGATCTCATCCTTGCTAGTGTTTGCATCCCCTGCCATTCGTATGAGGTTATAATTTTTTTTAGCACAGATTTTACAAGCGTCAATATTGCATCATGTCTTTCTGAGGTGCTTTTGCATTTTGAAGTGTGCTGTGAGATAGTGCCAAAAGCCATACAAGATGTGTCACGTCCATTGCCTTCTGTTTACCCAGTGAGCTTAACGTCACTTAAAACAAGGGAACCTGATGTAGCACAAGTGCGTTTTGCCCGTTTTCTATGTGCTTTTCTCATTCTATTAAATTAATTCATTCTGTCTCAAATATTTAAAACACGATTGCTCCAAACTCTTCTGAACATAGCAATTAAGCTATCTGATCTGTCCTTCTCTCCTAGGAAACTTGAGGTGTGAAGAAGCATCTTCCCAAGGAAAGGGATATTTGAAGGCATTAAAAATACTTCAACAGGTAAGACCAAAACAGGCCATCCCATTTTTTTTATTTTTTCTTTTAACCTCTTCTTGAGGTCTTTGCTGTTTTAAAATAGTTAAAGTGTATTTTCCCTAGTAATCCTACCTTGTTCTGGTTCCTTCCTTCCTTCTTTTTCCAATGACACCATGTCCTTGGTTCTATTTTTCCTGACGCAGGGTTGCTGTTTAAAATCACTCTAAAAATGATGCTAACTTTTAGTATTATTTCATAGTATTTTCTGTCATTGGATTGGTTTATTTCTCTAATAGGTCTATTTGGACTGGAGGGGGGAGAATTGTGTCCCCGAATGGTTATGATGATAATAATCTTTCCCTGCTCCCTTTATGATGGCTGGTATGGGGTTTTTTTTATTAAGCATTTTGTCATATAAATTAATCGTTAATTATGTTTTAATTAATTCTTTCTCATCTTTCTTACAGTACCTGTGTTATATATAACTTATCAGTGATCTATAAATTCCTACAAGTTACTTAATATTACATTCCTCCCTCATAGCTGTGGGTAAAAGCAAGAGGTTGAAGTGCCTCCTGATATTTACATAGTCTTTGGTCTCAAAGAGGCAAGTCCTAAGCATATGGTTCAATTTTACGAGCATTATTTAGCAACCCTTCTGGTTTTCTTTCAACAAAAATATCTGTTTTACACTGCATAAATCCACTTTACAGTTATTCCCCAAAGATCCTGTGTGGAATCAGAGCTATATTCACAGTCTTGTATCAACAGGTAGGTAACTGAGAGGTTTATAATACAAATTTCCATCTGCTGAACTGCAGCCTATTTAGGAGACTGTTGTGAAAGACAATACTGTGTGCTCCTCTAACATTTCACCAGGGGATTTCAAAATGATTTATAAGACATGAGATATAATTATAGGGAAGTTGAGCTTGGAGAGGAAAGCGATTTGCCAGAACACAGCACAAGATGCAGAGGACTAGTAAACACACTTTAATAAACACAAGTGGATAAAAACATTTGTTCCCTGGGGAGAGAAGGACTGAAGAGCTAACGAGTGAATTTATTTGTGTTTAGGACAATATTTTTCAAGAGGCTTTGTTTCAAACACAGGAAAATACTCATCACAACTGCTGGAAGACTGTTCCATGACCTAAGTATATAATTATCAGGAAGTTCTGGCCCCTGTGTCTGTGCTTTATCATGTTCAGTACTTCAGCATCTAAACTTCTTACAAGCTTCTGTGAGCCTGAAGTCAGCAGGGCTCCTCTGATTTATGCTACCTGAGGATCTAGCCTCAGTAGAGAATATAAATGTAAATGAATTTTGGCTTTGTTGCCCTGTATTTTGCAGTGACACAGCAAAGGTTTTGCGTGCTAGCCAGTCAGCTAACCCCCAGTCAGAGTGATGTTAACATTTTCTCTCCCTTAACTTCAACCCACTGTTCCCAACTCTTGCACTTTAATCATCTTAAACTCTGGTACCTTGGAGTTTATTCCTTTAACATAGTTGCATATTCTTTCCATGCCTCATTCTGGCCCTGCTTCCAAGTCAATGTTGGTGTAGAGAGGTTTTTTAATCTCTCCACCTCAATCAATGCCTCTTGGCTACTTGTATTTGCTGTTACTCTCCTGCAACTTTGTACACTTTGCCTATCAAATGCGTAGAAGTCAATGCCACGGTCTACGTGCTGTTGCACTCATGCTATGTAAAGTGGATCTATTCCTATCTTGAAGCAGTGATTCTGCATATAAAGCAAAAAATCTGTGTTTTTTAAATTTTGGGGGCCATATATTTATGCATGGTTTGCTGCTTACAGTTTCTTATGGTGTTCCTTCTCTTGGGAGTTCTCAATCAAGCTCTGTGTTGGATTATTTTTTCCTTTACATTGAGCTCAGTTTGTTAAGAATCAGTCCCTGCTTTAATTTTATGTTGACGTTTTTAATAATATCCCTTGTTTTCACTATTTTATGCTTAATTAATAGGAGTGGCAGAATTGTCTCAATCACACGCTGTGCTGTTTACTTGCTCTCGTTGTTCTCTAAAGGAGAAGATTAATTGCAGCTTCCTCTGGATTCATCTATGCGAAGGCTTTAAATAAGACCATTCCTATCACTGGCCTTTTGGTGTCAATTTGACAAAATTCCCATCTTCCCCTGTGGTCCAAGATTTGGACTGTCTGAGTCAGCTTTCCATTCAAGTTAATACTGTGAAATCAACTGAGATTAATTATTTAACAACAGTTTCTTGCATTGCCAACGCCAGTGTGTTAAAACGTCAAATCATGCCACAGAGGATCATAAAACTGGCTTTAACGATGATGTCCAGTGAAAGCCTGTCTGCTTTTCAACGCTGCACAGAGACCAGAAGGCATGTTAAGACAATTGTCCAAGTGTTAATTTCTACTCCTGTGGGCAACGACCCTAGCTCTTTTTTTAGGGTCTCTGAGATTCATACATAATCAGCTGTCTCCGGACACTGCGGCTATAAGGAAAGCACCAAATAACAAAACGCTTGTCATGAATGGAGGGAAAAAAATCAGACGTTTCTCTTAGATGCCAGCATATATGGTGGGCAAAGGGCTCAGGAACGAGATGCTTAGAGGCTTTCAGTTTCTGAACGGTGTTGGGACAGGGAGAACGGGCTCTGCCATTTGCCGTGGGTACAGACAGCCGCCACAAGCCGGGAAGCGGTGGCAACGCACGGGGGAACCGCTCAGCCACCGGAGGATACGGGGCAGCCCTGCGGCGGGGCAGCCGAGAGCCCGGAGCGATGCTCCTCGGCGGAGCTGCGGGAGTTAGGACACTGACAGAGAGCACCGAGCACCGGGGCCGCTTTAGGAAGGGCTTCCCCGCCTGCAGAGGGGTG
>NW_009647046.1:2985826-3003076 GCF_000708025.1 Charadrius vociferus
CGGCGGCGCCCCGGGCTACCTGCCTCGCCTCGGCGGGGACTGGGAGTCCTCCCGCAGCCCCCCGGCGGAGTTGGGGCCAGGGCAGGAGCGGCACCAAAAATAGTGGCGAGGGGACGAGGGGAAGGGTTGGCTGCGGTCTTAGCGAGCAGGGAAGCAGTTCCATGAAGTCTCGCCGGTGAAAACTTGTATTTGTGGTTGGTTTATCAACTGAAAAGCAATTGCTGTTTCTTCCTCTTGTGCGGTAGTACTTTATTTTACAAGTACGCCCGGTGGAGGAGAAAACATCTAAACACTTCGTGGAATTGTTTATAAAGAGTTGGAAGGCTTTTGGGGGAGGGGTGCGGAGAGGAGATACGTACCTCATTTCTCTCTCCTCACTCCTTTGGCAGCTGCTGTATAATTTCACCCATCCGTTTTCTCATATGCTACTCTGAAATTACAGGAAGCATTTGCAGTAGTGCTGCTGACCTCCATCATTCTACAAGTATTGCCTCTGGGGCACAATCACATGGGGTTTGGGTTTCAAGTAATATTATTTCTCTTCTAACAAGAAACCTAATTGCAGGCAGCTTTGAAGAAGGTGCTAAACCAGCTTGGAAAGGCTGAGTAGAGGGCTGCAGTTCTGTGTATCAGAAAATCTGCTTTTTAGAACACAGAAGTACTCTTAAGTTCCCAAGTGCCACACAGATACTTAGGTGCAGTTTAGGAATGAGAAGGATCTAAAGCACAGATCTTAGTGTAGGTGCAGATCTGGATGTGTTTTATTTTGGCTGTACCCAGGTGCTCCTAGTTAATGTGTCTGGGCTGTTAACAGCCATGTGGGGGATGTCTGATTGTAAAGTGCAGGTTTGCTTGTAGGTGGTTGTGCCTTGATGTCTCCAGGACACTTTTTATGGCAGTTTGTCTCTCTTTCAAGTAGTTCTTCCACCATTGCACTTTCCTGTAACCTCTTGTCAAATGAACGTGAGTTTATGATTGGATGCGCCAACTGCTTCCAGAAGTGATTATCCTCTTTCCTTCATGGGAAGATACGCTTTGCAATAAGAACATGATTCCTCAGCAATGTCTTTCCTATTTGAAGCACAGAAAAACATGAGGAGGTGGCAGAGAAGATGCCGAAGTTTGTGATGAGTTGGTGTTTCTCCCCTTAGCCTGACATTTCTCACCGTTGTCCCTTAGAAGCACCTGCAGGGACAGTGTACAGCTTAACAGTCATAAAGCATTCACAGCCACAGAACTCATGATGACGAACAAGTACATTGTTACAAGCACTTGGTCATTTACCACTGTATCTCAGTACAGGAGCAGGTAAAGCGAATAAGTTTGCAAGACTGACCTTTTTAACCCTCTTTTGGTGGATAGTGGCAGTTAAAACTGGAGAAGCCTGTGCCAAAAAAAAAGGAGGGGAGGGAGTCTGCAAGTACCTTGAGCTCTTGAAAAAGCCTGTTGCAGTTAAAAAAAAAACGGGTGTATAGAGAGAATTTAGAGCTAGTGGCCTGCACTGCTGGTGTGTGGTGTTGAAGAAGGGCCTGATGTTATGATGGTCTGTATTAGTATAAATACAGAATGTCACAGAACCTGTCTGGGTGATGTGCTTGCCATTCTGGCTCCTGGAGCTCTGCCAGAAAAATACATGGCTAATAGCAGAGCTTCACTCCCCAAACATCTTGACTACGTTTTAGAGTCACAAGCCTGAATGTAATACCTCTATAGAAGTATAGTTTGCAGTGGGAATTATCTCCACTACGAGTGATTGGCATTTCTGTCCATTCTACGCTTTGCCAAGTGCAAAACGCCTGTTTTCCTATTGTCAACTTGAAGCTGGTAGTGTTCTGCTTCCTGGGTGTGCTGAGAGTCCCTGGGTTTGCTGTTGATCAGGTTGGATGATATTCACGGATCTTATGATCACCCTGAACTATCTTGACTGTTTCTTTTCGTCAAAGTGGTGAAGGCACTGAGTAACATCCCTACTCTTCTAAAATGAAGAGTAAGATGCTGCAGGAGCTGGCAAGTGGTGTTGTGTTTGGTTTTTTTTTCATTTTGTTTTATTTTGTTTGTGTTTTTCTTTTTGTTTGATGTTGTTTGTTTTTTTTTTTTTTTTCTTAAACCATTCTTTGTCTACTAAAACATGGTAGCATTAGTGGAAAAGCATAAAGCATAAATCTTCCAGTATGTAGTTAACATTATTGTTTCATTTATTTAGTGTAGGTAAACAATTTTCCTTTATATTCTCTTTCCAAAAGCTTTCAGTTGTGTGCTTTAGCACTGTTTTCTGCAATAGAGAATCCCTTCTTGCATCCTGGGAGTGTGGGTGTACGCAGCAACCAAATTAATAGGTGCTTGGTTACGTAAAGTTCTTGTGTTTCCAGAGAGTCTTGTGAACCTTGATGAGGGATATTCTGTTCATGTGGGCCACAAAATGGGATTTCAGAAAACTTGGAGCTGTTTCTCTACATTCTGTTCATTGAAGTTACAGAAGAAAATGTGGTTGCATGTAAACTTCCAATTGTTTGTAGTTCAAACCAGAAGGCAGTATGTGCTGTACGTTAACTAGAAAAAGAAATTGAAGTGATTTGTATTTTGGTTTTACTCCTTAAAAGCCTGTAGTTCTCCAGACTGGGGAAATTAACATTAAAAAATAATTAAAACATTCATTCTATGAGAATGATGTGTAGTCTGATAGTCCTCTTGAATCTTCCTACACTCTTGTGAAATAGGCAAATATTATCCTTGTTTTGTAAATGTGGGAAGTGAAGTAAAAATTGTCTTGCCCAAGGCCAACTCCATTTGCTGTAGAATGCAACTTACCATTGAACACAATAGCATATATGCTTCATAACACTTATAAAAGCTGATAAAGAGATGTTATCTTGAAAACCAGTCAAGGTTTTAAAAATAGGTTTAAAAAGAAGTGCACGGCCTACACCTTCGTTGAATCCCTCTGCTGCTTGGGACTCTTGTGGCTATTTCTCTTTTTAATACTACTCCTATTTCTCTTACTAGTGATCAAAAGATTCATAAAACTGCAGAAATTTTACTGACTCTTCATTGGAAAGGGTGAGCTGCCAAGTAAGTTGTTGTTAAAAGAAACATATAAGAAAAGTGGACACTGTTTCTCTAGTCTTCTGTTGTTTCCACCTTAGCTATTTGTGATGTTATCTCAAAGGGGTGTTACAGAGTTGGGTGATGTATATGCACACGCAGGCTTCAACTGACCATCTTTTAAGATGTCTGGCTTTACCTGGTACAACATCCAAAGCTGGAGCTCTGGCATGCAGCAAACCCACTCCATTAATTGGCATACTGTATTTAGTGGCTGTCTGTGTTTCACACAAATCATGGCAGAGAACACTAATTGTAATTGTCGTCCATGAATCTAATGGGCTTGATGGTTAGGCTCTTGCTTTTTGTGCCTGCAGCGCCTGTGGTTCTTTGCCATGGCTGTAATGTTAGGCGTTACTTTTTTATGGGATTTTGTTGTCTATTCTGTGTGAAGACTGGGCACTGTAATGCTTCTTGAATCTCTTATTTCTATGTAGTTTTCTGTGTAGATTTCCATAGATAGTCACTATGTGGATCATGGGGCTTGTGATTCTGTAGGCTCGTAGTTTATTCATGCTGTATATCTGGTCGCTCTGGGACTGTTACCTTGGGAGTATTTGGCTGCCATCCTGTTGTGGGTGAGTTCATGTTCAGGTTTTTCAGCTTTCCAGGCTTTTTTTTTTTTTTTTTTTGCCTCTGTTATGCAGAACTCCCTGTTAAATCCTGAAGTATCTCAGCCTGTGTATTTAGTCTGAGAGACTCTTGAGCTACAGTCAGTGTTTCTGTGAGGAGCAGAACTCCTTCTCGGCTGCTGTGAGCCTAGATGAAAGGAGGCTCACTAGGCAAGGGCACGAAAATAAGCTTTCATAAAGACTTCATTAACGTCAAATGGCTCTGATGTTTGTGGACTCTTGCCTTGCTAAATTGTGGATGACTGAAACTCTTCATATCAAGGAATTGTGTTTGTTGTTTAAAATAGAAGAAAAAGAAAAAAGAGCATTGACAGTCAGGAGCCCGATTCTGATAGTATGAGATACATGCCTACAGCAGGATGCCTGATGTTAGCATAACTTTAGGTTGTGAAAAGTAGTAACAGAAGCTTCTGGTTTTCATTAGTTTCTTCTTAGGTCATTAGATTTTTCTGTATTTAGCCACCAGTCAGCAAGTCACAACATTAAGATTAAGGGACAGTATTTATTGTATATGCATATTAAATGCTTGTACTGCAAATCACAGTTTTGTCAAAAAGTGTGTGACAGAAGACAGTGTAGTCTCTTGTTTCTCAAGCTGTTTTATGTTAATAGCAACTTTCTGATGTTGCAATGCTCAGAACTAAGAAGCACCAGCTATTTCCCCTGAACGGGTTCAGATAAGAATAAAATTCACCTTCCTGCACTATCGTGATGAGGTTGTTTAAAGAAATGGTGTTTGGTGGAGCTTCCAGCAGAGAACGTGTTTGCCTGAAAACGGATCCCATATTCTGTAGTGTCAAGGTGAAGGTTTACTCCTGGAGTTAAATTCACCAGCAGTGATAGGTTATCGTGACTCCGGGCAAGGGAGACCCCTCTCCTGGCTACCAGCATGGTGACTTCCTCCGTATGCCCTAGCAGGGCATAGTCTTCTGTGTCTCTTTGTTACTGCCTGACAGCCCCTCCCGGCTGCTGGAGCTTTCTGTTTCTATTGCATAGCAGCAGTTCTTTAATCAGAAATCTTGTTAGTATTCAAGGATAATTGATCCGACTCTCTGGTAGGGGGTGGGGACCCAGCCTTGCATCCTTCTCCTACTTGCACCCCCAGTTTGACCCCTGTTGTCTCTTTGTTTTCTCCTGTTAAGTTTGTGCCAGTGATGTGTGTGTGTGCTGTTTTTCCAAGCAGCCTGAAGTTGGCTGTAACCAAGAGCAGCAGTTAAATAGAGCCCGATTTCCCTGCTTCCTGGCGTTTAGTTGTTCGGCTCCATTTTCTGGTCTTCTGTGTTTTTGATTTGCAGAGAAGGAACTTACTTGGTGCCCCCGGGCATCTCTTAAACCCATTAGAACAAACTCCATTATTTCACTGTACTTAGAAATCCTCCTCCTTTAGTCCCAGCATCCATCAAAATAATGTATCCTCTGTAAGGCCCTCTGGAAAATGTTTAATAGGATCTTTTCAAACTCAAGGAGAGTTCCAGTTGGGAAGGGGGAGGGGAGAGGGCTAATGGAAGATCTGACTGTGACTTGCAGTAAGCCCAAACTTGGCCTGTGTCAGCTCTCCCTTCACCTCCATGCCGAGGGAGTGCTGAACAGAGCAGATCCAACACTGGGATCAAAGCTGGAAACAAAAGGCTTTGGGAGAAAAATTTCCCGTCTGGCCAAGAGGCAGCCACACAAAGGTGGTGCATAATTTATCATTCGAGGTTTATTTCTGCTGTGCTACTTCTGGAGAGGGAAGGAGAAAAGAAGTGACTCTCCCGCTGTTTCGAAGGGGATAAGTGATGGCTTTGGAGACTTGAGGCAGGAAGGGGCTACAGATACCATGGAAAAACTCTTTCAGTGCAGTCTGTGCACAGCTCCTCTCTTCTCAGACATTATTTCTTTTGGAGGGGGGAATCTTATTCTTGCCTTTCGAAGTTTCAAAGAATGAGTACTTATAACTTCTCTGGTCATTCTCGAGTCTCAGTGGATGGAGCGGCGCTGCTTTTGGCAAAATCAAGTTCTTTGAATTTCTGAGGTATTTTTCTTACCTTAAGGATCAGTCTAAGTGTTATGGTTCTGTGTAACATGGAGGAAGAGGCTACATTTGCCCCAAAGGGTTTGTAGTCTAAATTACACACCTGACAAGGATCAGGGATGTGATAATTTTAGTGGGATAGATAAGGTCCAATATTAAAATAGCTTAGCTTTCTAATTAAATCTCCTTTAGCTTTGGTTTAATGGGAAAGGCTTCTGAAAGTTTTTCCTTCCAATCACTTCTTAGCACAAGGATAGAGATGGGTTTTTGGGTAGGAGTTGGCATCAAAGACTGCTGAAAGCTGGTAACTGGGGGAATAAGGATGAGGAAGCAGATGCAAGAGTAGTGTAAACCATGAGAAGGGAAGGGGATATAGGAGTACAGATATTAACAGAAGCAAAGATAGGCATTTTGGAAATGAGAGCCAAGGACTTGAGCTGGCAAAGGAACAGAAGAGCTATGTAAGAAGATCCAAGTGGAGTAATTATATGGGATCTGATGGCAGAAAGAGTTGTTAATTAGGTAGTATAAAAGATGGAAATTTTGAAAGTGAAGATGAGCATTGAGCAGAACTTAACTGCTGAGGCAGGGAAAGAATTATTTTAGTAATGCCTTAAAGGAGGATGTGGCAACTTGTTAGGAACCCTCAAGATTAGAGCCCCTGACCCAGTGCGGTGATTTTATGAAATATCAGGAGCTTAGCAATGGGGGCAAAAGTGGAAAAGGAGACTGATATTGACATAGTGGTGAGATGGTAAGCCCAGGAGATAGAGGTGGTGGAGCTATCTGCAGCAGTGGAATGTGGGACCTATCAGGCTTGGGAGCACATACAGCTGGAAGGATTTTTGAGTGGGATGTCTAGGAAGATATTTTTGGGGACAGTCCTGTCTGGAAAAGTGTATGAAATGAGAGGGCAAAGTTGAGGAGAGAAGCTAGGAGGTTGGAGATGATTGCCTGGAAAAAGGTGTAAAGTAAGAATAGGAGATTACTGTTGGGTTTGGAAAGGAGTCTGGGTACGGAAGCAACAAGACTGGTGGCAGAAAATAACACCTTTACTGGAAAAGGAGGCTACTTCTCTTCCTCTCTCCATTAAGAATTGCTATGTGAAGGAGTGAGTCACAAGTGAGAACTGTTAAAACATAAACATGTGATGTTCTGAGCCTTCTCTGAAAGGCTTATAAGCATTGTGTGACTATGCAAGAAGATTTGAGGGAAATGTGCGCTCTGCTCCTTTAGCCTGAATCTCCAGCTCCGTGAGTTCATTTGACTTGGTGACAGCTGGTAGTGTCTGGGAGAGGTTCTTGCCTAAGGTGCAGCTATTCACTGTAGCAGAACCGTGTCTCATGGGATTTAGGATTAGAATAAAATAAAGACACACCTTCATATTTTTTTCTTTGTGCTCCCACCCAATTTTAGTTCTGAATTTCCATAACTGCTGAATAGTCAAATCCTTTCTTTGCAACTCTGAGGGCAGGGAAAAAAACAAGAAGTCTCAGGATTGTAATTTCCTGCTTCTGTTCTGAGGTCCTGTGGATGAACCAGGAGGTGGGATAATCCTTTGAATTACAATTGCATTTATTAAGAGCAGGCCAGTTTTACTACTGTCTTTTTGTGTGATTCAGAGTTTGTAACTTCTTTAGGCTTGACAAATTTAGGAAATGAGGTTTTTGAGATTGTGTTTGTCTCACTGTCATTTTTGAAGCCTGTTTCTCTTGAAAAGCCTGAGTTGAGTTTCTTGTGGCTGAAGGACATGCCCCTAATTTGTGCTGCCTTTTTAAAAGGTCCTCGGTCAGCATAGCACCTATTAGCACGAGGAAAACCATAATGGGTCTGGCTGTGAGAGAAAACTGGAGAGTTTGTGGCATGGGAAAGGGAGATAGATTGGGGTCTTTAATAGCCAAGAAGCAGGAGAGGATAGTCATTGGCAAATGGGAATGCTAGCGGGTTACCTGCATTTCTGTCATGGATTTCAAATAGGAGTATTCAGTGTCTAAATCTTAGAAAGCATGATGTGGGAGTAGGTGGGAGACTATGTTGGGTCTCCTGACAAGGGCACTAGGCATGGCTGTGCAAGCAGACCTAAGTTTAATACAAGGAAAGAACAGGTTGAATTGAGAGCTGTATCCATGCAGAGTCAAAGTGGTGAAGGGATTTTTCTTGGGCATTGACTTGGAAACGGGGAAGGACTGAATTGGGCTGGTTGGTGAGGTTACTGCCCTTTGCTAGGCCTTAGGGAAGGCTGCCCCTGGGTCTGACTTCTTAGTGAACGGCAGCTGTAAGAGGGTGTTGACTCATGAACAGCTGATTCATGAGCGGTTAAGATGTCTCCACCACAAGGGTGGTAACCCCATGTGTTGTCCCAGTTCAAACTGTCACTACTCATGAATCAACACTGTCTGTAGGCCTTTGTTCATTGCATTTTTGAGTGTAAGGAAGAATTCAGACCTGAAGTCAGCATTACTTTAAACAACAGAAGGCGTTTAGGCCTTTTGGGTGGTTTTGGTTTGGTGTTTTTTGTTTGAGGGTTGTTGTTGGTTTTTTCTTCCCAGGCCCAGGGTTCTTTTATCTGTGGAGCAGGTGAATGCCCTGCCTGTGCCTCAACTCCTCTGGAAAGGCAGATTTGTCATCTTTGCATCTTTGGCAGTTAGGTTGAGTAATTTCTATGCTACCAGTACTCTAAAAGGGAAGAACAGCCTTGTTGATCCCTGCCTTCTGCAACCTTCCACTACAAACTTCTTTGACTTGAAGCAGCTCATCTACTCACAAGAGAAGCCCATTGTTTCTCTGAGGTTTCTCTTGTTTGTGACCTGTCTCCTGTGAAGATGAGGAGCTGTAATCTTCTGTTTCTCTTAGTGCAAATTCCAGACTGGAACAAAATAAGCTAATTCCTTATGTTAAGTTTTCCAGTCAATTATCCCTAGAAAATGTTTTTTGGTTTTTTTTTTTTCATGCTTCCTTTCTTTCTTGTTATGGGTAGTTCTTCACCCACAAGCCTTCAGAAGTCTGGGAGCAAACATTGAAGATGGAAAGGAATGTCTAAAAAAAAAAGTGGCATAATTCCTGTGATACTCTGTAGTAAGTTTTTGTTGGTTGATTTTGCTGGAGAAGCAAACTCTTAATGGCAGTAATATGTATGCTGGAGGAAGGAGAGAAGCTCAGTTGGATACTTTCTGAGAATGACCCATGAGCAATTTTTGTGCTGCAGATGCTTTAGAACAGACTGGCAGGGAAACGGGGGCGGTGGGCACTTGCCTACTTTAAATGCTTGGCAAAGCCCCCTGTTTAGCTTAATCGGGTACGTGAGGCCAAATCTAACGCAGTTACAGTATAGAACTAATGGGATATATGGGGCAAATTAAACCTGCGTACAATCCATCAGTTGTAGGGTAAAAATAAACAGTACTCAGACAGAAGCCTTCGAGCAAGGAAGGGAGTGAGGCAGAGATGACATCTCTGGTATGTACGTCTTGACTTACCGCTCAGGCAAAACAGTCTCTGAGCTTAGGCTTCCGATTAAGTGACTGGGACAGCTGCCAAAACACCTACATTTGCTAGCTAGTACACTGCAGTGCATTGGTCCTGCAGGTTAATCTGGGAAAGGCATGGAGTGATATCTGGGTTTGTTTTGGGCTTTTTCTTGAACGATGTCGCAACAACATGCTTTGCATCCTGTATGTCAAAATCTTAAAAATAAACGTGATGGGGATGCTAAAACTGCCTATTAAAGTGTTGTGAGGAAAGAGGGCCATCAGAGTTATGCCACAGAAGACCAGATATGCCTAGGGAGCCAGCTTTTCTGACCTTGTGGGCTGCATACCAAAGTCTTAAAGGTATGTGCTGTATGGCTCTGTGCCCTTTAGAGAGAAGCAGAAGGGGAGTGGCTCACAGGAGGGAAATGACAGTAACTCCATAAAGAGAGAATTATTCTGTTGCAGGGTGGGACTGGGCTGAGGTGGGCATGCAGCCTTAAGGCTCTGCGCCAGTGTGACTGTGCTGGCTATGTAGTGACCTTAGCATGTAGGACACATTTCTACCACTCAAACTATGAGAACTGAATGCAGTGCTGAGATTTTTCTGCTATGTATACTATTTGATGGCAAATTAAACACTCGATTCCCACAAGAATGAATTACAGAGCTCTGTATGTTCTTACATTGTAACCAAAGCAAAGTGAACTTTTATTTTCAGATGTGTAAAGACATGATAGAACTAGATCTATGTAATCTACATAGTGATGGCTACAGAGTAGAACTGGAAGTATTTCCATTGCTGATCTTTGCATAAAAAGACTTGGTTTTGGTGCTGTCTCAGCCAAAGGAGCAAAAGCTGTCTCCACCTAAAAGTGCTAGAGAACTGTAGACTGAAACCAAATGAAAACACTGTCCATTGCTACGAAAACATTGTTTCTGGGATTTGGCACTCCTTTTGAGGCTAATGAAGCAAATAACTTAATCCAAAATCCATCTGTTTGAGAAATTAGTCTGAATCTAAACCAGAACACAAGTTTCTGTAACAAAAAAGAAGTCCAAACCTACTAGCCAACTAGACTGCCACAAGTTATTGCACAAAGTTGTTATGCTGGCAGATAGTACCAAATGAAATGTGCAAAATCAAGTCGGACTCTTACCAAATACTGTACTGGCATGTGCAACTTTGTATTGGATACGAGGAGAACACCATAAATCAAACAGTAAATGCCTGGGAAAGAGAAGTAAAAGGAGAGACCGAGAAGGAAATCTTCTAATCCTGTGAGTAAAATACAAAAGAAGATTAGAGAGAGCAAGAAAACACTTATCTTACTAGAAATAAAACATTATTCCTTGGAATATTTTCATTTCTATCGTTGGACTCCATGCCATGTAGCCTTCTCTGTGGAGGCAGGCACTTCATGTGTTGAATCCACTTCTGGGAGAAACTCAAGTGTGCTGTCTCTTACATGTGGGTAACACTTGCAGAGCTTGTTTTGCCAATAAAAGTGTCTTTGAATTGACTGTGGTGGGATGTGGTGCAAGTTCTGATGCAACATGAGGCTCTTTGTAAGTGCAGATTTTGATGAGAACTCGTCTCTAAAATCTCTAGTAATTTTGTTTTCTTGTTGCTGTTGTGAATTGGCTCCTTCCTTTCTGTGGTCCATTGTTGTATGGTTGATGTTTGAAAATAAAATGTCTTCCATCTGGTTAAGAAATTTGATTTATCCTTGGAGGCCTGAACTACTGCCTTTGCTAGTAGGAAATAAACAGTGTTCCAACTGTCCCTAATTATCACCCACTTGCCTTCCTGCCGATCCATGTCTCTTGCAAGGGCACTAGAAGACATGACTTATGGATCATGAAATGCATTTTTCCTGTCCTCTGTTCCTTCATCTCTATCAACTTAGTCCTCTTTTCCTGTTTAAACTTTGTAAATTAAACATACTACTTAGAACAATTAAACAGGGGGCTGGACAGTGGAGACATGGCTTGCCTGGAACAGTCAGTGGCCTGTTTCAGGTGACATTAGGAACGTAGCTGCAAATGACCTAGAAGGGCAAGTTACTGATTTGGAGTAGGGTTTAATACACTTTAGCTTTATGGGAAACATTGTCTTCAAAATGCAGTTTTAGAGTAATATAAAGCCCATGTTATGGAATATCAGAATGAGAGGAACTTTTGTTCCTGCTGCCTTTTGCTTTCAGTAAACTTGATATCTCTGAGAGAGAGAGAAAATTTTTTAGTGGGGGTGCTAGGATGTTGTTACTGCTGAGGATCGTTCTCTGCCTGCGCTATATGTAGCTTGGCCTCCGGCTGCAGGGCTTCCTTGATGCACAGGGTGCGATTTCACCTTACTCCGCAACTAGTGTAACCCATGGGTTGCCCCACAATAGCTGTTTCGCCCCCTTGTCCCTTTGATAGGTCTGGATGAATCAGTTCACCGTGTTGAGTTGTCAGGGACCTGAACTGCAAAGTGGTGAAACCAGTGACACCATGGGTTGTGTGATGTTGGCAAGCTGAAGGGAATCGCTCTGCAGCGAGCTGATCACTATAGACCAGATGGAGGGATGGAGGGAGGCAAGACCAACCTTTTTTTTTTTTTTCTTCTGGCACTGGCTTGCTGCTACTTCGTTTTGCCTTAACAGTAATTTGGAAAGACTTATCCTGGAAACAAGGGAAGGTGAGAATCCAAGCCCAAGATTCAGTTTCTATGGCTCACGTAAGCATAGGCCTCTTTATTGTATTGTACTTGTATGACAGTCTTAGTACTGTATTAGTGTTAAAGTGTGGTGAAAGATCAACCTATAGATGTTGCAACTAGTGCAGTACATTAATTGGTGATGCCTTTTGTGGTGGAAACTTCTGTTCATTAAGACTGAAAGCAAACATCTTGTTTTACTTGAGCTAACACAGCCTTATGTTCTGAGTTGTTGCCAGAGAAATTGTCAGTCTAAATAGGAAAAGGTTTATCCATTTTCTAGCGCCTTGACTCTTCTTCCTTAATCTTGCCTTTTAAATGACTGGTGTGTGGCAAAGAGTTGGTTTTTTCACACTTATTTGCAGAATCTGGATCCAAGCTTTGCCTGCTCTCACCACCCCTCTTCACTCATGCAGTGATGTGTCGTGGTTTGACAAGCCTGGCCTGGGCATGCACACAAAAGGAGGCACAATCCCACTGTCCTCCAGAGCTGATGCAGAAATGGCAGCACTGATGCTAAATGTCTGGTTAGTCAAAGGAAGACAGAACTAGCTGTTTGGAAACATAAGCTGCCTAAATGGCCATTCCTATTCTCCCCGAATGAATATGTGGCAGGCTGAAGGGGGAAGATCTACATAGGCTGAATCTCACACATGAATTGTCAATTGGATCATGTAAAGGTTCACTCTGATGGAAATCAGAGCTTCGCAGTGTTACATGCAGTGTGTGAGTACAATAAGGTCAGTCCATACTCCGAAGAGTTCATATTTTCTACATGTAATAAATTGACAGATGTATTGAATAACAAAAGAAAAAATTACAATGAAATACCGATTAATATAGTAAATAGCGGCTTCACTTTTGCCTTATAGTCTGTATGTTCATACTCCTTGTCCTGTCCTCTCCATCCCCAAAGTATCTTTCTGTTGAAGCTGCCTTTCTCTCATTATTTATTTTTTTTCCCCTCTGACATGCTGCATGCATCGTTATCGCAATTAAAAAGACACATTTGTTGTGTCTGGGGTCTGATACTGGGAGAGTGAAAATTCTTCTCAGATGTAATGCCCTTCTAAGAGGATCTAGCTGCTGGTTTTGTCCTAGATAGTGCATGTATCTGTTATCTGCCAGCATGTCCAATAAATGGTTAGTATCATATCTGAACACAGCTCACAAAGGTTTCTTCTGACTCTTCTACCCTTTCCCCTATCCTCACTGTAGCAGCTCGTACGATGGATTGCAAATGGATATTTAACCATGTAACCACAAAGGTCAAGAAATTTGAGAACAGAAGCGTAACTTGGACTTGGTTAGAAATCCAAGTGTTAAACCCTCGATTCCTGACTTGGGGTAGTTTAGCTGTGGCCAACTTTGAATAATAATTATTGAATGTTCCTTTTTGCTGCTTTGTAGCAGCAAGCTAAATTGCTGGGTAGAATTCTGTAAAAACGTAGTTGGCTTCAGTGGCTGTGTTTATCCAGTAGCTTAAGTGTTTTTCCCCATAACCTTTGGAGATCATCTGTACAGAACTTTGGGAGTGTCCTCTTTGCAAGCTGTGACATAAAGGTTCCCTATGATTGTTAGGCCAGGTGTGCTAATGGCTAATGATTTTTTTTTTTTTTTTTTTTTCTTTCTAAGGATAGTCAACAACTTGGTTTTGGAGTCTACAGATTTTTTTCTTGCAAGGGTAAATAACTGAACCATAGTGACTGTTTGCTTAAGAGCTGGTTTTTTTCTGCATACTGAAGTCAGTGACTTTGTCCCAGGTTAGAATGTTACATTTTTTAAACATTTGGTGTACTGAAGTGTAGAATGATCTAATTCACCGTGTTTATGCCTTTTCATAAGAATTTTCAGCACAGTAGCGTACATATCCTACTTCTAAATGTACAAACACTTGGTAAACAGATTGTAAGAAGAAAATAACTCGAGCCACTGTAGTAAATACGTCTGTAAAGCCTTAAACAGGAAATGACCCCGACTTCTTCTGTCAGTTTGGCTCTGAGGGCATGATTCTGCAAGCAACGAAGCAAAGGGAGGAATCAAACTGGGCCGGGTGAGGAGTAGCTGGAAGATCCTTCAAACGTGCATCTTTTCACTGTTCATTGCCCACTGGACCGCTTTCCCTGATCTGCTTTTTACCAGGCTGCACAAAGCTGTGCCGAGTCATGGGACTGGGAGTAGGGGAAGGAGAGCTAGGAGCTCTTTAAGCTAGTTTCATACTGATGAGTATGAAACGACAATCTTGAAGTTTCTTTCCCATTTTCAGCAAGTATCAGTGTGTTTCTGGAGGACCTGAGAGCTGTGTTATCACTTAAGCATAGTCAAATCAAGGCTGCTTCCTATCCTTTGCTTATTGTACACAGAAGAGCGTTTGTTTTGGGAAGATATCTGGCAAAGAAATCAAGAAACTAGGTTATAGCATGAAGGGCAGAAGATTGTATCTTCCCCATGGAAAACAGTCATGCTCTTCTCAGGACTTGATATCTAAATCATCTTGTATGTATTTCAGTTTGCCAAGTGTTTTTGCAGTTATAAAGAGGGACATGGGAACGATTTCCAGAATGCTGTCGCTATTTGTAATTCCATGTTGTTTGATAGCATACAATAAAAAATGGAGGGAGGGGAATGAACCTCTAAGCACACTTCTCAGAATCTGGAATTAATGGACCATATTCAACCTTGGAATAAAGGACCAGGAAATGGGAAAACTAACTGAGCTCAACCTCTGAGGTTGAGATGTATGCTGTCATGACTGTAATGGTGTGTAGCTTAGCAGCGTACTGTGAATTCAGTAGATCTGATCTTGACTCATCAAGGCTTGTTGGCTGAAGGTCCAAATGTACCAGATGTTCTTACTTAGAGAATGATCTGTAGGAATAAATGTTATGTTCTTACAGTGTCTGGGAATGGCAGTGTATGGTACCAGCAAATTTAGTCAAGATACAAACTGCACACTAAGGCCTTTTTCCCCACCACAGAAATCCTTTTTATTTTTTTCTGACTGAAAAAAGTCATTTTACTGCACAACCATTAAAATGGATTACTACCTAACTCTTCCACTTAGGAGTGGGACAAGAGGAAAAAAGTCTGTGTCCAACTGAGGGGGGAAAAAAAAAAAAGTCCCAGGAACTTCTCAAGGTAGATTGTAATTACTGGAGATAAAATTCTGCTATGAATAGAAGTGACTAGATGAGTAGCCCTGTATTCTGCTGCATCTTTACTGCTATCCAGTCATTTTAGGTAGCATTTATAGCACTGAGGGGCTTGGGTCGTTCTTTGATCAGAGGAAGTACTCTATACTTGGCTGAATAACATCACTTCTTGCAATGCCCACAAATTGCCTCAAAAGCTTGATTCAACTTGATTTGTCTGCTGCACCCTACTCCCCAAGGTACAGTGGAATAACAGAAGGAAAATGGCTCTTGAGTCATCACAGTAAATGCATCTGTAAGACTGAACAGAAGACGCCACACTGTCTTGTCATGGTTTTTGGCCCTGAGATCGTGGTTCTAGCAAAAGGCAGCATGCCTGCATGTAGGGTGAACTTTTCCTCTGTAGGCAGCAAAGTTTAAAAGGCTTTTTTAAACAGTGTCAAAAATTCTTCTTCCAGGGCTGAATGATGTGTCTGCTGAAATGATTTGTGGGCTTTGTGAGGAATCTATGTCTTTTATTTAGATAAGCACTTCAGATCCTGGAACTTGGTCCAGGAAGTAGTACCAGAAGCAGTTCTTAATAATACTGTTAATACAGGCTCTTCTCATGAGAAAAATCCGCAGGCATCTTTAGCCTGCTTTTGTATGGAAGCAATGGTTATTTCAATGTGTGCATATCTTCTCACCCAAAAAACTGGTCCCAAAGAATAAAAGTTTCATGAAAATAGGCAGCACAATAAAGGGAAGGCATCACAGAAGCGACTTGGCTGTGGGTGAAGATTCCTCGTGAGTTTGCATTTTGTTAGACATGAAAGAATCCCCTCCCTCACTCCATTTGGCAACAGATGCACCAGAGTTGTCTATTAGAGATGAATCCATCTGAAACCGGCTTTGTTAATTCTGCTTCTCATGTAGCTATTGAGATTAATCAGGTGTGCAAGTTGGAGTTTTGCTGGATGTAAGCCTATTTCCAGGTTCCCAAGTCGTGGCAGTGGTCCAAGCAGTTAGTTCACCAAACTCAGGAGATATTTAGTCCTCTCTCGTTAGGAGGCAGAAGTCTTCAATGGGCTTTAATTGGGTTGTGCTCTAGGACTGCTCAAAAGCTCTGGCTGGTTTAGGATGTGGCTGCTTGGCTGCAGAGTGATGTTTCTGGTGAGAAGTGTGTTAAACTTGTGTTCTGAGCTAACTGGCTGCTGGCTGGTTCTCAAAGACGAATGAGAGGTTTGGGGTGGGGGTTGGCATTTGGGTTGTTTTTTTTTTTTTTAAACTCATGACATTTTTGGACTGGATTTTATCTGTTAAGGCTTTGATATCATGCTCAGCCCCATCTTAAGGGTCCATGGACGCTGTGCTCTCTTGTATAGCAGGAAATTTTAACTAGGATATCTGAAATAATTACTGCTCCCAGTGACCCGCCCTATGCCTCTGAATGGCTGAATGCAAGGTAAAATATTGCTGAATGTCACAGTTTACAGCCTGGCAACTTCCATTTATTTTAGCACGCTGGATTATAAGCTGGTGCTTTAGGAGCTGCACGCAACTGTCCTGAGGTCATATCTTGCCAGATAAGATCCTCCGGATTGCTGGGTCTAGTCTGATTGAACTGGAAGGAGGCTGCAGGCGCGATGCTCTTTTCCCTCTGGAGACTTGAATCTCTTGGTCTTCAGGCCATGTTACAAGGCCAGTGTGCTTCAGCAGCCTGGCCAGGGTGGAAGCTAGCTAAGGGGTTTTGCTGAGGGCAGGGAAAGGAAGGAAAGATGTCCTAAGTGCTCCCAAACCTACAAACGTTGTCAGTGTCTTGGAGCGCAAGAGAGATATTTTATAATGCAAGTTGAACTGGTTCTGATGGTCTTTCCTAATTAGTTACATCAGAAAGGCCAAGGATCTTTACTTCTTTTACTGATTTTTTTTTTCTTTCTTTTTTTGTTTTCTGCTCTCCCCCCCACCCTTTTGTCTTGCTTTCAGTTCACCCATCTGCATCTGGTCTTGCCCAGGCAGCTGCTGCTCTATTTGTATGTTCCCTGGGGGAGCTCTGGTGCTCCTTTAAGATCTCCTGTTGCTTTGGGAATTCACCTTTTAGACATGGTGCTTCATTAGCCTCTCTCATTTATTTAGTACTGTGAGAAAAGATTTCCCCTCCCAAAAAGCAGAAGAACGAGTTTCCAGCAGCATCTGCTTGAGA
>NW_009647046.1:3003115-3046115 GCF_000708025.1 Charadrius vociferus
CTATTGGCAAAGGAGTGGCTGGGGAGTTTTTGAAGGAATATTGTTCGACCGAGTTGGCACTAGGAGGCCCTTTGGAGGCGAGGGCTGAAGAATTCCTTCCCGCTCTTTCTCTCCTGGGGAAGGCTTGCACGCCAGTGAGCAGTTGCACTGCCCCTGTGCACCGTTGTCCTCCTCCCCTGCCTTCATCTCAGCACAGTCGCTCCTTTTTGTTGCTGCTCATTAGAGAAAAAGAGCTGTTCGGGATTTTTCGACCCACCGGGTTCTGCGTTTCCTCATGTTTGCCGCCCCTCTCCCCTGCCAGGCGTTGTGGGAGAGTCGTCCCCTCTGCAGGCGATGGTGGGAACGGCCCCAGCCTCACTTATCACCAGTGACAAATCAATGGCAGCCTTCAGAAAGCTCGCCCCCAGGATCCCCGCTCAGCCCAGCTTTGGAGCAGTGGGAGGCTTCCCTGGCAGATAAAGGACTCCTTGCAGCTCTGACTTGTTGCCTTAAATCTAACTGAGGAAACCTTTTCATTCTCTTCAGCAGCGGCCCCCTCCCCTCTCGATTTGTCTTGGGGAAGGTGGCGGCTGGTGGAAGGGGGGCAGTTGTGGAGGCGGGGGACACGGGAGTGGGGGAGCATTGGGGTTTGTAACGGTTTTTCTGTTTCCCTTTCACAATAGTCTGACTAGCACATGCAGAGCTGGGCTCACAAAGCCTCCCCGAAGCTCCCGGAGTCCCGCAGGGCTCCTCACAGTGCAAGTTTGCTGTGTGTATTCCTACCAACAATACAGCTGAGTCCAGCAACAGGCTCCAGCTTTGGGCAAATATTTCTACAGCTTTTCCTTAATCGCTTTTGAGGGGAAGAGGGTGAGATCAGTTTGAGAGGTGGGAGGGGGAAAGAAAACTTGTATATGTGAGGGACAGGAAAATAGAGATGGGTGAAGGGATTTATCGCTGGCATCTGTGGTCCAGGCTTCTAAAGGGAGCCTTTGTCAGCATTCAGCTAGAAAGGGTTTGGGGGGCATCAGTGTTGGATCTGAGGGAGCAGGGAGGTTTAGGCAGACAACATATAGTGGTTCGGGCTCAGCCAGTCTCTTTTTTTGTTTGTTTTTTTTTGTTTTTCTTTTAGTAGGAGATACTAGCTGACAAGCCCCTTCTGGGTGGTTTCATCCAAAGTATTTGTGTAGGCTGAAAACATGGCCTTTTCTTGTGCTAAGTATGTCTAGCTTATTTCTCCTTAACTGTTCTGCATGTTTTTATGCTTGACTTCATGTTCACTCTACTACCTGTGAATTGTCTCTTAGTTTCTAGTTTATTTGATCTGGGTCCCAGCTCCAGATGTGGAAGAAATCAGAGAAGTGATGTCTTTTTAAAGCAAACAATTGCAACTTGAATGTCTGATAGGTTTTGGCCTTGGGAGTTCCTTGAGCCCATTACTTTAGTCCTGGGATAGTCAGGTAAGTTCACATCTATGTACTGGTTCTGTCCCCCATTTCTAAAGCTGCAGTGGAGTTATCTAAACAGCACGAAACTGCTTGATCGTGTCAAGAAGGGACCATATGAGCCCACTTCTCTCTGGCATTATGGGGAAAAAGTAACCAGGCCACCTCACTTAAACATTCCTTTCCATTTGTGCAGGGCTGGCAGCAAGCTTGGCATGCCCACAGTTTGGGGCTAATTCTTACAGTCGCTAAGCTGTGTTGCATGCGTTATTTGCTGTGTGTTAAAGATTCAAGTGTCGTCTTAGACCTGATGCTCTTGTTATAGTAGGAATGATGCCAGAAGCATCATCTTTGTTCCAGATGTATCAGGTCAGAAATTAAATTTGGGCAGGAGATTCTTACCTGTATCAGTGTTCTCCCAGAGCAGGGAGTACTGTTGCTCTAAGGTCATAGTTCTACAGATGCTTTACGCTGAACGTAACTAGGGGCTGCACATATGGAGACTGGACTTCCTGAACTCTCTGGCCAAGGCCTGGCTCATCTTCCATTTCCAGTCAGTTAAATCGCAGCAAGATTTCCAAATTGAATCCAGTCTCCAAGCGATTGCTAGAATTTAGTAAGTAAAGGCTTACCCTGTGTCAGTGCTTGGGAGAATATGCAGGATGGGGGAAGGCAACACTGCTGTACTATGGTAAAGCTTGCAGTTCTTAGCATGGATGTAGCCAATGCTTTTAAATAATGGACATCCTTGCCTCTCATTTGGATATGCGGGTAGAAAAGAGTCCCTTCTTTGTAGGAAGAAATTACTAATATGCCAAACACAGACCTGAGTCAAAAGAATGTACATAACTGACTTTATGGAGATTTTCAAGCATCCTTATCCTCACTGGCATCTGGTGACTGCCCCTTTCTTCTGTATTATTCATGATATAATATTTCGAGAAGCATTCTATCCTTAGAGCATCCCAATTACAAGTGAGGCAAGGTTTGAAGGGAGAGAGAACAACTTTAGTTAAACCAACTGATATGGCCAGAAAAACAGACAAGCTTTTGGGAGCGGTTTCTCCTGAGAGCTAAGATAGAAACCTAAGTCTTTAAATTAAGTGTAAGTTGAGAACAGTTGCTTTGAGTTCAGCTTGACTATGTTAGTGAATTAGAAATTCAAGAAAAGGCTCCTGATACCTCTGGAGCAGAAGGGAATGATGTGCGGGAAAGGAGTGGTGCTGTAGGGTCCAAACCTACCCCAATCCCTACCTGATTTTTCTCTTTCCATTGATTAAAGTTTCACCAGTTTCTAACTTTCCAGGCTGAAATTTGAGGGAGAGAGAAGAGTTGATGCTTAAAAGTGTCTGTGAAACTTCTGTTAGAAATGATTCGGTGAGCTTGGAGAAATAAGGACAGAGAGAAAATGTTTTTGGTTTGGGTTGTTCTCCCACTCCCCAGCCCCATTGTTTAAAATCTTGCCGTAGTACAGAAAAGCTTAAGAATGTTTGTTTAGCCTCCTGTGCTCCAGAACTACAAAAAAGCAGAAGGGGCTTAAAGATTCTTTGATTTCTCTGAAATTCACCCATACATGGTGGAGTTGTAAATGTTTGAAAAATGGTACTTTTATGTGCCGAGTAGGAGTTCAAAAGCCTCTGACTCTCTGCGATGGACATTGACTGTCCAGTGTCAGGTTTGAGTTGAATGGGAGCTCTGCTTCAATTATTCCCCCAAGTGAAGGGGCTGCAGAGGAACTTTAGTCTAGATAACGCCTTCTCCCCTCTGAGAAGAGTGCTCCTTTGCAGACCCACAGGTGGTGAGGAGGAGGAGGCACCTGCAGAAGGCTGTTTCTGTGTTATATGATGCAGTATTGAAGATTGTGTTGCAATGCAAGAAATTACATGGAGTCCCCTATGGAGCTGAGTCTGTCATCCCACAAGGCTGTAAAGTGGGTGTGCAAAACCAGTGCAGCTGTGTGATGCCAAACACTGAATAATACAACCTGTCTGCCTGTTCAGATTCTTCCAGGTAATTTTGAAGTGTTAAATTTTTTGCCAGCTCTTTTCCATCTGTATGGCTTAGCTGCTCTTTTGCAATTAGCTTGCACCTGGCTTAAACTTGGGTACATGTACTCAGGGGGAACAGAGAGAAAGGTGACTGTTTGTTCCTGATTTGGATCAGGTTTGAATTTCTGGGCATTTCTCAGGGGAAAAAAGAAACGGGAAGAGAAAAACGTAAGAGGAAAGAATAGCAGAAGAGAATTGGATTTCTGGAAGCAGGGAAGCTTGTTAAGAGACAGGAAAGGGATGAGGGAATGTGGGCAGGTGGAAGGAGGGTTCTGGGTAGCAGGTGTGAGATGGGAGACTGCCTTGTCCTCTTTTTTTTCCTACATCGATCCTGTCCCTCTTGCTCCCAAGTCACGCTTCATTGTAGTGGGTCACCCACAAAGCAAGTTGTGTCTTTCAGGTTCTTTTCTGTTGCCTGTCCTTTTTCTTAGGAAAAAAAGGGACTTGCAAGTTTGAGAGGCCTGAGGCTGACCTGTTTGGCGCAGTGTTTTACTTTTATACTACCTGTGATGCTCCCCTTTCCTTGTCTTGTGTTTTACGAGCATCCAACACTTCTGCTAACCATTCCTTGGCTCTTCAGGTTGGATGCCTAGGAACAGAGGTTTTTGGCTTGGGACTCTGGCTGTCTGAGATCTATAAAATGGAGCTGATGAAACCGTTCACAGAAGTAAGATGTGAACACAAATTAATCTGTGTTTATGGACTGCTTGACTGTTATGGTGATGAATACCACGTAATAATTTTACGTTCAGTTCAGGACTCTGCTGCAAGTAATGTGGGGATTGTGTGGTGTCATAAAGTGCAAAAGGGGTCTGTTAAAAGCTTGCACAGGTGACTTTAATTCTGGGATTTCATTAAAGCTTTTTTTACCTTGCTTATAATAGATTTTAAATGTCCTGTGTAATCAATAGCAGCTGGATTTATTTTCTTCTGAAGCGTGCTGTGTAAGATACTATCTTTGCCAGACTGTTGCTCAGTTCTGCATACCAGGAAGCAACCCTTTTAAATTCACACCTGTAAAAGTAGATTTACTAAAATCTTCCAGGTTTTGTAACGCTAGACCTGGTCCCTTGTTTCCCTTCAATGGAGAGAGAGCTGGTGCTGGGCACTCACGGTGTGTCTCTTAGCATGCTGTTCACTCCTGTCTCTGTGGTTAACCTGTTCCTCATGACCATTCAACGGTGTCCAATTTTTTACACTGACGCGTTTCCCGCTCTGTTGGGGAATATATGTGTGTGTCTGTGTATATATGTATATACCATAATACTATTTTTACCTTGGAGTTGTCCCACAGCATCTCCCTCCTATTTCTGCTCCTTCAGGAAGAGGAGATCCAAGTCTTTGCTAACACTGTGCTTGCAGCCTCTTTTCACCCATTCCCTGGTGAATAAGAATGTCGAGTAAAGGCCACAGGTCTGCGCATGAAAAACACAGGGAACATGAGTTGAGATCCATGTTAATTTCCCCCCGGAAACTGCCTCGCTGTAATTACAGTTCCAACATCCTCCAGAAGAAAAGGGCCCTGTCCCCCCTGCAGCCCCCCTGGCAAATTCGATGCTCCTTGCAGCAGGGAAACCAGGCGTGGAGCGGAGCAGGTCAGCTGGGGCCTGAGAACGCTCCCCTTCTGTGTCTTCATTGCAGGAGGGGGGTGGGGGCTGTTCCTCTCCCCAACCCCCTTTTTGCCCCTTCCCCCAGATCTCCCAAGTAAATACAATTTTATTTTATTATATTGCTGCTGATCTGCTGTTGTTTTTCATACAAAAAAAGGTGGAAGGGGCAAGAAGAAACGAAAGAGTTTGGTGACAGGAAGACATGAATTGCTGAAGAATGACACTGGCAGGGACTATTGTTCATTTTAACGCTGGAGCAGGAGCAGAGAGAAACGTTCACACGCCATTCTTGGGCATCCTGCTGGGCAGGCTAGGAAAGGGGCATTCCAGCTGGTCATGAGATTTGGCCAGACAGATTGAATTGGGCTGAATAGAGTGCTCGCCGTTTTTTATTATTATTTTTTTTCTTATAAAGAAACCCACTGATTAATTGCAACGGAACCTGATTAAAGGGAGAGTCTGAAACCCACATAGACATTACAGACATAAAGCTGTCATCCTACCAGCATGTGATAACTGGGCCTTAACCCTTTACAAGGCTCATGGGGGAGGGGGATGCTCACCGGAGTCAGCATTGCCCAGTCTCTGTTTACATGTTTGTGTGAGAGAGTACTTCTGTCATTTGGGGAAGGAGTTGCGTGCACAGCAGGAGACCTGTAAACAGACTGTATCTCATGAAAGACAAGTGCCTGAAGAATGAAAATAAGATTTAGGGATTTTTTTTTTTTTTTGTGGATAAGTTGTATGGGGATTTGCTCAAATGTTGCTGGCTATATTTTAAGTTTTGCAGAATTTAGCAGCCCTTGTCCATATCTGTCTCTCCTTCTGTGCAATCCTGAATATGACAATAGGAAAAATCTATGAAGAGAACTGTAAAGTTCCACAGGCTCCTTGGGGATTGTTGCAAACAAACTTGGTAGAAACACGAATTCTATTCTATCAGTACCCCTGTGGTGCATATAACATTAAAAAACAGGTAAGTATTTAAGAATGTGATAATCTGTGTGAGAACAAAGCTGTAGTTCAGCTGAACTTGGAGACTGATGTGGAGGTTGAAAGTGGACACACAGCCTGAGTGGACATTTTATCTCAGCAGTGATTGGATGGAATTTCAGGATGCTTAGAGACCCTTTTCTAGGAGTGAAAACTCATTTTTATTATAGATTGCTTTCATTTCAGATGTGTGGGGGAAAAAAGTCCATGTTGTGATACTTCTGGTTTTCTTTAACCCATTTTTTTACTCACCTGATTTAGTTTCTGGACATGGTTGAGTGCCCTCTGCTTATTCTCTTGTTTCTTTAGTATCATGTTTGTAGTTTGCTGCTTCTGTTGAGAAGCACTGATGATTTCTTCAAACAGACTCTTCAGGCTTTGAAAGGGGGTCTCTGTGTTGCAGTGTGAGGAGACAGGGTGGGGGCCAAACACTCTTGCCCCCCAGCAACGTTCAGCTTCAAGTGTGATACAGGAAAGGATGGCACATAAGATCTCTAATGAGGATGCTCTCTAGTTGTTTCATCCTGTTTTATAGCACGCTGTGCACACGTGCACCCACTGACTTGGAAATCTTTCTGTGAAGAGGTGGAAAGAGCAGATGTACAGTTGGAGGAAACAAAGGTCCTTCGTGGGCCTGGGGAAGATGATAGCGCGATTGCTTTTTACTATCTAAAGCTTCTCATTCCTTCCAATTCAGCTCTCCAAGTGAGAAGGAATTGTGGAGGCAGTAGGAGTTCTCAAAGATGGAAGTTGCTGATCGTCCTTTTTCTTGTCTTGCATCTCTGGTCACTTCCATCAGAAGCTACCAATGCAGGTTCTGCCGTCGCTGGCTTGGCTTCACAGGAAGCGACTGTCAAATGGGGGAGTCTTCATTCTCAGCTCCTTCCTATTGGGAAAAGCAGATGGAAAAAAAAAAAAAAAAGTCAAAATGGGAGTGTCTTTAAACTGTCTCTGCATAGACATTTGTATTAGATTGAGTATTTGATTATTCAAGGGAAGAATGGCATTGTGGTGTCAAAGTCCCTACAATTCTTCAGTAAAATGGAGAACAGCATGAACACACAGGATCTTGCACTGTTTTCAGCGCATCCTCTTCATGAAAAGAGAGCCTGCTGCAAGAGCTGTTCCTGCAGGCAGCTATGTACCACTTCTTTGGAGAACATGGGATCTGTCGAGATCCCAGCCAGGGAGACTGGAAATATCAGTCTGCTCTTAGCTGAACAAGGATGAGTTATGTTTCATGGTAACTCAGCGTTGCCATAGCCAAGGAGTCGGGAAGAACAGTTTCCTCAGACTCTTATTCTGTATTTTGAATATGGAGAAAGGAAGGCAGATGAGAACCACTGTAGTTGTAAACAAAACTATGAGCAAATGGGACCTAAAAGTCTGCTGTTCGTGCAACTAAGTGGGGGTTGGATGGGGAGTCATTTCTGCACAAAAATCTTCTTACTTGTTGCTCACTTCCCATGTCTTGCTTCTTGTCTGTTCCTTCTGTTTGTTTGTGGCTTCCCCTCCTTCCTCCCTGCCACCTACTAGCCCTGCTGTAGTCCTTTCCTGGAGCTCTGTTAACGTTTAACAAATTTCCCTCCAGTTCCTATGTTTCTTTTGGCTGTAGCTCAAGGCAAACTCCCCAGATCCAAAACTAATTTAGGGCTCTGAGCAACAGTAGCATTTAAATGTTGGCTTTGTGCCATCAAGCGGGCAGCCTCTTCACTGAGAAGAAATCTAATTCCAGTGTTTATTAGATCAACAGTGGCCTCAGGGCTGGACTTCCTTTAATGTTGGCCTTTTAATAATTGTAAGGCTAATACAGGAACTTGGGACCCCCAGGAGGGTCTCAGGAGCCTGGCTCTGACCTTTTTTTTGGGAAGCAGGACTTGGATCCAACTTAATTTGGGCCGGGGAGCAGACTGGTGAAGCGGAGCAGGAGGTGTTATTTTGACTTCCCAAGCATGGTGTGTAAATCCTTCCATATTTGTGCAACACTGACTTTGATTTCCTGCAAGTTTGTTTTAACGAGCTCTCTGGGGTAAGGACCTAGGTAGGGCAGGGCAAATTGTGCCCTGGTTAAGAAGTGGACTGGGACCACGCAGGATCTGCATTAATTTCTCAGTTTGGCCACAAGTTCTTTGGGAAGTCACTTAGGGCTCAGGTTTCCAAGCATGAAGAGTGCCTGCAGTGGGAGGTATGAGTACTTTGTAATACCCACAGTCAGGTCTAAATCTCTCTGGCCAGATGTGTAATGATAGTTAAATGTCTAATTTTCCACTGATTCTCAATTACTTAGGCACCCAAATACTCTCACAGATCTGTGCTGTTGGGCTTCCATTTTGTGCTTCTGAGTTGGAAGATAATACTTCCCAGCTTTTAAGAGGTGCTGAAATTGTTCATTAGTAGAAGAATGCACTCTGACACTGTAGTAGTAGAGGCCACACACATACCTACAAAGATGTGGTTCCATAATTATGCCATTTTGCTTTTTGTGCATCTTCCTCCCCTGCCTCACTGCTGTTGCTATGATTTCATTGAAGGTGAAACCCATTGTGAACAGTATGAAATTGGCTGTAAGGGATCCTCTGGTGCTTTTCACTATTGTGGTTAATTTCTTCTGGGGTGGGAGTATGAATGAACTGTGGAGCTTGCGGGTTTGTAGAGGCAGCACCTGAGACTTCCAGTTGAAGCAGAGGAAGAGTTTTGTGACCACTTTCTAAGTGTTGCAAAGGAATCTGAAGTCCAGGCGCTGTAGGAGGTGTAGGTCAGTGCTTCGTGAGCTGCCTAGAAAGCAAACAAATGCGGGTGGGCTGAATAGGGGCTGATGTACAGCGTAGCTGCCCTACAGTAACCCCAACACTGATGTTCTTGTTTTTACTGTTGGCAATTCTATTGGAAAGAACTTATCCCATCTGAGCTCATAAAACATATTTGCGTTAAGCTTGTGTTTTTGAGTGCACGTGTGTGTGTAGATATATATTAAAAATGTTACTGGTAAAGGTTTCTTTCTTACTTGTAAGTTAATCTATTTCTCTGGTAGGCAGCACAGTTGCAGTGATGTCTCTGTGGTTGTGTGGTACCTCTCTCTTTGCCAGGCTCAAGCCTGTTCTTCCAGCTCAGTCTGGCCGGTTAATAATTGCCCCTTTGCTGCTTATCCTCTGAGGGCAGCGTAATCATGTGTGGGGTTATTTTTTAGACAACAACGTACAGAACAACTCTCTTTGTCCCAAGATAGCTCTGTTTATCTTGTGGTTTGTGCTTTTGAAGTCCTCCTCCTGTGGGATTGCAAAAATGAGCTTCTGCCTCCTTATTGCCACAAAACCACACTGTGCATCCTATCCCTTCCCCAGAGAACTCCTCTGCTAAGCAGAGCTGTTATGGTTGGCTTCCCAGTCTCTTGTGTGGCAGAGAGCTGGAAGGCTACAAAGCTCAGATGCTCCACCACTAACATGATGGCCTCTTACAGAAGACCAAAATAAACTCCTTAAAAATGACCCTGTAAGAGAACAGTCTCTGTCTTGTCCAGGAACCTGGTCTTTTCTGTATCATGCCGTAATGATGCAAAGAATCTGACTGCAGCCCACAAAAGCCAGAATGGGCTTTTTTGGAGGCAGAACTCGTCTCCTTGCACTGTGTGCCTGGACAACTGCAGTCCAGCTAGAACATTAGGTTCTCTGAAAAGGAGGACTTTGCAACGCTTGCGTTTTTACCTCCTGAAAAGAAGTGTATGACTGTCCATGTTCATGTGCTCTGGGACTGATCAAGACAGAGGAACTTGGCTGTTGTCTTGAACAGGTTAAATGAACACAAGAATGTTCTGGGTTCTGGTTTTGGAGAAAAGTTGGGCATATGTTTTGAAGGGCAGAATGTCCTTACAGCTAGTCCAGTGCCTGGAGCATCAGAAAGATGAAAAAGGCTGGCTGATAATTTCCTGTGGGACAAACTTAGTTAGCATATTTCAGGGTGAAACCTTGAAGGCCAGAAGGCCAAAAATGACTTCCAAATGTGTTGTGAGCAAGGTTATTGGTGCTTTGTAAATACAGAGAGCACTGGTTAAGCACTGATGCAGTAACTAACAAAGATTATAAGTGGCGTGGGAGAGGAAGCTAAAGCCCAAGAAGCTTCTGAATCTAAAAAGAAAGGAGGCAATTTCTTAGAGTTTGTGGTAAGGGGGTGGCTGGATAGGATCCTTTGTGTTCTGAATTTTCCTAAGTACTTTTTCCAGGTTTTGATCCTTTCAACCCAGATACGAAGAAGTACCACTGTTAGTTTTTCTTGGTTCCCTAAAGCCTCTGAGCGCTACTTTTCAAGCAAAGATGGCAGTAATGCTTCTTCCTCTTAGCTGTCCTCTTTTGACCACTCCATTTTCCTAGCCCTCTTTCCCCCCACTGTGAGACAGCTTAGCTTCTTGTGAAGCTGCAATTAAACAAGTGCAGTTTATAGACAGTAGATTAAAATAAATTGGCATTAATTTCAGTTTTCCTTAATGCTGTGACCTGTAACTGGTTCTTCAGTAGCATCTGCCAGAGTTGGAGGCCGTTACTCTTCAAGAGTATATGCAGACAGGAAGGTGTGTAACTATCCTATATGAGACAGAAAACTGAGTGGGGTTTTGTTTGCTTGTTTTTTAGCTCAAGTCAGGTTGAGTCAGTCCACGCGCAGTGAGATGACAACTATGTCTTTCTCAGTTGTTAAGCGAGGGATACGGTGAAATCCCAAAGACGCTTGCTTGCAGCTTGGAAGAGGACATGACAGAAATGAGTCATTTCAGAACAGAGGAACAGAGTGAATGCTGGAAAAGTTCTGAAAGCTTGTTTGCCGTAAAAGCTAATGCTTGGGTTATTTAAATTAAGGGATGTAAAGTAGAAGAGGCAGGAATGCATGGATGCAGATTAAACCTTTGTTTTCTCATATTGCTGTTATGACCGACAGATGCCAAGCTGGTTTTCATTAGGTGTTGTAGACTGCTTGCATTCTTCTCCATTCAGTGAAGGGGGGAGAATTGCAAAGCTTCAGAATTTCTGAAATAGCTCTGAGTTCTGATTGTCCAGTCCATGTCCCAGAAGTGACAGAGCATATCCCTGCTGTGACTATAGTAAACTTCGGGTGCTCCTGTAGCTGAGGTAATGTAAGGCTTATTGTAGGATAATTGCTTCAAGTATTTTACCCTGCAGCTTTTGTTGACTTTTGCAGGTGGATTGCAGCTCTGTGCTTTTGTGATCTACCGCCACCAAAACCCAAGTTAGCTAGAGCTAACTCGAGCAGATTGATGGCACGCTTTAGGGACAGCTGCGATTGAAGCAAACCTTTCACAAAACACTCTCCATAGCAGCAAGACCAGGGGTCTTTTCCTAGGGACTTGGTGAGAGCCTGCTTTGGCCAAATTATTCCTTCTGAAGGTTGTAAGTGGTAGCATTTGATTAAAGTCTTTAGGGGAGTAGGTGCACTTTGGTTGTCCAAAATTTTACAAACATGGCCATGGATCTCATAGTTGCCCCAAATTTATACATCAACTGCTGGCACAGAAATATCCTCCAAGATGCATATGCATCAAAGCTGCTTAGGTTTTTGCCTTTGGACCATTCCCTGTATTCTCCAACAAATGCCAATAGAGTTCTTATGCCTCTGTGTCTCTTTCTCTCCTCAATTTATTTGCAGAAGAGAAGGATAAGAGAAATCCCTCTGTCTATGAAGTAATGGAAAAGTTAAAGGAAAGCTTATGGAATTTAAAATACCAGCGTAACTGGGGAAGAAAACTCCAGTGTTTCACTAGTCCTGATCAATGTCTGTAGCTTATCTCCAAGAACTTACAATAGCAGAAGGATTTCTGACTACTCAGTGAGCTTTGTTCTCAAGAACTGTCATGCTGGTGAAACTCTCTGGCGACTGAAGTAGGTGAAATGCATCAGAAGTACCTTTTTCCTATGGATTATTTCTTTAAAACAACAGGTTGCTTCTCTAGCTGGCACATAGCAATTGTCTGGTATCGTGAAGGTCTCCTGGTAACATTTCTGCTGCTGTGCCATTATTTTCTAAATTTTAATGTCTACTGTACTGTATGATTCATGATGAATGAGCGGTAAATTGTTCACAACCCTTATGGGACAGGAAAGGATAGAGGTTGTTAGTGTGTGGTTTTAAGAAAAAAAATACAGTGAAAGAAATGGAAAGTTATGTGTCTCATGTTGCTGAGGTGACTAATTCTTGCAAAGCATGATGTAGGCTTAAGGTAGTATTTTAAAGTGTCTAGCGTGTGTGTATTCTGAAAGGTTTTGAGTCACGTAGTTCTGCCTGCCAGGCCCTGGTGGTCCGGCTAAACATTCCCGCACTGCTCTGAAACAGATGATGGTGTTTCTGAATGATGTTATGTAGCAGCAACCTTTTATTATTATGTTCGTTTCTGAGTGGTATTTAATTTCTGTTTAATGCGCTTGAGTGGAGTAGTCCTGCACGATAAGTAATTTAGTGCTGTGCTTGAGCACTTTATATGTCCCTTGAATTCTTCATTGTAGTTGTCTATTGACATGCAGTTGCACAGGAGCTTGCAGCTATGTAAGGAAACGCCACTCCAGGCTAAAATCAGCAAAGCGTGTTTCTTGATGGCATCCTTCAGGTATCACTCTGCACTTCATAGTACAATATGGAGGAAATGCTCTCTGCTTAGGAGAGAAAATCTACAGATAATGAAATGCCAAGGCTGAAGGGATGCTTTTAACAGTAACAGGAAGGAAATTTCACAAAGTGGGAAGCATAATGCTCTTGCTCCTTGGAATCCCAAGTTTATATGTGGGAAAAATGAATTAGGCCCCAGAGAAAATATAAATATGTAAATTAAAAGCATTTAGGAGGCTGAATCTCTTCCAGTAAGGGCCTTGGACGTGAGAAGCAGAATGTCAGAGATGGTATACCACAGGTTGTGACTTTGTCGTGTGTTTTACCAAGAATCTGTGAAGGTGAAAATGGATGCTCTCACTATCTAAAGATTTTGAACACACTTGTAGAGAGAATGGGAGAATCATCGTCCTGAATTGTGATCTTTTGAAAGGCACAAAGCCCTTTCTAAAAGATGTCTATTTGTATTGACATCAGACATGACACGTGAAGCAGGCTGATATAGTGCTTGGTTTCTTGGCTGGCAGCAGTGACAGGCAGGCATGTGGAGCTACAGAACAAAACCTGCATTTTAGAGTCTTCTGCCAGCTGCAAATGTTTGAGGGAACCTTGTAGTTAGGGAGACTGGGACATTGGCCATTTAATGGCAAGTAAATATGCAAAAAGCATCACAGTATACCGTTTCAGCCAAAAGATCTGGAAACTAGAGTCAAGATGTTTTACCAGGTTTTTAGAGTAGTTCTGGTGTTACCAGGGAAGAGGTGCATTGGAATCTGAAGAGGGGCTGGCGGGTAAAGTCACTCGATTACTACTGTCTCCTGTCTGGCCTTGACTGATAGAATTCCTCAGTCATTTAGAAATAGTTGTCATGTACCTGATATTTCTTGCCTGCCTTTGGTTGGGGACTTTGGACTGAGATTTTGATGTGTTTAACATGCTTTGGTGGTTGAAAGGTTCCTGTTTCCATACTGGGACTTAGTGGGTTGTCCACCATCAGCTATTTCCATAGGCAACTGAGGGGTTGCTCAAGAAACAGGATAATAAAAGTCCTATTTAGAAATAAAAATGCACAGAATTGGTGGTCATTGCCTTTTGTCTGATTTCAAGAACTAAATAGTCAGCAGGGGAAGAAAAAGAAAATGCCATGTTGGTTCAGGCTTCAAACAGAATCTGTTTGAAGTCTTCAGGGAGCAGTGTGCCTTAACACACCTTTGATAAATATTTTGTTGCTGAAGATAGAATATGTGGTTTAATTTCCCTATATCAGCCCCAGTGTGGAACTCAATCTTATACCCCAGTTCTGTACAGAGAGAAAGTTGTGTGGCGTTTTTTGTCTCCATGATGTGACACTGATGCATATTTAGCCTAAAGTAGTTTTTTGGCTGCCATATTGTGTCATAACATAAAACAATGGCTAGCTTGTCTTTTATTGCTCATTGATTTCTCAAGGCATTGCTGCATCCCTGATTTTTCTTTTCATTTGAGTATCTGTTTCAAATTATTTTCCACCAGATGCACTAGCTTTTAAAAAAAACTTTTAAAAAATAGTGAATCTTGATTTCCTGCCATCATTCTAATCTTCTAAGGTCCCTTCTGTATTTAGTTCTTTTCTTCTGTGGTGTTTGTAGAAGAATATTTCCTATTCTGGTATCATTTACCCGCACCTTTAACATGATTTTTATTGTCTCTTCCAGATCATTAATGAAGTTATTTAATGGGACTGGATCTAATGCTGATCCCTATGATACCTGCTAGCCATCTCTACCCCTTGCAGCTTGATTTGCTGCCATTTCTTGTTACCTTTTGTGGTCCTTCAGCTGATTTTTTTGATCTATGTGTGCTGGTAGGCAAGCCAATTTGAATTAGTTTTTAAGTAGGATTTCATGGCAATAATGCTGTCCCTTCAGCTGCACCTTCTGTTCAAAGACTCTGGATCTATAGAAACACACATTAAACGTTAAACCCTAGTAGACTGTGCTGATGTAATAGTAGTATCTCCACTTCTAGAGGCGGAAAAGCAATTTTGTCAAGTGCTGTAAAAGGTACAGATAGAATTAGGACGAGTATCTAGAGACCTTGGTTATAGTCATGTTATTTACTGCAAGGTGTTCCTTTATGACTTGAAGGATTTGGGAGAAGGAACTGTAACAATTGCTTCTTGATCCTCGAGTCTTTTTATGTGCAAATCAAATTCTTCTTCAGTATTTCTTTTTAAATACTTCTTTCTAGAGATGCTTTCCTATTTCCTAGCTGCAGGGTGAGGTTTTCAGTGGGGTTGGTGGTCTTTACTTGTGTGGGATCAGAATTGGGCCGCAGAAACTCAAACGTGTTTTTAAAGGCCTCATATCCCTTGACCCATGCAGAATGTCTGAAAATCTTCCTTCTGTTCCTGTCTCCCTCTACCTCAGGCATACACCCATCGCACCAAACGCAAACTCAATTTGCACTTTTGTTGCACCCTGTGTTTTCTTTAGGTCCTAACTAGCAGACACCCTGTGGAACTTCTCTTCCTTATGCTTCCTATTCCTCATGGTCATATCAAGTGTAACACTTCTCAGGTCTAACCTGCATAATTATGCAGTTTAATATGAGTGCTGAAGGGCTGCTGTGCTTGATAGTGTGCCTCTCCATAAAACTTTGCTCAGCCATGTTTTTAATTGAGAACCAGCTGGTTCGGGACTGAGGTATACTGGCTTTTGCAAATTGAGAAAATTTTCATCCTCACTTGGAAACTGCCAAAGTAGGCACAATACACAATTGCAAAAAAGCTGTAACATCTTCAATCTCTTTTCTCTGATAGGTGTGGGGTTTTGGGGGTTTTTGTTGTTGTGTGGTTGGGGGGTTTTTTGGTGGTTGTTGTTGTTCTGGGGTTTTTTTATAAATTAATATTTAAAAAAAAACCAACCAAACCCACAAACCCTTACCACTATCACATTCTTCCTCAAACAAAACTGAAACGGTTCTGCTTAAAGCTTTGAAAACTTCTGGGTTGCTCTTAGTGAGTTTAATTTTACTCTAGGCAGGCATCAAATACTTGGAGACCCTGTGGGTACCCAGTCAGAACTGCTTCAGGTTATGGGAGTGAAAAAAGAAAAAGCCCCGTTGGCTTTTATCAGTGCATGGTGCCCTTTCTGACATCAGACTGTTGTGCTGTAATGTTGCCTTTGCTGTGTCTGCCAGCAGAGCTCTGGGCTTAAACAATGGTCAGCAAATCCCTCTTCTAAAGCTGGATTAACTGTACTTTCCTTCAGTGGAAACTGCTGTTTGGGTAAGAGAGAGGAATCAAAAATTTTAATTTTGCCTCAAGATAGGCAAGCAAATAAAGCTGAGCTACTTTGCTATAGAAAGACTCAGAGAAGTGCTGTATGAAGAAGGAAAATGTATTGTCTAAACTATGTTCAAGGCCCTCCGAAATGTCCAAGGTCTGCCCTCATCAAGGTGTGTATGTGATGGGAATGCAAAAGTGAGCCTGGCCTGGATATGGAGAGAGAAAATCATGTCTGACACAGGCCTTCTAACAGCAGGTGTGCGAGGTGTTAAAGAGGCTATTAAAGGCTATGCTACGAATTTAACTCTGAATAAACAATCAGATGCTCATGGGTTCTTAAAACACAGAAATAAGAAATGAAGTGCATCTGTTGAAGGCTGGGCAAAATATTCTGATACTTAGTCCAAATTTATTCAAAAATGCTTTCGATGATACCCTTCCACACTTGCTTTGGGGAAAAAAATCACAGCATTATGCCTGCAACTGTTAGGACTTTTTCTCTAATTTTCCCTTTAATTCTGTTATTAATATTCCAGTTCTTCTGCACAGTCCTGGATTTCTTCCTCTTTGTCACTGTAACTGTCAAATACTGTACTGTATTTTCACACCTGTTCAATATTCACTTATACCTTGTATCCTCTGCCAGGGCTTTTCATTTGGTAGGATTAAAATTATAAAAGCTGGTACTGTCATCTTTTTGGTTGTGCCTCTTGTAGTAATGAGGTTGCACAAAGATCTCTGCCTTCCATTGAAGGTCTTCTGTAGGCCGTGAAATATGGAGTTAGGTGCCCCTCCATGCAGGGGAAGAAACCCAGATCCATGTGTTACTCAGTCCTGGACCAAAAGAGTGCTTGTTCTTTCCAGAGGCTTCTGATTCTGAACTGAAAAGTCTGCAACTGTAAATCATGCCAAATATTTTCGTAGTTCTGGATTTTCTAAATGTTGTTGGTGCTATTTTCCTTGCGGTGTAGAAGAACTAAATGAATACTCAGCCATGGTTTGCTATGGTACCCCGTGTTACATGTACATGGAGAATTGCAGGATGGTGCAAGCAAACTGATGGCTGTGAATTTAATACCGCAACACTAAAAAATAACAGTAAGGATTATTGTGTTAGGGTGAAGGGGAGAAGATGCAACTAACAAGGTGGTGTGGAGTGCAAGACCCTCTTTATGTAGTCAGTTCTTGGTACCTGGAAAGAAAGAAAATGTGGAAAGGCAGCATGGCGTTGATTGTAGATGCCAGGATCTTTGGCAGCTGATCATGCAGTATTCCTGGTCAACACCCGTTTGAGGAAACTTCATCCGTATTATGGGACTGTGAAAAAAATCCTGCTATTGCTAAAATGCTGCCAGGGCCTGACAGAGCTGATGGACCCTGAAAAGCAGGAACATGTTAATCTCAATTTAAGAAAGAATTTTTTTACAGTGAGAACAATCATGCACTGGAACTGCTTCCCCAGGGATGTTGTAGAGTCCCCATTGCTGGAGGTGTTCACGATGTGACTGGACAGGGTGCTAGATGTCTCATCTAGGCTCCATTTCCCACAAAAAGCTGGACCAGGTGATCTTTCAAAGTCATTCCCAACCCAGGCTGTTATATGATTACATGTTGGAGCGACAGCCTGTAGAAGGTTGAATTGCTACAAAATAGTGGTAAGAGCTACCATCTGTCATTATTTTTACTGAAAATAGAATTAGTATCTCTCCTTTTGGAAAAAAAGCATGCCATCAGACTTAAGAGAAATAGTGTTTTCGCTCACCCCTAGAAATCTGCAGTTCCTAGCAAAACAAAGGCTACAGAGTTCAGTCTGGTATTTTTTCTGTCTACTTAAGCTTCCTTTGTAATGTCAATGTTTCTGTGAATCTGTGGCAAATACGGGGCTGTTATGTAATAGCTCTGAGGGTTGCAAGTGACCTCATCAGCAAAATGAAGCTTTGTATATTAGGTTTTTCTTTATGGGCAATATTATTTGGCCTAGTGAAGAGTTGCTGAGGCGGGGAAAACGGCGAAGCAAAAAAGGGGAGAAAAAAAAAGCAGCAGAGTAACAACTTACTGTTTAAGCAACCCCACCCACCCCCCCAAAAAAGATGTGCAGAAATAACAGGATGATTATTGACTTTTGCTTTTCAGCCAGAAATGACATAACTGTTTTGCCAACTTTAGACATAAAATTACAAAATTCTAACTGTCTTTTTAAGGGGGGGGGGGGGGGGAGGAACCCACCCTCCCTCCCTCAGGAGTCGTTTCATTTGTCAGATCAACATGAAGATGGGGAGGGTATTTGGAAGGAATCTGAAGAAACCGAGCATACTGTGCTAAATTTAAGGTGATGGCAGATGTTAACTATGAGACCTGTGTTTAGACTGACTTCCTGTTTTTAAAATCTGGAGGCTTTTTGTATATTGCTATGAAAACTGTTTGGTTACTGCATCCTGCTGCTGTTGCATCTGGACGGAACCAAACTACAGAAAGTGAAGATGAATTTTTGGTTGCTTGTACCCATGGGCAAGTGAGAGAGTAGGAAACTTGTGTGATGGTCACATTGAGGTATCAAGAGAGACCAGGAAAGTTGGGTGATGTCAGCTCAGCACCTGGCAATGTTTCTGTTTAGCTTTTGTGTATTGTTTTGTATATGTTGCATTGTTAAAATAGGTCAGGTTTTTGCCTCCTGTGTAAGTGAAATGATTTTTGAACATAGAAGGTTGGTAAAATGTCCAAGTCTGCAGTGTGATGAAAAAGTTTTAGGAAAAACGTTTGTCATGGCTAAGCCCAGAGGTACCCCTCATTGTTCCTGCTCCAGAAGAATGTACAGAGGTGTAAGCAGATATGTCTGCTTTGATTGTTGGTCCAGTTGCCTGAACGGCAAGTGCTGACTTCCGTCCTGTTCCTGGACCCCTGACTAACTGCAACTGAAACGTGACACTGGAGGTTTATGTTCCACCCTAATGCGTGCTTGGTTAGTCTTCTGTCTCGCACTCCCTATGTTTAATGAGAGCTCAATGTTAAAGAGTAAGTCTTCCATTGAGGCTTCTCGCACCAAATGCACTACTTCTGCTTGTCTTTGAGGGAGTTGGAGAAAACGTGCTTCTCATCTTTATCCTTCCTGTCCCTCTGCTGTTACAGATACAGTTACAGGGTAGTGTCAGTGGAGCTCTGAGCACTGGGAAATAATCATGGGACGTCAAAGGTGAAATACTATCCACGTTGAAATCATTGAGAAAATTCCTGCTGTCTGCAAGGGTTTCATTCAACTTGTTCTTTTTATTGGATAAAGACTATTCATCCAGGATTGGTTCTTCAGATACTGTTTATAGGTTGGGATTAGTGTGCTCTCCGAACAATAATGTGCTTTACTTGTCCAAGTGTAAGACTATTATAAATTAGGGCTTATAAAATGCATGCTTATAATGACTAGAAGGTTAGTTACCCTAAAGGTCACAAATCGCAATGCATTAGACTCACAAAGGCCGTTATTTGGACTAGTTAAGCAAAGTATGCTTACATAATAGTACTACAGATATAGGCTAGTGTGTATTAGACAGTGTTGGTATCTGGGTCATAACGTATCCTTCAGCTTCCAACAGTTTCTATAGCATGGTAAAAACACAAGCCAGAGACGGCTGAACAAAGCAATGTTAATGAGGTGGGAAGAACAGATATAATACATGTGTGTGCATAAATATATAACATGATATTAGTAGCAACTTCTGAAGATAACCGTGTGTTTGACAGCGCAGAAGATTAAGTTGCAGTTTGCAGATTGGGACAGCTGCACTAATTCTTTCTCTGCTCTTACAGAGCTGTGCCTCCATGTTGCTACTAAGGAGCCAAAAGAACTTGCTTTTACTCTTTTCCCCAATGCTCTCATTTGTGTGTATCCAGGAACAAATTATTAAATATATTCCCCTAGTTTAAGAATTGGTTGCCTTGATGTTTGTTCCTTTCCTGTTGGTGAAGCTGCCCTAAGGCATGGTGGAGCCTGGGCAAGATAGAGCCAGTCACTAGGACTCTCATATTTGCCTTTTTCTAGGGGTAATGAGGATGATGATTATCTCGGTTGTACTCCCAACAGGAAGGGATATTGGAGCTAAAGTACCTGGGCTAAGTGCTTTGGGGTACTGTTGAGAAAAATGGTAGAAAAATTTCTTTGGAAAAGGTGATTTAAACAGCAACTACCTTGGGTACAATATACAGCTAGTTCTGCCTTTCTAAATAGTGGTAGGCAACAGCAGAAGGTGGTTTGTCCTGAATTTCCTGTGCTGCTAGTTTGAAGGAACCTGTTTGATTTTTGAGGAGGTTTGTGGTTCTTCTGAATTTCCTTGTGTTTATTTCTAATAGTTGAATATGTTGCATAGTTGATGCATTGCTTTTCCTTAGGGATGTCTGCTGCTTTTTCTTTTTTTTTTCTTTTTTTTCTTTTTTTCTTTCTGACACCTACTCGTTTTCTTTCTGGGTCAGCCTTTGCCCTGGCCATAACTGGTAAGTCCTTTGAGGATCTGACCAATTTGGTCCCTTTCATTTGCCTTTCCTTCTTTCTGTTCCTTGTTCACCGTATGTTCTTCCTGCCTCTGTCCCTTGTTACACCAGATATTGGCTGTGTTCTCTAACACCTGTGGTAATGTCAATGTACTGTTTCTACTAAATATTTTAAAGACAACTCGTAGTGGAGATGGGGGAAATCATAAAAAGCTCCTTGCACCCATGGCAGTCTGTGAAGGGAAATATGGCAACCAGTTTGGTTGTCCCAGTTTAACAGCTTGTGGATGTGCTTGGAAAATATTTTGTAGAGAGGCCTTGCAACCTGCAGTGTAGCAATGGGAGCGGGTAGATGAAGCTGGCAAAAACCTCCTCAGCCAGTTTTGTTGCAGAATAAACTTATAATGGAATTGTTTGCTCTAAACTTAAATCTTAGCTTAACTTGCACAAGTGCATATCTTCACTGGAGGGAATTCTGCTGTTTAGAGAGCTTGCAGAACAGTTACAAAAAATTTTGAAGAAACTGCTTTTCTCAATTAGAATGGAAAATAATGAAATTACGAGGCTTTTTTCTTCTTTTTTTTTTTTTTTTCTTAGGATTTTGTAGTTAGGTTGCTACAGTGCATGGTTCATCACAAATATACTAGGCATAACAGATGAGATCAAAAAGTCTGCAAATAGTTCAGGATGTGTATAACTACCACTTGGGGCAAATATCTGTCTTTCCTTATGATCTGTTGTTTGATCTGAGAGCTTTAGGTTTGTTTGAATTGCAGAAAGAAGGAACCACACAAAAATAATCCGGTCACAATCCCACAGTCTGAGGGGATTGTTGATTGATAGAGCAATCATTTGTTTAACAGTGATAATGATTATATGGATTGTCTAGGTAACATCAGACAGAAGTTCAGGCATGACCTTTTCCCTTTTGAGAGGAGGGCTGTAGCCTGTTCTCTCAAGGCGGAGATTTATTAAGGGTCTGTGTGGGATATCATCATAAATAGTTGCATTTGCACAGGAGTGAGATTCAGAGTTGTGCAGAGTATTTTTATGTACCTGGGTGAGGGGAGAAAGGGTCAGGAGCTCCCTAAGCTAATTTTAAGGCTGGGTGGAAAAAAAAAATATCGTTATCATATTATATGTAGATATTTGGACTGCTTTTTCTTTTGGTCAGTTTGTAGAGTTGAAAATTATCTTCTCTTGCTTTCATGAATGTCGGTTATGCACAGGATAATGGCACAATTTAATTTCTACAGGTCAGAAAGAATGTATTTTTATTTTTTTTTCTTTTCAGTGGAGTCTGAAATGTCTAGAACAGTGACATGTAAAAGGTTTGCATCTAGAAAGTTCAGAGCCTGGAGAAGACCCCAGATAACTCTCTCAAGTAGAATCTTGGCTATCCTTTCTGTTGCGGTGTCAGAACTAAGTGCAGCAGCAGCACTGTGCTCTAGGAGAAGACTGAGTTCGTAAAATAAAAAGGGTGTTCTGATACCTGGGTTTCCTTGAATTTGACTGTGGCTAGTGCCGAGTTATTTTTCAGCTAACTGATTCCCAAGTCTCTTTTTGGCAGGTTGCTATTTGCTGTTGCCTTCAAATAGCCCCATTCCAGGAAACTGTGCATAGTACTTGGATCTCCTATTTCAACAGTGCAAGGGGAGTGAATGTTTTCCTTTGCAGTAGAGAACGTGTTGATACATGTAGTATGTACATGGAGAAAAATTGTGATGTCACTTTTATTTAATGCATTTACCCTAAAATAGATGGATCTCTTCAAAATATCTTTTTTCTTTGTTTCTTCCTTTACAGGTGTTACAAGTAGTGCTGAATGCTCCTGTGGACGTAATCATTTTACATGTGCTGTCAGTGCTTTCGGTGAATGCACATGCATCCCTGCTCAGTGGCAGTGTGACGGAGACAACGACTGTGGCGACCACAGTGATGAAGACGGCTGCAGTAAGAATACCATTCCTGACTTGTGTTTGTGAAAACTGTCTTAACTTTTTATCTGCAGGTGCTCCTCTGTTTTACAGGCACATCCTAGTTTTTGTATGACAAATGTTTAAGACTGTAGATGACATACTTTTGACTGACTTCAGTACTTGGAGTCTAACAGAGCCAGTGTCCACTGACATAAAGCACATTGAAAGCCCAACTCTGCCTTTTGCAGCTGGTTTTAGATGGCTCTTCCACATGAATGCTTTAGAGGGAGAGAAGGGACAGAGAAAAGTACCCCTCTTTTTTCCACCCTTGCAAAAGTGCTATCTGTGAACTAAATTATATGAGTATGCTATGAATATTAATGGGAAATAAATAAGCAGTGTGAAGAATTGTATTAAGGGTGTCTGACCTCTTGAGTAACTTTCTAGTTTCTATCCTGGCTGCCCTATGAAGGGAGGGAAAGGTAAGCGCTGTAATCAATGTTCCTTGGTCTTGGGATCTGCTGAGATAAGTTACCTTGTAGCTACTGTGTATCTGCATGGTGTCAGCATCTGTGTAGCTCAGTCCAGCTATGTGAGAACTGATAAGAAGTGTCAGTCTCAGTGGGTTTAGCACGATATAAATGAATAGAGAAAATCTTTCCCTGGAGCCACAAGTTGCTTTCTTACCTCATCTCTTTGGATTCCACAGACTGTGGTAGAACTGAAGGGTGGAAAAAAAGGCCCAATTTTGTGGAACTCCTTTCTTGAAAGTTTCCCAAGGGCTGAAGACTTGAGGCCTCCTATCGCAGAACATGGTTGAGGAATTTATCTTCCTCTGTTGGATGTTTCCCTAGCCTTCCCTGGTTTCCAGTGTTGACTGCTGTCAGGAAAGGAGCTTTCCTCATCTTTGAAATATTGTATTGGAGAATCCCTTCTTCTTTAAGTGAGGGAGATCTCAACCCAGCTTTGTGAAAATTTGTTTCCTTCTCCCTTCTTGTTTCTTATAATATTGCGAATAGTGAGCAACATGGAGGACCTTGGGTGAAAAATGGCGTTTTGAAAAACAGGTTACCTGCAAACTGAGCTGATCAGTGTTTGGTGTAAAGATGATCAGTGAAAGGGTCATTGGGCAAGTAAGTGACCTTAACTGGAAAAATCAAAGAAAGTGAAAGGAAAACCTGCATATTTATGTCCAGTGAAGAAAAGTGTGGATTTGAGAACTTGCCATGCTCAAGAAGGAGGAGATGAGGATCTGGGAACTGAAGAAGTAGTATTAAAATTCTCGAAGGAGCAGAGAGAAGGCTGTACTCAACTGCACAGGCTGAAAAAGGAGAAGTTGAGCAGTTGGAGGGGGGTGGTGGGTTTTTTGTTTGTTTGGGTTTTGGTTTTTTTTCCTAGATGGGCTGGTGTGTTGTTTTGGTTTTTGGGGGCAGGGTGTGTTTGTAAGGGGAAATTGTGCTTCACAAATCTATTGGAACGCTGTGAAAGATCAGTAATGATTTAGACAAGAGATACTTGTTGATAAGGTCTGCTTTGTACTTCAATAAAATCCGGCGTCAAAGGTTTTTAAACTAAGCAGGCATGGTAGTATTGGGGGGCAGGAGGGATAAGACCTTCCATAGGAACTAGCAGTAGATGGTTCAAAGCTAACAAGAGTTGCTTGTTCATAAAACATGTACTTAAGGTGTAGCTCTCCTTGCCATAAAACACTGATTCTGCAATTTCAAACATTCTCAGGAAGCAATCTGACAAGTTTATGGATGTCAGATCCACTAAGGGCTATTTAAGATGAATATGCCACCTCTTGTTTGGGAATTCTTTGTATCACAAATAGAGGTAGATTTTGTCTTCTGAGGAACTACGTTTACTTGCATGCTGTCTTCTTACACTCTTCTCCTGGCATCTGCTGTTGCATCGTGTCTCTCTCCATGGCCTGGGCGAGAGGAACTGTTTGGTCTTGCACAGTAAAGCTGTGGTTATGGTGTATCCCTAATATATTAAGGAAATCTGGCCTGTATGGATTTGAATGGAAGCTGTGCAAACTAGGGAGTAATGGGGAACTGTGATCAATCTGCTGATATTCTCAGGTACTGGAGGCTGGGAAGCATATAAAGTACAGGCAGTCAACCAAGTGAGGGAGAGAATGTAGGAACTGGGTTTGACTTCTGCCTTCTTTAATTTACAGTTTCTAACAAGGCAAAGGGAGGAATAAGACTGAAGCAAAGGAAGCTGTCTAGAAAACAGCATGTGTAAGATGGGAATGTTTAAACATCTAATTCAGAACATGCTGTAGGTCTCTGCAATTTATTGAGGGAGGTAGGCTAGCATGTACAGAGAAGGACAGATTTGACAAGATGGGAGGGCAGATAAAGAGCTGAATTTATATAGAGTAGAAAAGTGACTCAAGGGGAAGCAGTTGAATATGAGCTGCCTTTTTAAGTATTGCATTGTAGTAGAATAAATACAATGAGGAGAACTTTTTCAGCTGACAGCCAGAAGTACTCCGAGTGCAATTCAGTGGAAAGAAGAAAGCAAAAATAAAACTTAAGCAGTGGGGGTAAGGACTCTATAGAAATGTTAAATGCATGGCTTCAGCACACACATGTGAGGTTGCAGTGGAGGGGCCCTCGGAACACTTATTCCGTTGAGCCTGCTGAATCTTGTTCTGAGTAGCTGCTCCTTAGGAATCCAGGTATGTGATATTACTGGTAGCTTATAAGAACTAGATCAGCTCTACAGTGTAGTTTCGTGGTAGTTGTGCTATTTCCTATCTTGCTTAGTCATTACAGCACTGAAGCTTTGTGCTAGAGCAGATGGCTTTCTCTTGCTTGGTATACAGGAGCCTTGTGAAGGTGGGGTTAACTTTCCATTTGATCTGTTTGCTGACTGTGCCAAGTGTAAAGAAGGCAGCAGGGGTGGGGTGTGGGCCCCTTGGAACAGCAACTCGAACTTCAAATCCATTTAAGCTTCTCACAAATCAGCACTGATGCTTGCACATAGTACATGAGAATGGTCTGGTTAGTTCACAGATATTTTTTTTTTCCTTCCCTGGCCACCTGTCTGTGACATGCATTCAGTGTTCTGGTTGGAGTGAAATTTTGGACAACTTCCCTGTTCTGAACTTGATTTATTTTTTATTTATTGACTTATACCAAGTCTGAAATTGGTGAATTTCTTTTTAATACAAATATTGAGCTGTAGGTTTGGGTTGTCCTGATGAAGTCAGCCTACAAGCCCCAGATATATTAAAGACCTAGTTAAAAAATAAGTAAGACTTCTCAAAAACCATGGGGGTACTCTTCATTCTTGTGTTAGTGCAGTGGTTTGTTCTGACTCACAAACCTAAGTCTGTGCAACCACTTATATGGACTCTTCTGAGCTGCTAAACCTGTTGCAATTCTTTTTCAGCAATGCATGGAAGTACAGCTCTGAGTTTTAAAGAAAGGAATTAAAATGTCATCAAATAGATGGCTTTGATCTGAAGAGTAAACATAAGTGATTGCAAGGAGTCACACACTTCCACTGGTCTGCTGCAAGCTAGTTTTACAGAGTTACAGGATTTTCTTTTATCTCTTGTGAATGTCCTGACTTTCCAGAGAAATAAAGCTGCAACCATCTACTTTTCCTTCAGTGTATCAGCTTGTACTGTAAGCCGATACAAGAAGAAGAATGAGTTCCTGAGAGTTGTGTCTACTTCCTTGGGAAAGGGAGAGGACAATGGGAAGACAATGGGCTGCTGGACTCCTAGTAAAGAAAGAGAGTGAAACCCAGGATTGGGGGGAAAGGTGAAAATTACTTTAGCAAGTCAAGATTCAATCTTGTCTGTGTCTATGCTTAAGTTTATATATGCTTGGTTGGCGTTTACTAAATAAATAAAAAAGGCAAGATACTTGGCACTGAGTGAAAGGAGTTGTAGATATGAAAACCAAGAGTAGACACAGGAAACATTTCTTCCTTTTGAGAGAGATTTTCAGTTTTGAGATAAATTCTTGAAACATAATATGTTGTTTTCTGGTTGTGGGTTGTTTTCTGTTTTGGTTTTTTTTTTTTTTTTTTAAGGTTCTGTTACAAACTATAAAACACTCCCACTCTTTGAGTCAGTTGCACCAAGTTTTTTCTCAACTGTTACCCTTTCTGTACAGCCCAGACATTTTTTACTTGTATTGGTGTCTTCAGAATGTCTGCCTCTGGTAGTTATTTTCCCATCATTTTTGGGAAAGCCCTGCCTCTGCTTACCTGGCTGTGACAGGAACTGTTTTTCTTGCAAATCTGAAGCCCTGCTGTGATGGAAGCCAATTATTCCGTGACATGTTTGCTTCCTGCTCTGGATCATGTTTACAAGCCAGAGTGCTGTAGTAATAATAGTAATAAGCAACCTCCCAGCTGTCATGCCAGCTTCATAGACTTTCTCTGGTGTCAGCTCTCTGGCTTGCTGACAGTGTCTGGCTTGGAAGCCCTTGCTACACACGCAGAGAGTAGCTCAGCTGCCTTCCTGCCTTGTGCCAACGGAGACTACTTTGGACTGTCCCTAACGAAAGCTGCATGCAAGTGGAGGAATGGTTTTCATTCTGCCCTCCTGCATGCGCTTTGAAGTCCAGCGTGGTGTGAATGAGTCTTACTTCCTGTGGCAAGGGTGAAAGGACAACTGAGTAAACTTGGCCTGAGGATTGATAAATAGTTCTGTTTCTCATAAGATATGCCAAATCTCCTCGTAACCATCCCCCAGTAGAGCCGCCTTACTCTCTGAATTTTGGATCTGTATCATACCTAATCAGCTTGTAAATGTGTAGCTCCTTGGGACACAGGCTTGTTTGCTTATCTCCATGCTGCACTGGTGTACAATACTTTTTCATTTAAAGGGACTGAAGAGGAATGTACTCCTTTTACCTTAAAGCTTACTGAAAGTGGTCTGTTGTTCTCATTTCATTGGGAAATTTAGGCAGTTCCTGTTGAACTACAACTCATTCAAGCGCAGGAGAGGGTCTTTTCCTTGCCCGGAACAGGGCTATCAGTATACTCTGCTTATCGGGCTCACAACAAAATTTTTGAGGTAATGCGAGGATAAAAAGTTTCACAGGTCTTTTACTAAAGTTATTGGAAACTTTAAAAGAATCATCTTCCCTTTGCCTTTCACTTAATCACTGCTCTTGAGCTCAGATGCAAGAGCTAATGTGAAGCTTCACTTTTCAATTTAAAGTTTTAGTAATTAGGAACTCTTTGACAAGAGTTCAAGTTTCTCTTGAAAAGACACCAGTTCCATATCTGGAACCATACTTCATGCTTTTATTTGGCTTAGAGTATGTGTGTTTCCTTTAAAAGGCATCAGAATAAATGCAGTGCCCCCTCAGGCAGAGCGCTTGTGTTCAAAGGGCTGTGAAAGATTGGGTGCCAATACTGTTTCTAAATTTTGTTTTCTTTCTTTTTTATTCTTTTGACCAGCAACATCCTTAAATACAGTTCAGCAGTGCCATTGGAAACATTTTGTTATTCTAGAACAAGATTTTCCCAAATGTAGGTAGTAAAATGTAGCGTCTCCTATTTCTTCCCGAGAGTGGAGTAACATCCTTTATTCTTGTTTCCGAACTATTTGCCCTCTATGCTACAGATCTCAGCAAACAGATCTATGTTTGTATGTATGTATGTCCTCATACACTTGCATTAGCATGGACATAGCTGGGGGTCAGGCTGCGGTTGTCTCTAATGTAGATAGCGTGATTATTTTTTTTTAGTTAACTTCTCATTCCTCACATGACTGAGAGTTTGTCTAAGTAAACAAGCAGTATTGTTCAAACTGCTGCGCTCCAGAACTCTGAACACCAGTTGCTCACTGTCCTTGGCTACAAAGCAACCTGCAACAGGGATAAAGTGCTCAAAGGACAGTAGGACGTGATTCAGTCTGCGTTTCACCTTATAAACTTCCCTTTCCCCCCGCCCTCCCCCTTCCCCTTCTGCTAGGCCATAAAAGAGCGCCCTGTGTAATAGGAGTTGGGAGAGGGGGAGGAATAGCAGGCTTACCATAGACCTAGCTTTGCTGAAACCTTGGATGATGTCCAGGGTGACCATGCAGAGGGATGAGCTCAGGGAAATTGTTATAAGTTCAAAGGCCTTTTTGTGTTGCTTGCTGTCAGTTGACAGATGTGCTCTCTTGGGCTGTCGCTGCCCAGCCTAGCTTTTCCACTGGCTCCCCTTCGTTGCCCTTGTTCCCCATCCTGCATCTCCACTCCGTCTGGGGAGGCGGGTTAGTCCCTGTCTGTCTGGGCATTTGTCTGTTTTCAGCTCCATCCTAGGACTTGTCTTTGCTCCTCTCTTTTAGGAAAATACTGTTTCTTTGCACAGATATGGAGAGATCAAGCTGGAATTGAGCAGGGAAGGGGGGATGAAGCTTAACTGTGTTTACTGTTGCATTACCTAACCCTGCTAAGAATCACAGAATCATAGAATGGTTTAGGTTGGAAAGGACCTTAAAGATCATCGAGTTCCAACCCCTCCCACTAGACCAGGTTGCCCAAGGGCATGTCCAGCCTGGCCTTGAACACTTCCAGGGATGGGGCCTCAACAACCTCTCTGGGCAACCTGTTCCAGTGCCTTACAACCCTCAAAGTGAAAAACTTCCTAATGTTTAATCTAAACCTGCCCTCTTCCAGTTTATATCCATTCCCCCTCGTCCTGTCTCTACATGCCCTAGTAAAAAGTCCTTCCCCAGCTCTCCTGTAGGCCCCCTTTAGGTACTGGAAGGCCGCAATAAGATCTCCCCGGGGCCTTCTCTTCTCCAGGCTGAACAGCCCCAGCTCTCTCAGCCTCTCCTCATAGGAGAGGTACTCCAGCCCTCGGATCATCCTCGTGGCTCTCCTCTGGACACACTCCAGCAGGTCCATGTCCTTCTTATGTTGAGGACTCCAGAGCTGGACGCAGTACTCCAGGTGGGGTCTCACGAGAGTGGAGTAGAGGGGCAGGATCACCTCCCTTGACGTGCTGGACAGTTCTTTTGATGCAGCCCAGGATATGGTTGGCCTACTGGGCTGCGACTGCACATTGCTGACTCATGCTGAGCTTCTGGTCAATCAGCACGCCCAGGTCCTTCTCCTCAGGGCTGCTCTCCAGCCATACCCCACCGAGTCTGTATTTGTGCTTGGGATTGCCCCGACCCAGATGTAGGACCTTGCACTTGGCCTTGTTGAACTGCATGAGGTTGGCTTGGGCCCACCTCTCCAGCCTGTCCAGATCCCTCTGGATGGCAAGAGTAGTGGTGAAAGCGTGTTAGTGCAATCTATGATTACTTTCTCATCAGTGGAAACACTGCTTATGAAGGACATGCAGCTTTCTTAGGAAGTAATAAATATCCTTCACTTTACAGGTTGAGGAAGTGGGGCTAAAGAGACAGAACCGTTCCATGGTCATGCAAGCATCAATATCAAGCTGGGAAGAGAATATAGGGGTTCTGTTTCTAGTCTTCTGGACGCTAATCCAGCTTGTCTAGTGAGGACTTGCTCCATCTCTGGCGGCGAAAGGAGTTCTTACTACTTCATTTGTATTGCCATGGATTCTTCTTCAGACCATTCTCAGAGGAACATGGAAGCATAGCTTTTAAAATGAGTTAAAGCACTAAAATATGCTTACCAAATTGTATAGCTGTTCCATGATGTCAGGACAAAATATAGTGGAGGTTGTTTGAATGTCCTAAGTTTGACCTCTTAACTTTTGAATTTCCTCTTAACTTCGAATTTCCAAACACTTTGGATATATTTACAGCAGTACTAAACATTAACTCTGGGCTAGTGGTATGCCCTCAGCTTTAACTCCATAGGAATAAAACTCATCAAAATATGAAGTAATAAATGACTAACAGAAGAGCTGAATAATAACAACCCTAGAGCTAAGGGCTGTAGGGCAGAACTGAAGCCTGGTGTGTTCAGAACGAATAGAAGGAAATGCAGGAATGTTTCTGTGTAGGCAGTTCGCTTTTTAATGGGGAGAAGGGATCGTGATTTGGGAGGGCAGAGCTGGGAAGAGGGGATTAGGAAGAGACTGCTCCCATGTGAAAGCTGCTGCCAGAATATCTTGCATTTTCCTTTGAAGCATCTGTTTGTGACCATTATTGGATTCAGGTTACGAGTTTATGTGGATCCCTGCCCTGATCCCAATGGCAGCTCTTCTGCTCTATGAGACATCAGCCTTCATTCATTAGTAGGGTTTTTTTTTGTCTTAAGTGGGTTTGTGGTTTTTTTTTCTTCCTCCTGTAAAGGAGAGCTCCAGTAGAAGGGGATTTATCTCCCCCCTGATGTTGTCTGGGCTGGCACACATTTGCTGTCTGCTGGGGTGGGAATTAGGTCTTCCTTTGTATGTGGCAGTTTGTGTTTCACCCTCTTCCCCCCGTGCTTGAAGCTCAATTTTTATATTTAGGGGGAGTATGAAATTGGCTGAACTGCTCCCTGTAGGGGTGGAATTTCATTTTGTGTCGTTACCTCATGAAGGGATGCAGCAGTTCAGTGGGATAATGGTATCAGCTCTGAACCAGCGCTAATGGCCTAACCCTCTGGGAGCCTGAAGAATTCTCCCCTGGAGAGTCAGCATGCAAATTCCCTTCCAGGCGGCTCCTGTGCAGTCCTTTGGTGATTAGTCACGCTGGGACCCGGGAGAGCAGACAGAAAAGCATATGCTGGGGGGGATGGTCTTAGTCCCGAAACTGCAGCTGAGGCCAGGGAAGGTTTGCTCAGCGTGCAACGTATGGAAGTTGTGCTTGGGGGAGAGAGGGCTGATCTCTCTCAGTGGAACTGACCCTCTGAATCCAAAAATCTGTCTTGGTTTTGTTTGGAAGCAGAGTTTGGGAACTGGAGTGATTTCCCCTTCTGCCCACCCTGGGGAAGAAGGGGAAGCTCCCTCTCTGTTTTGATGCAGCAGCACAGGGGTGCTCAGAGAAATCGCAACATAAGGAAACAGGTTAGCCATTGGAAGACTAGGGTGCTGTCAAATCCGTGGGGTGAAAATACAGATTTGTATGCTTCTCTCTCCTTCATACTTCTCTGGGGCCTAGAAGTGGCTGGATCTGACCTGGGCATAAATCTGCATGGGGCATCCTGGACATGACAGAAAGAGCCTTTTCCCAAGGGCCAGTGCCAGATTCTGTATTTTGTCACCTAGTGCAGGGTGCAGCGTGGAAAGCAGTGGCATCTGCAGTGATGTCCTCTCAAATACAGAGATGTCCACACCTGCCGTAGTGCAGGAATGGCTGAGAAGATGATCTGAATTTGTGGTTAGGAAAAGAGGTGTTAGAACAAGTCTGAATTTAACTGTACTAGCGTATTCTTAGGGTGGGAGGCTTTTAGGACAGGTCCTTAGTGAGAGATGTTGGAAGACTTGGTATAGAGAGCTGTGAATGATTCTGTATAGTGTAATCCACACTGCTTTCGCAGGACGTTGGCAGCAGTCCTGGGCCAGGGGGAAAATGAGGGTTGAGGAAACTGGAAGAGCTGAAAATATGACTATTTGTTCTCCTTATTAAATCCTCCTTGTGTGTGGGGCTGCTGTCTTCACCTTCTTCTTTTACTCCCCCTCCCCTTGTGCTCCCACCTCTGGGATAGCATTGGCAGGGGAAGAAGTAGCAGTATAGCAGAAGAGGGCTGGCCTGCCTGGTGACAGATGGGAGACGCTGTCGGCAAGCTGGGCTGGGATGAAAGGGGTTTAGGCACTAGCCTCTCCAGCCCTCACCCCTTCACATCGCTGAGCTAACCTTGTTCTTTGGAGAACACACCTGTCAGGAACAGTCTTGTGCAGCCTATTCCCTACCACAGCTGGCAGCACTTAAAAGCATGAACCTCCCAGGGTTGAGTGTTCCTCTCATCTGTGGGGGGAAGGACAGGGCTGATGCTCCCCCTTGAATTCCAGCTTTGTGGCTTCAGGCCTCTTTGAACACTGTGGATTTGTGGTTCCACTCCATTGCCAGCAGGCTCCTGTGTAGGCAAGCATCATCCCATGTCTGCCCCCCTCCTCTGTCCCGTCTGGAGACCTCTAGCAGGGTTTGGACTTTGTTGCCCATGCCCCAGAAGTGGATTCCTGCCTCTAAGCTTCTCCTTGCAGGTTTGTTAGACAAAAATGCTGGCACGAGTCCCCATGCTGGAACACACACTAGCATGTACCTTGCAAAATCTTGTTCCCCAAAACATTGCTTCTGATAGTTCTCACTCTAAAGAACTAGCTGTGTAATAGAAACAGGATGGACTGTGCTGGGAAGCATGCAGGAAAGATGTTGATAATGTAATTTTGCTTGTTATAAAACAAGTGCAGTTATGGGAGGACAGCAGCCTCAGTGATGAAAGAGAAAAAAGGTACTAAGTGGGGGAATTGTGGCAGCTACTTTATTGTGGAAAGGTCATTGCTTCTCTGGGGAGGAGAGACTGACTGCCAAGCTATGGGCCTGGCCCCCCATGTGAGCAACGGTTCTTCCTCATTACTTTAAATTTAATGTCTTTAGTTTCTAAGAGGTGTAGCCCTTCTCCCTCAGGACGGAAGGAGCTTACACTTTCAGGAAGGAAGCTGGCTGCAGCTCTATGAGGTCTTTCTTTGCTGTTTCAGTGCTGCCCACTTGCTCTCCCTTGGACTTCCACTGCGACAACGGGAAGTGTATCCGCCGGTCCTGGGTCTGCGATGGAGACAATGACTGTGAGGATGATTCTGATGAACAGGACTGCCGTAAGTGTGCATTGCCTGCCTGCCATGGCTGGGGAAAGTTGACCTTTTTATTACAGGAATGTAAGAGTTTATCCACTGAATCAGACCTTTGGCTTGTAATAAGCTATATCCTGCCTCTGACAGAGGTGTGTACCTGATGTCTGTAAGCCCTGCTGCCTTGGCACCTGGCTTGCTGTTCAGTTGTGTGTCCTGGGGGAGGGGATGCTTCTCCATCCAGCTGGAGAACCGTTTATGCCCTGCAGCCTTGCTAGTTAATGTCCCATGAAGCACTTCCCTGAGCTGAGCTCTTCATGTCCTCCCCTGTTCGTGGAAACACCTAACCCCTGCCAAATCCTACTGAACTGCCTGTCTGGCTGACTTCCTGTGGCCTCAGGTTCCACTGTCTGACTTTTCTGCTGTGCCGGGCTGTCCCCAGCATCCTCTCCCTTCAAACAGAGCTCCCTGAGGAGAGGGAGGTGCTGTAGGGATGCTGCCCACACAGGCACCAATTACTGTGAAAGCTGACTGTCTGCTGCCATGTGAGGTACCATGAGCTGCCATGGCAGGCTGCTGGCTGTGAGCACTGCTGTTGTGGTTCTACAGATTATTAAAATGGAGGGAATTTTGCCTGAGTCTTTGGAGTTCAGCCCCCATCTTTCCCCTTTGTGTTGAGGACAAGGGTTACTTGCGGTTGAGTTCCATTATCAAAAGGTGTTCAGGAATACAGCTTTCCTTCTCCACAAAAATTTGCCAGGTCTGTACTTGGCAGCATGTGCCAGAGAACCAGCATGTTACGTAGCACTGGAGCGTCGGCTTCTCTGAAACTGCACTGGTTGCTAGGGCTGGCATCAGGCTGCAGTTAGAAGCAGAGCTGCTTTGCTGTGTGGTTGAAATAGTTGGAGCTGCTTAATAAACATCACTCTACAGCCCTTGAATTCTACAAAAGTTGTGTGCATGGTGCTCCAGAGTGGCTCTGATGGAGGAACCACATCTGAAGAAATGCAAAACTAAAGCTTTTGGCTGTAAAGTATTCTGTGTCCAATACTTGCGTGGAAATGAATTCATTTTTTCATCAGCATGTCCCTGATCTTTGCCTGTCCTTTTGGGCAAAGGGCTGGGAAGCAAGGTTCAGGGGTTTGACATCCTGTGTGATGCTCTGGATCGCAGAACTAAGCTCAGTTCTCCAGCCTCTATTCAAAAATTTTCATGAAATAAAAGGTATACAGGTCTGGGACTGTTTGGTCTTCTGTTTGTCAGAAAAAGTTGGAATGCCTTTGTATCTAAGACAACAATGGAGAAGGGTGTCATCACAAGATTTGGAGACTAATGAAAGGAGGAAGGCAAGGTTCTGTGAATAAGAGACTCCTGGGTTTTTTTGTGACTGGCACGTAATCATAGGAGGCTTTCTGTTGGATTGAGGCCCACAGGTGCTAATTTTGCAGTCCCTTTCCTTTTCTCACTGGTCTGCAGACAAGCTTCCTTAGAAGACTACTGGCAAAGAGGGTGGAATGAGGCAGCAAATACTGAGGTGTTCGGAAGAGGAAGTTTACATTTTCTCTCTCTCTTTTCAATGAACATTTCCTTTCCTTTGAAGGTAGCTTTGGCATTGTTGTGAAAAGAAGGTGGAGATATAATTCTATCAGCAATTATTTGTTAGATAATGATAGGGCATTTTGACGCCTTTAAAAAGAGGCCTGGATTGCCTTTTTCCTGTGCAGGGATCTCTCGAGCCTGGCTTGGGACTGTACTAGAATACCACCACTGGGTATTTGGCTCCATCTCTATGTTCGAGGTACTTCCTCCAATCCATGTTCTCAAGTTTTAGACTCTGCTGTACTACTGACTTGTGGATGGAGTGGAAGAGAGACACCCAAGAAATCTCACAGTGGCCCTCCTGGTATTGTTAGGGGAAGGGAAATCAACTCTCCAGCATTGTGGTGTCCTTGGAAGATGATGTTGCTCAGTTTGTAACATGTCACAGATTTGGTCTTCTGCAAGGTAAAACTTCTTGCCTTGCCTTCACCCTATCTCCGTTGCGTCCCTGCAGCTCCACGGGAGTGTGAGGAAGATGAGTTCTCATGTCAGAATGGATACTGCATCCGCAGCCTGTGGCACTGTGATGGTGACAACGACTGTGGTGACAACAGCGATGAGCAGTGTGGTGAGTAATGTGGCCCTACAAATACTGTCCTGCTAGTGCTTTAAAAGGGGTTGCACAGACTCCCACCTGTGCAGTTCTAGGATCCCTTGTGCATGGTGACCACTTGCAGCTCACTTATCTGGGCTGGGTTTGTGGGATAGTCTGTTCCCAGGGCTGGCTGCTTGGGATCTCAGGCTGTGTGGCTTACCTGCCAGGCAAAAAAATCACTCGAGACCTGTTATTCTTTGACGTGCCATTGTGAAGTCCTGTGGATTCCTATTGAATCCAGCAGTTCTGTGTCAGTTAAATGAACAATGATGGTTTTGCTCAGGCACTGCCTGACATGCACAGGTATGGTTTAATGAGCGGTCTTGTTTGTGGGTGCCCTAGGAGCTTCAGGAGCATGGTGTGGTTGTTTCCTGGGTACTCTGAGAAAAGCCAAGGCTTTGTTTGTATTGCTGTCTCTGCAGATATGAGAAAGTGCTCAGAGAAGGAGTTTCGTTGCAGTGACGGTAGCTGCATAGCTGAGCACTGGTTCTGTGATGGTGACACAGACTGCAAGGATGGCTCAGATGAAGAGAATTGCCGTAAGTGCTTTCCTTGCTTTGTAACCACAGGAAATAGTCCTTTGGACCTGCTCCTGTCTTGGGGTTTGGCATGTTTTCTGCAGCATAGATCAAAAACAAGTTAGTCCTGCCTGTACTGTCAGCTGTGCTGCATTCTGCTGCCTACCCCAGAGGGCACACAAGAGGACGGTATAGCTCTTGTGTTACCTCACAGGCATACTTCATCGGTGCCTGGCTGCTTCTCTGTTCCTTCCCATGGCTGTGTGACCTAGAGTCAGAGCGGGAGGCTTACGCTTTACAGAATATAGCTCTAAATAAACTTGCAGGAGTTGGAGGGCAGGGGGGAGGGGGGGAAAACTATTCCCTTCTTTTTCCTCTTGTCTGATTCCTGCCTGAAATTTCTGAGGGGCTCTGCCCACTGACAGCATCAGAGATTGCATGTCCCCAGCTGGCACACTGCAGGGGCTGCCTGCCTAACCAGCCTCATCACCCAGATACTTTATGTCGTCCGAAAAGGGCCGGTAGGACAAGTTAGCTGGAAGCTGATTTGAATGATGGGGAATGGGGGCCATGAGAGCCCACAACAGTTGTTTTCTCTTCCACCTTCACAGGCTTGTGGCAAGTGGGACAGGAGTCTATTATGTCCCTTCCTAGCCCCTACTGCTGTCTTTCCCATGTCTGGGAGTGCTGTCGTGTCTGTGGAAGTTGCAGTGGTCCCTTCCCCCACCCTGCTTTCAAAGGCATTTTGCAGAATTTGTTCTAGATAGCAGGAAACTTCAAAAGGCTCTGGGAGGGGGATCAGGGCCGCTAGCTCCTGAAGGGCAGGGGGAGTGGATGCATGGGGGAGTTGTCTTTTATCTCTCCAGATAATGAGATTTGGCAGTGAGCCAGGGGCTGCAAACATTTCTAAGCCACGAAAGGGCTCTAAGAGGAAGCCAGCCTTTCTCCCTTTCCTTTCCCCCTCTCCCTTTCTCGCTCCCTTGCCTGTCGTTTTCCGGCAGGCCATGAATAGGCCCTGGGTAAGGGAGGGGAGGTGTTTCAACCTTGCCTCCTATGGGAGTGGAGGGGCACCCAGAACTGGTGTCCCTGATTCTCCGAGCTGGAATGCTTCTCCAGTCCTGGCTGGCAGTTGTCTCGATAAGGCATTTTAAGTAACTCACTAAGAAGGTCAGTTTGGCTACCTCCCTTTCTCTTGTCTTCCACCATGCAGTTGTCATCTTTTCCTTATCTCCAATTCTGGTTGTCATTTATCTAGGACAAGGTGGGACTGAACTGTTCTTTTTTGATTTATTTTTTTTCTTCTTTTTTGTGTGCATTTCTTCTGGGGCAGTGTGTTAAAATTGAATCAGTACCTGAGGATTTAAGTCACTGACTTCATTTTCTCCTTAAGGAGACCTAAACACTCCTTTCAGACTCCTTTGGTGAGGCACACATTAACACACATTTTGGTAACCAGCCACTGCATACTTACTGAATTAAAGCTCTTGCTGGAGGCTGTGCCCACTACTTCAGGTTGGAAAGCAGGCATAGTTCACTTCCCAGACTGTCTGTCTTTCCCCTCTTGTTTAATGGTTTTATGTTTTGAGCTCCTCAATTGGAAGACTCATATGCCTGAAACATGCAGTTCATTCTCTGGGCAGCATGAGAAGAGGTGTGAGATTCTGTTGTGTGGGACTCAAAGTATTTTTCCTCCCTTCTCATATAGCGTGCTGTTGAACAGAGAACGGTGGACGAATCCTTGACTATAAGTTTGTTAGGCTTTGCCCAGGGTCATCTGTCTGGCAGTGCTCCTTAGTGATAACGCACAGTTTGTTTTGGCGACAGCTTGAGAGGAAAGGGAGGAAGGAAATCCTCAAAGGTCAGGTGCAGACCTGCGCACCTTGCTGCTTGCTTGCTTTCTTTGGTCTTCAAGTGCTTATTTTTGTGAAAATTTTAAAGGAATCATTCCATACTTTAACGTTGCATTCTGGCATGCCTCATACCCTTGGGGTAGCTCTGTATTAAGGATTCTTTATTTTTCCATCTGTTTTTGCATCTACCTTTTTCAGGCTTAATAAACAATTTAAACACCTTCTGGAGGGCACTAAAACATAGTGTCTCAAGCATAAGTCGGAAGGTGACACTCTTGGATCCTCTTTATTGCTTTCCCATCAGCCTTCTTTCTTCATAGCCGTTTCCTTCTCTAGAACTTAATGACTCTCGAAAAGTTAGTTTTTATAGACTAACATCCTATGTAATTTTTTTTAATTATTATTTTTAGTGGATTGGCTGCATGGGTGTCTTTATATGCAGCTTTAACCTGCCCCTCAGTGAAGTGCAAGCAGCATTCAAGTTCCTTTCAGTAAGACAAATCATACAGAGATATGCAGCGGTGGCTAGTAATTTCCAACACCTTTCCATTGAATACTTGCTAGTACGTTATTAGACTGAGAAGGTTGCATGTAAACTGCATTGTGCCCTATCACCTCAGGCATTTTTTCTTTGATTCCCGTATTAGCATCAGATGTTCCAGCTGCCACTTGCAGCTTGGAGGAGTTCCAGTGTGCGTACGGACGCTGCATCTTGGACATCTACCACTGTGATGGCGATGATGACTGTGGGGATTGGTCTGACGAATCTGACTGCTGTAAGTTACTGCAGGGCGATATACTGGTCCAAGCATCTGACTTGCAAACTTAAATGGATTTTGCATTGGCTGGAGAAGGGTTGCAGTGTAGACAGGAATCTAATTGTTCACACATAAGCTGGCTCTTTTGTTTGTTTGTTTTTTAACTTGGGAAAGTGATGGGAGTCGCCATGTAGTCAGTACACTTCTGTATACAGAAATTAAAGCAGTTTCCAGAAGGATTTTATTCAGAACCGAGTTCCACAATTGTGGAGTGTAAGGGTGGTGGCTGAGGGGCTTTGGGGATGTTACATTGGCCTGAGTTTGCTCTTTATATTCTTTACTATCTCTGCAGCATCTCACCAGCCTTGTCGCTCTGGAGAGTTCATGTGCAACAGTGGCTTGTGCATTAACGCTGGCTGGAGGTGTGATGGAGACTTTGACTGCGATGACCAGTCAGATGAGAGGAACTGCAGTGAGTGCTGGGAACTGGTGGTTTTACTATCTCTGCAGCATCTCACCAGCCTTGTCGCTCTGGAGAGTTCATGTGCAACAGTGGCTTGTGCATTAACGCTGGCTGGAGGTGTGATGGAGACTTTGACTGCGATGACCAGTCAGATGAGAGGAACTGCAGTGAGTGCTGGGAACTGGTGGTCTGCATTTGCAGAAGAGTGTTTGGGACACTCAAAGTGTTAGCTTTGGAATTGTGTCTCTTCTGATCCTTATCCTTCTTGCTCATCTAATGTTCTTTTTTTGGTCCCTCAGCTACATCTATGTGCACAGCTGACCAGTTCCGCTGTAAATCAGGGCGCTGTGTCCGTCTGTCCTGGCGTTGTGATGGGGAAGATGACTGCTCTGACAATAGTGATGAGGAGAACTGTGAGAACACAGGTTTGGCCTGCTGCCTTTCTGCTTATAGCTAATGTTTCCATCCTGGAAGTAATAAGTAGTGAAGTCTCTTTTGGATTGCTTCACTGATTTCAGCCTAGAGTTTCCGTCCTTCCCAAAGAATGGGATCTATGGGCTATCTTATATGCTTGCAAACATGTGCAGGTCTGTGTGCTTAAGCTAATTTGAGTGATGGTGTTTTCTGGTCAAATATCAGATCCCTGTGTCTTCCTGTCCTGTCCCTACACTATGAATAGCCACAGAGCTCCAAGATGATTCCATTTAGACTTGGAAACATTAATAGTGTGCAAAGTTGCTACCTTTGTCAAATGGACTATGTCTAACTCATGCCTTCTAGATAGGTCTGGTTAGCTTTCATGTTACCTTGTGAAATTGCCAAGTAATTCTAGCAGGCAGTGGAATCAAAAAAGGCATTTTGTGGAAGTGAAGGTTAAAGTCTTTCTTTAGAGGTCAAGGGTGTCAGCTTCCCCCTTAGATATTTGCTCAGGAGTCTCTTTCTCTTTCTAGTAATCATTTTGCATATAGCCATTCTTTTATATAATAGTGGTTATGGAGAAGAGGAGTGTTTCAACAGACCTTAGTGTTATGGTGGGATTCAAGGAATATCTAGAATCTTCCATTTTGCTTAAATCCTTCAGGATGTCGGTAGGCCTTGTTGAGAAATAGTGTGTACTGGTCCATGAATTCATCCCAGTGAGTGGAGCCCAGCTGTGCATACTGACCCTTCTGGATCAGTGTATTTTAAACAGTGGGTTTAGGGGTGACAAAATCATAGAATCGTAGAACACCAGGTTGGAAGGGACCTCAAGGATCATCTGGTCCAACCCTTCTTGGCAAAAGCACAGTCTAGACAAGATGTCCCAGCACCCTGTCCAGCTCAATCGTAAAAGTGTCCAATGTTGGGGAATTCACCACTTCCCTGGGGACATTTTTCCAATGGCTGATTGTTCTCATTGTGAAAAATTTTCCTCCTGTGTCCAATCAGAATCTCCCCAGGAGTAACTCGTATTCATTACCCCTCGCCTTTTCCATGTGACTCCTTGTAAAAAGGCAGTCTCCCTCTTCTTTGTAGCCACTGTCTAAACACTGGATATGGTGATAAGGTCTCCCCTAAGCCTTCTTTTCTCAAGGCTGAACAAACCAGATTCTCTCAGCCTTTCCTCATATGGCAGGCTTCCCAGTCCTTTGATCATTTTGATGGCCCTTCTCTGGACCCTCTCCACCCTGTCCACGTCTTTTTTGTATAGCGGGGACCAAAACTGAACACAGTATTCCAGGTGTGGCCTGACAAGTACTGAGCAAAGTAGGATAATGACTTCTTTATCTCTGCTGGTAGTGCCCATGTAGATGCAACCCAGTGTCCTGTTGGCTTTCTTTGCCCCAGCAGCACACTGTTTGCTCATATTGAGCTTGCTGTCCACCAGGACCCCTAGGTCCCTTTCCACAGAGCTGCTCCCCAGCCAGGTAGATCCCAGTCTGTACTGCAGTCCTGGATTATGTTTTTCCAGGTGCAAGACCTTACGCTTGTCCTTGTTGAACTTCACAAGGTTCTTGTTAGCCCACTCTTACAACCTAACCAGGTGTTCCTGCAGGGTGGCTCTCCCTTCCGAAGTGTCCCCTTCCTCTCAGTTGGGTTTGATCAGCAGAGTTCATCAGGGTACACTTGATCCCACCATTGTGATCACTTATGAAGCTACTAAACATCATTGCACCCAATATTGATCCCAGGGGGACCCCGCTTGTGACAGGTTGCCAGTTTGAAAAAGAGCTATTTACCACCACCCTCTGGGTGAGGCCTGTCAGCTGGTTCCCCACCCACTGCACAGACCACTTGTGCAGACCGTAACACATAGGCTTCTCTAGGAGGAGGCTGTCGGGAACTATGTCAAAAGCCTTGGAGAAATCCAGGTAGACAATGTCCACCACTCACTTCACATCAACCAAGCAGCTTACTTTGTTGTAGAAGGCAATTAGGTTCGTCCATGTAATCCCTATGTAAGGATTACATAAAAGGGATTTGTGAAACCGTACCCCTTGTTTGGGCCTGTTGAGAAGGGGAGAATGGGTGTTCTACAAGAACAGCTGAGCTCAGAGGACCTGGAGAAGCACACTTTGTTGCCATTTGAGAGCAGCTGTTCTAGATCGGTCAGGTGTCATGAGCACCAGTGTGCAGGAGATTGTGGTGATCTTGGAAAAAGTAATTGTACTTAAAGACAAGCTGGTAACCCTGTTGCCTCATCCTGATAACAAAGCTATGTAGAGGTATTGAAAGAACAGTTGCCACCCAGAAGCCAAGTCAAACTTCCAGAGCCCCAGAGCCACTGAAATACTACATCTTCACCTTGAACCAATCCCAAGGGGATTCAGTACAGCTGTTGTTACTGTAAGGTTAGTTGTGCAGTTCTGCATTAGGTCCAGGTAAAAATTGATTCAGGGGTTCCAAGCAGAATGTGTACTGGCTCATCTAAGTGAAATGCTGTGCTGTCTCAATGTCTGTAGCAAGACTTACAATCCCATGTCACCTCTTGGATTTAGAGCAGAATTATATTTTTATTGGCCATAGAGAGAAAATTCCTAGAATACTAGGAGATCAGTTGATGTAAGGATCCTTATGTTCAAGATGACAAATGCAGTCATGTTTCAGAATACTTCATATAAAGCATTCCTCTGCTCTGAGAAGTGAATCTCCATGTGTTTTGTTTTTATGTTCCCAGTTGGTGTGACTGTAAGTTCTTATTTGTACTTGCTGTTACTCTCACAACTACCCTTTTCCATGCTGCTTACAGGCAGTCTGCCAGTTTAATAATTTCTTTGCTGATAACTGTATTGTCCTGTTGTCTTCCTAGGATTATCAGAGGGTGTTGATTTGGAAACCACTAACCAAGTCAGCTTAAGAGGTACAAGAACTAAGAGGCAATAGGACAGTGCAGTTTTTGCTAAAGAAACAATCAGATTGGCAAAGTCCCTACAAACAGCATTACTTTACTTACAAGAATTCTGTAGAGTCTCTCTGCCAACAGCAGAAGTTGAAGCGTGTAGCTCGTGTGAAATCCTGTTGCCTGAGCTCAGATTTCAAGGATGCATGTAAATCTCATTCCAAGTCCGTCACAGTGCAGTTAGGGCTGGACAAGACGTTCATTCCTAGGCAGGTTTAAGATCCATAGCCGTGCTGGGGTGACATATCAGATGATTAAAGTGAGGAACTGACTCCTCTCTTGCACATACTGAGTAGGGTTGTGGAATCTGGAACCAAAGGGAACTAGGCCAGGACCTTCCAGTCATTCTGAGAGAAATTAAGTAGCTGACCTTCCCAATAAAGCGACATTGGACTTAGTCAGGAGGAGAGTTCGCAGACCTCCAAATCGGCATAAAGATATGTGGAACAGTAAGGAGTGCAAGACGAGCTGAATTCAAGGAAAGAGGAAGTAATGGATTTGTGCTCATATGTAAAAATTTTTAACAAAGTGTAGAACATGTTCTGTATCCTTTTCTTCACCATGACTGTTGTTCCATTAGTAACCTGTGGTGTGCTTACTTTTCCGTTCTTCTATTGCAGGAACCCCTCAGTGTGCCCCAGACCAGTTTCTTTGTGGGAACGGGCGTTGTATTGGCCAGAGGAAGTTGTGCAATGGAGCAAATGATTGTGGAGATGGCAGTGATGAGAGCCCGCATCAAAACTGCCGTAAGTTCCCTAAGTTCAGTCTTAAACATAAATGGAGGCACTGTGATGTGTGGGAGTCTATCTGGTGTCGCTGAAGGATGTGTGTAGGG
>NW_009647046.1:3063520-3066141 GCF_000708025.1 Charadrius vociferus
CCAGATTCTCTCAGCCTTTCCTCATATGGCAGGCTTCCCAGTCCTTTGATCATTTTGATGGCCCTTCTCTGGACCCTCTCCACCCTGTCCACGTCTTTTTTGTATAGCGGGGACCAAAACTGAACACAGTATTCCAGGTGTGGCCTGACAAGTACTGAGCAAAGTAGGATAATGACTTCTTTATCTCTGCTGGTAGTGCCCATGTAGATGCAACCCAGTGTCCTGTTGGCTTTCTTTGCCCCAGCAGCACACTGTTTGCTCATATTGAGCTTGCTGTCCACCAGGACTCCCAGGTCCCTTTCCACAGAGCTGCTCCCCAGCCAGGTAGATCCCAGTCTGTACTGCAGTCCTGGATTATGTTTTTCCAGGTGCAAGACCTTACGCTTGTCCTTGTTGAACTTCACAAGGTTCTTGTTAGCCCACTCTTACAACCTAACCAGGTGTTCCTGCAGGGTGGCTCTCCCTTCCGAAGTGTCCCCTTCCTCTCAGTTGGGTTTGATCAGCAGAGTTCATCAGGGTACACTTGATCCCACCATTGTGATCACTTATGAAGCTACTAAACATCATTGCACCCAATATTGATCCCAGGGGGACCCCGCTTGTGACAGGTTGCCAGTTTGAAAAAGAGCTATTTACCACCACCCTCTGGGTGAGGCCTGTCAGCTGGTTCCCCACCCACTGCACAGACCACTTGTGTAGACCGTAACACATAGGCTTCTCTAGGAGGAGGCTGTCGGGAACTATGTCAAAAGCCTTGGAGAAATCCAGGTAGACAATGTCCACCACTCACTTCACATCAACCAAGCAGCTTACTTTGTTGTAGAAGGCAATTAGGTTTGTCCATGTAATTCCTATGTAAGGATTACATAAAATAAAAGGGATTTGTGAAACCGTACCCCTTGTTTGGGCCTGTTGAGAAGGGGAGAGTGGGTGTTCTACGAGAACAGCTGAGCTCAGAGGACCTGGAGAAGCACACTTTGTTGCCATTTGAGAGCAGCTGTTCTAGATCGGTCAGGTGTCATGAGCACCAGTGTGCAGGAGATTGTGGTGATCTTGGAAAAAGTAATTGTACTTAAAGACAAGCTGGTAACCCTGTTGCCTCATCCTGATAACAAAGCTATGTAGAGGTATTGAAAGAACAGTTGCCACCCAGAAGCCAAGTCAAACTTCCAGAGCCCCAGAGCCACTGAAATACTACATCTTCACCTTGAACCAATCCCAAGGGGATTCAGTACAGCTGTTGTTACTGTAAGGTTAGTTGTGCAGTTCTGCATTAGGTCCAGGTAAAAATTGATTCAGGGGTTCCAAGCAGAATGTGTACTGGCTCATCTAAGTGAAATGCTGTGCTGTCTCAATGTCTGTAGCAAGAGTTACAATCCCATGTCACCTCTTGGATTTAGAGCAGAATTATATTTTTATTGGCCATAGAGAGAAAATTCCTAGAATACTAGGAGATCAGTTGATGTAAGGATCCTTATGTTCAAGATGACAAATGCAGTCATGTTTCAGAATACTTCATATAAAGCATTCCTCTGCTCTGAGAAGTGAATCTCCATGTGTTTTGTTTTTATGTTCCCAGTTGGTGTGACTGTAAGTTCTTATTTGTACTTGCTGTTACTCTCACAACTACCCTTTTCCATGCTGCTTACAGGCAGTCTGCCAGTTTAATAATTTCTTTGCTGATAACTGTATTGTCCTGTTGTCTTCCTAGGATTATCAGAGGGTGTTGATTTGGAAACCACTAACCAAGTCAGCTTAAGAGGTACAAGAACTAAGAGGCAATAGGACAGTGCAGTTTTTGCTAAAGAAACAATCAGATTGGCAAAGTCCCTACAAACAGCATTACTTTACTTACAAGAATTCTGTAGAGTCTCTCTGCCAACAGCAGAAGTTGAAGCGTGTAGCTCGTGTGAAATCCTGTTGCCTGAGCTCAGATTTCAAGGATGCATGTAAATCTCATTCCAAGTCCGTCACAGTGCAGTTAGGGCTGGACAAGACGTTCATTCCTAGGCAGGTTTAAGATCCATAGCCGTGCTGGGGTGACATATCAGATGATTAAAGTGAGGAACTGACTCCTCTCTTGCACATACTGAGTAGGGTTGTGGAATCTGGAACCAAAGGGAACTAGGCCAGGACCTTCCAGTCATTCTGAGAGAAATTAAGTAGCTGACCTTCCCAATAAAGCGACATTGGACTTAGTCAGGAGGAGAGTTCGCAGACCTCCAAATCGGCATAAAGATATGTGGAACAGTAAGGAGTGCAAGACGAGCTGAATTCAAGGAAAGAGGAAGTAATGGATTTGTGCTCATATGTAAAAATTTTTAACAAAGTGTAGAACATGTTCTGTATCCTTTTCTTCACCATGACTGTTGTTCCATTAGTAACCTGTGGTGTGCTTACTTTTCCCTTCTTCTATTGCAGGAACCCCTCAGTGTGCCCCAGACCAGTTTCTTTGTGGGAACGGGCGTTGTATTGGCCAGAGGAAGTTGTGCAATGGAGCAAATGATTGTGGAGATGGCAGTGATGAGAGCCCGCATCAAAACTGCCGTAAGTTCCCTAAGTTCAGTCTTAAACATAAATGGAGGCACTGTGATGTGTGGGAGTCTATCTGGTGTCGCTGA